>NW_026057584.1:100075672-100444254 GCF_023721935.1 Panthera uncia | reverse complement strand
AAAGAGAAGAGAAAGAAAGAAAGAAAGAAAGAAAGAAAGAAAGAAAGAAAGAAAGAAAAGAATCTCTCCTTTGCATGGTGTCATAAAGTCTAGAACTAGACAGGACCTGACACTTAGCAGGGCTCTGTACACAGTAGGCACCACATTAAAGCTCCCACAGCTACTACTGACCCACCCAGGGTCTCTGACTTCCTTCCTTTCTGCCATCTGATGGATTCACTGTCATTTGGATTTATCAATTCATTGAACTAATAAGCCATGAGGCCTTCCTGAATGCTGAGTGCTGTGCTAGGAGCCTGGGACACAGTGGAGGATAAAATGGGCGTGGCTTTATCCTTCTGGGGCCCACGGGCATCTCGGGAGCCATTGGGGTCTGCCAGGGTCCCAGCAGCCCCTGCTTCCATCCAGAAACTCCTTCAGGAGAGACCCTGGTGCTCCGCCTTCTCAGCCTGCTTGACACGCTGGGGCCCATGGGGTGAGGGGACATCGCTGGCATCAGCCGGTTCCCGGTTCTGGCGGAAGGCACCTCTGATGAGGGGACCAGAGATAATCTCCTTGCGACTCATCACTGCCGGGTGCCAACAGCCACCCTGGCGTCTCCCTGGCTCTGCCTGGGGCTTGGAGCCACGGTACACCTTGCAACCCGGCGGGAGACGCTATCATGTGCATGTGGGCTGGGAAAGCTGGCACAGCTCTAGGGGTTCCTGCCTGGGGAATTGGTCCTGGTTACAGTGATGGCAATGGTCTGTCCTAGAGGGAGCCAGTGCAGCCAGCGCAGCCCATCCAGCACAAGTAACAGTGGTGTCAGGACCAACAATCCCCAGGGCAGCAGTGGGGGGAGGGGGCCAGGAGGGGGCCAGAGGGGCACACCCCCACCAATCTTAAATAACAGCAACAGCATCGACAACCATTCTTGTCCTGAGGCCCTGATCCCTTATCCAAGATCCTGGGAGCCAGCCGCCTTTGGAAATTCAGAATTTGGGGAGTGGGTTAGGAACGTGTGTGGGATACATACTGTCTTTCCCGGCTTTCCCAGCAGGTCTGGGCAGCACCCCGTAATCAAACACCCTGAGCGGGTGAGTATTCAAACCAAGGCAGAGAAATGATTTCGCATTCATTTAGGAAAGATTTACTGCCAAACAAGTTGTGCAAAAGCATGGTTTTCCGAGCCCTTTATGGACTCATGATCACAAAGAAGGGATTGTGGGAAAGTGGTAATTACGAGAATGGTTACGACAACAATTATATTGTCTCTACAATTGTTGTTCTTGATCTTATCCAAGTGGGAGGAAAACTTTTCTAGAAAATTGCCTTTGTATTGATCCAAAACATGGGTTTGAAATGAAAACAGCATTTGGCCAGGTCAAGGCCCTGCCCCTGCAGAAATGGTAGCCCACAGGAAAGGCTACAGCAGGAGATGGCCAGTAGGACTTCAGGCATGGAGTCACTCCCAGAGGTGAGTGAGGGCCATCAGAAACCTCAGTGAAACCCTAAGAGCCAACCCGGTGTTTCTGTCTGAAACAGAGAAAAAAAGGTGTGGTTTCCCTTGTTCCTGAAGATGTGAAGGCTGTTTCTTCCTAGCTTACAGTGATTCCGGGTGTACATGAGGGCAGGAAGTGTGTACATGGCCTCCTGGAGTGGACCCGGGCACAAGGTTGGGTGGGGAGCCTGCAGGAGACCTCTTGGCTCCAAGAGCCACACTTCCCCAAGCAGCCGGCCGCATGGGCAACCAGCATGTTCCTTTGTCTGCGTAAGTGCTTCCCATTAACCCTGACCTTAAATGATGGCACTCAGAGCAGAACCAGAGTCCGTGCTCCCGCAAGAGCCCCAAAGGGTGGCCAGTGCCCTGGACTGACCACCGGTCACTGATGGGGGTCTTACAGGTGCGTCTCAATCGCCTGGGGGACCGGTCCGGAGACTTAATTTTTAACTTCGTTACCAAAGAACATTTGCACACTAAAGTTTAGGAATGTGTGGCAAAAAAAGAGGAGGCAGCTCTGAGATGCAGGGGTCTGAGAATGACAGATCCAGCCTCTGAGGAGCCCACCATGGAGGTCCTTCACCACTGCCTATCTCGGAAGGGCTCCCTCAGAGAGGATTATGAGTGAACGTGTGCCACGTTCCCATGGTTATTGCATCAGATCTTCAAACAATCCTTTGAACAGGGTGCTGTCGTTCATTTCATATTTGCACCCAGAAAGGAGCGGGCCAGTGGTAGAGCTGGGATTTGAACACCAGTCTGCTGCGTCTGAACGCTTGCTGCCTCCTGTTGCTGTTTGTACGACAGTAACCACGGGAGCAAGGTGGATTCTCCGCTGTGTATACCTTCCTAAACCACTCCACTGACTGGGTCCACTGGAGTGAACAAGGGAGTTTATGATACAGCCAGAAGAATCCTGGGAGCCTGTTTTACCCCTGTTTTTAAAATAGGTGAGTCAGGGCACCTGGGTGGCTCAGTCGGTTAAGCATCCAACTTCAGCTCAGGTCATGATCTCACACTCCGTGAGTTTGAGCCCCACGTCTGGCTCTGTGCTGACAGTGTAGAGCCTGGAGCCTGCTTCAGATTCTGTGTCTCCCTCTCTCTCTCTGCTCTCTCCTGCTCAAGATCTGCTTCTCTCTCTCTCTCTCTCTCTCAAAAAGTAAATAAACATTTAAAAAAATAAAATAGTTGATTCAAGGGTGCCTGATTGGCTCAGTCAGTTCAGTGTCTGAGTCTTGATTTCAGCTCAGGTCATGATCCCAGGCTTGTGAGATCAAGCCCAGGGTTGGGCTCCACACTGTTTGTTCATCCCTACTTGGGATTCTCTCTCTCTCTCTCTCTCTCTCTCTCTCTCTCTCTCCCACCCCCTCGCTCTTCCTCTCCCCTGCATATGCTCTTTCTCTCTAAAATCAAAGATAATAAAACAATAAAAATTAAAAAAAAAACCGAGTCTATCCAAGGGCTGTTAATGCAAGTAACACTGTCAAGAATTTATACGTAACTTACAGTTCACAAAGTCCTTGTCCATGTTGCATCTCGTTTCGACACTCTCAGTGCAAAGGCAGGATCTGTAGAGGAAGGCTTTATGTTTCTCTTTAATGAGTCTGGGAACAGAGGCTCACTGAGAAATGTGCATCCCCCAGCTACCAGGCAGACGGCAAGGACTCCAATACCAGGTTCCTTCACCATCTATGTGGTTCCCATCAGACCCCATCATTCTACTTCAAACTTCCTTCCCAGGCTTCCTGACATGGTCATTCTCTACCCAGTTCATCCCAGTTTACCTCTTTGAGTTCCAAGAACTTAAAGATTTATATTGCTGTAATTGATGTATATTGCCATACATAATTGCACTCTAAGAGTTAATTTCAGAAAGTTGACATCAAAGGGTCACCTGGAATGAGAGTAATGTTTCCCGACTCCAGGGACAAGGGAACGCCCACCGGGGGATTGTGCCTCCATGAAACCAACTTCACTTCCACTATCTTTAAAAGAAAATCTTCACAGGGAAAAATTAGCTCACGTGCAATCCGGAAGTCAGTTGCCTTCCCATATGTTTAAACCCGTTTACTAGTTGATGAATGCCTTTGGGAGCTCAGCTGTGAACTTTTTTTTCCCAACAGAACCTCCCCGCTGTGACCTATTAGGGGGCACAAGTATTGATTTAAATACACGCAGTGGAATAGCTTCTGTACATGTTCACACTCATCCAGCGGAGGCAAGCTGCAGCTAGGCACAGGGTATATTTCGATCGTGCTGCTGGGGGCCCGGACCTCCCCTCTAGCCTACTGCGTAAGCTCATCTCCATCATTTCATTGACCTCCCGACAGTGTGACCTTACCTGTCATGTCATTGCATTAAGTCATTATTTTGATCCATGGGGCACCTGGGTGGCTCAGTCAGTTCAGCATCTGACTTTTGATGTCCACTCAGGTCGTGATCCCACAGTTCATGAATTCGAGTCCCGAGCTGGGCTCTGTATTGACTGCTTGGGATTCTCTCTCTCCCTCTCTCTGCCCCTCCCCTGCTTGCTCTGTCTCTCTCTCAAAATAAATAAACAGACTTTAAAAAAAAATTGATGAGGGGCGCCTGGGTGGCTCAGTTGGTTGAGCGGCCGACTTCGGCTCAGGTCACGATCTCGCGGTCCGTGAGTTCAAGCCCCGCGTCGGGCTCTGTGCTGACAGCTCAGAGCCTGGAGCCTGTTTTGGATTCTGTGTCTCCCTCTCTCTGACCCTCCCCCATTCATGCTCTGTCTCTCTCTGTCTCAAAAATAAATAAATGTTAAAAAAATAAAAATAAAAAAAATTGATGAAAATTTTTTGATCCACTTAGCACCTCTGACAGAATTTTATTCATGCATAATCTAAAACAAAAGTTCATGAAACAACTCTTGCCCTTACTTGTGAATACGCTCTGGCATTTTTACTCTCTTATTATTTTTTTTTAATGCTGGACGTATTCCACTAAATTGATTTTATAATCCACTAATGGGTTATATTGGCCTAGGGGTTCGCACTCACTCTCTTGTGTCTGATTGCCACCTTTGGAGGAGGTGAGCCACTCCTGAATCTCTGCTTTCAGTTTTGATGCTCAACTGTCTACTGAGTGTAGACAGAAGGACTCGGAGTTCTTGCAGCCCAAGCGGAAACCAACACCTTTTCCTCCTTCCCACCCAGTTTCCGTCCCTTGTGTCCCCACCTCCTGGGTGGTTCACTCTTGATCCGGGGGGTCAAGCCAGAAACCTGGTTGATGTCTTCCTCCTCCTCCTCTGTCTGCCTATCTCCAGTCAAACATTGAGTCCTGTCTAATACCCTCAGTAAATATCTCTTTAATCCACCTACTCTTTCCAACACTACACCCTGTCCCCTACATGAGGCCATCATTGTCCCTGAATTACCCAACGGTCTCTAACTGCTCTCCCTACTTTCCAGCATGGTCCCCTCCATCCCACCCGCCATACTGGGAGAGAAGTCCTTCTCCAGTGTGAACCTGATCAGTTTACTCGTTAGCTTAAAAGCTATCGATAGTCTCCTGGATTGGGTGGTAACATGGCTCCCTTTGCCCCGGAGCCTTCTTCCATTTCCTGACCCCAACCCCACATCTGCCTCTTCTTAGACCCTGCCTGGGCTTCAGGGTCTGCTAAGATCTCGCTCGCTGTGGGTCTCCCCCTACTCCATATAAACAGCAAACGCAAGTCAAATCTGATCCTGGCACCCCTGTACATGTTTTTTTTAGCACCCTTCCCCTCACCTATCCCAGCACTTAGCACCCTGTAATAAATGCATTTTTTCTTTCTGGAAGCCTCGTAAAGACAGAGACCGTATCTGTCTAGTTCTCCGTTTAGCACCAGTGCCCAACCTAGGCAACAAATATTTGCTGAACGAAAAAATGAATTTTGGTATGTAATCTGTTCTTTTCATTCAATACCTTGTAAAACATTCTACTCCGTCATTTTAAAGAAAGGGTCTAGTATATTACTGCATGAATGTACTGTGATTTATTTAACTACGTGTCAGGCTCTGAGGTAGTTACACGTTTTTCTGATTATATACATTATTACGGCGAGCAGCTTTGCACACCATTCTCAACCCATAATCTTCATTATTTTCTTGGGCTGAAATTCCTAAAAAGTGGATTGCTGGGTCACAATGCGTGCGTGTTTTAACAGGTTCGGTTTCATATTGCCAGACTGCCCTGCAGAAAATCTGGGCTAATTTTCAGTATTACCAACAATGTAAAAAGAGTACTTATTCTCCCTCATCTTCAGCAATGTTGGGTTTCATATTTAAAAAAAAAAATATCTTGCTCAATATAAAAGGTAGAAAACAAGTTCCTGTTGTTTTATATGAAATATTAGCATTGGCAATTTTATAACATCTTTTCGTGTGTTGTCTGTCCTAGGAAAGGTTACGGCTTTACACATGATAACAGTTGTTGTTTGAAGAGTGTCTACTTCCAGGTGCTGTCATGCAGAGAAGAGGAAGGACACTATTTCCTGAGAACTTTCTACATGAAGACATTGTTAGGAAGTTCTGTTTACATGACTCCTCACCCAGATTCTCACAAAATTCTGCAAGGTGTGTAGTATTACCTTGATTTTTGCTGGAAGGCTAACAGAAATAATGATAAATGATAAATGATAAATTAATAATGATGAATGATTACAAATGTGACCATATTTATTGTGCAATTACTACGTGCCAGGTATAGATGCTTAGCACTTTCAAAGTTTCACTCAACTCTCACAACAACCCTATTGCACAGATACATATGGAATTTTTTGGCAAAGATGCCAAGGTAACTCAATGGGAGAAGGATAAACTCTTCAACACGTGTGCTGGACCATCTGGAAATCCATATGCAAAAAAGCATTTTCCAACCCTTATCTCGTGCCATGAATAGGACTTAACTTGTAATGGATCATAGACCTAAATGCAATGTAGCCAAAACTATGAGAATTACAGAAGAAAATATGGGCATAAACTCTGTGGTCTTGAGGTAGGCAAGAATTTCTTAGATAAAACACAAAATACATAAGCTATAAAAGAAAAAGAGTACTACATTGGATTTGACCAGAATAAAAAATCTGTGCTCTTGAAAGACACTATGAAGAAAACAAAAAGATAAGCCACAGCCTGGAAGAAAATATTCCCAAAATGTATACCTGGAAAAAGCTTCTATACTGAATACATGAAGAATTCTTACAACTTAAGAAGAAGACAACTCAATTTTTATTTTATTTATTTTATTATTTTATTTTATTTTATTTTATTTTATTTTATTTTATTTTATTTATTACTATTTTTTATTTTAGAAAAAGAGAGTACCAGAAAGAGAGACAGGGGCTGAGGGAAAAGGAGAGAATCTTAAGCCATCTCCATGCTCAGCATGGAGCCAGACACAGGGCTCGATCCTATGACCCTTAGATCATGACCTGAGCCGAAATCAAGAGTTGGATGCCTAACCTACCGAAACACCGAGGCACCCCAACAATTCAATTTTTGAAAGAATAAAAGATATGAACAACACTTAATGGCCCATAAGTACAAGACAAGCTAATTTTAAAACCAAAATGAGATACCATTATACATGTCTACAGTTGGCTAAAATTTAAATATTGACAATACCAGATGTAGGTGGAAGAACTGGAACTTTCATACGTTGCTAGTGGGAAAGCAAAATGGTACAACCCCTTTGGAAAACAGTTCGGCAATACCTTGTAAAGTTACATTATACTTACTTACCATGTGACCCAATAACCCGACTTCTAGGTATTTACCCCAAAGAAATAAAAACACATTTGTGTGCAAAGAACTGTAGCAAATATTGATAGTTGCTTTATTTTTTTAAGTTTATTTATTTATTCTTAGAGAGAGAGAGCACCCATGCACACATTGGGGAGAGGCAGAGAGAGAATCCCGAGCAGGCTTTGCACTGTCAGCACAGAGCCCGAGGTGGGGCTCAAACTCACGAAACCGTGAGATCATGATCTGAGCCAAAATCAAGAGTCAAATGCTTAACCAACTGAGCCACCCAGGAGCCCTGATAGTGGCTGTATTAACAAGAGCCCCCAGATAGAAAAAAAAATCCCTAATGTCTCTCAAGAGGTAAGTGGGGAAATAAAATGTGGTACATCATAGTGAAATATGGATCACCCCCAGATGAAAAGAGGTGAACCACTCACCTATGCAATAACACAGATGAGCCTCAAAGTAGTTCTGCTCAGTGAAAGAAATGAGACACAAAAGACTATAGGATGTCTGTTTCCATTTATCAGAAATTCCAGAAAAGGCAGAACTGTAGTGACAGAAATGAGATGAGTGGTTTCTGGGGGCTGAGGATGCGAAAGTGATCACAAGGGAGCAGGAGGGAACTTTGGGAATGATGGAAAGGAAGGAAGGAAGGAAGGAAGGAAGGAAGGAAGGAAGGAAAGGAGGGAGGGAAGGAAGGAAAAGAAAGGAAGGAAGGAAGGGAAAGAAAGAAAGAAAAAGAAAGAAAGAAAGAAAAAGAGGGAGGGAGGGAGGGAGGGAGGGAGAAAGGAAGGAAGGAAGGAAAGAAGAAAAAATTGTAACGCAGAAATTTGACTTCTAGGTTCATACAAACTCAGGGTGCACACAGATGCACTAAAAGACATGCTCAGGGGCACCTGGGTGGCTCAGTCGGTTGAGCGTCTGACCTTGGCTCAGGTCATGATCACGAACTGTGAGTTCAAGCCCCACATCGGGCTCTGTGCTGACAGCTCAGAGCCTGGAGCCTGCTTCAGATTCTGCGTCTCCCTCTCTCTCTCTCCCCCCCCCACTCACGCTCTCTCTCTCTCTCTCTCTCTCTCTCTCTCTCAAAAATAAATAAACATTACCAAAAAAAAAAAAAAGCTCATACAAAAAAAAGACATGCTCATTGATGCTCACAGCAGTCTTATTTGTAATAGCCCCGGACTGGAAACAACCCCTCTGTCCACCAGTAGTAAAATGATGTGTGGCATTATCATGCAACTTGCCTTTACACAGCAGTTGTAAGAAGCAAACAAAAGCAGCATGTTATATCCCCAATGGCTCTCACAGAGGTGACGTTGAGCTAAAGAGACCATGGGCAAAAAAGCACATGTGCTATAATTCAATTTATAGGAAGTTCAGGACCAGGCAAACACTAATCCTCGGTGACTGAAGTCAGACTAGTGGCTGCCTCTCAGTGGGGACCTGACTGGGAGAGGCATGAGGGAGTATTCTGGGGGCGGCAAATTATGTTGAATAATGAGCTCTGGGTGGTGGTCACACAGGTGTATACAGAGGTAAAAATTTAGTGAGACCGAAGCTCCAGGTTTGTAAACTTGCTGAATTTAAGTTATGCCTCACTTGAAAAAAAAATGTAAAGACATCCTTAAAAATACTAAATGCCAGCTCATCCTACTTCTTTGCTTTCAGGCTTGGCAGACATACAGGACAAGCTGGGTTGGGGCTTTTAATGGCTGTCTGTGAAAACAGGGAAGTTGGGAGTGTGTACAATGAACACGGTGAGGCTCCTTAGGAGCGAACACTTGTTTGAGAATTATCTTGATGGTTGAGATTACTGTGTGCACCATCACTGTGTTCACATTGAGTGTGCTAGTTATAACTACCTCTTATCTGTTCATCGGATCAGATTTCCCAACCACTGCTTTGAGCCCCTGGAGCCTTGCAAAGACCTAATTGCCTCCCCGAGAACCTGTTAAAAAGTGCTTCGAGCTGCGAGCTGCGGAGCTGCAGGAGGCGTGGTGCAAACTTCATTTTGCAACACTCAGCCGAGGGGTGGGAGGTGGGGTACGGGAGGTGGGGGTGGGGGGCTCGCTGCTGCTGTCCGGTCACTCTGAGTTCACTGGTGGATGTGCAAGCTTGCTGTCTTCAGGAACCTTCCTCATGCGGCTCCTTCTGTCCATGAAAGTCTTTTATCTAAAGTGGATGGGCTGTGAGTTTCAGCTTCCCCGGAGCCTGGAGCAGGGGAGGAGGGTGGGGCGATCAGAGCTCACACGCTAATCACAGTATCACTGGAGGATGCCCAGTGAGTGCGAGGTCAAAACTGTTACATGCATTATCTAATTTAATCCCCACAGCGGAGGGTATCTGGGAGAAACAGTAAGTATTCCTCCTTAGAGGTGAGACAGCGGCACCTCAGAAAAGTTAAGTGACTTGCCCAAGGTCACAGAGCTAGAAAGTGGCAGAGCTGGGACCCCAACTGAAACCTTCTGACATGTGGGGTTTGACTCATCTGAATCCCGGTCCCCTTCCCCAGCCTTCTTCCCTTCAGTCCACAACTTCAGCTCTTCCCACACAGATCTTGGGCTGAGTTTAAAAAGGAGAACCATTCCCTTTCCGGCCATGGGTCAACCAAGGGCATAGAGACGCTCTCTTCAGTATGAGCTCTCCTCTCCTGGGAGATGCCCACATGTTCATTTTGGTGGCTGGTCAGCAAGTCTTGAGACCCCCCCCCTCTCTCAGGCCCGTGCCACCAAGGGCAATCAAAGCATCCATCTACCGGAGATAAATGTCCAGGAGCAAGGCCTCCCAAAAACTAATGAGTGGTGTAGGCTAGGTGTTTAGAGCAAGGGCTTCTGGGTAACAATGGCCCTGGGTGAAAATGGTGGCTTTCCCACGGAACCAGCTGGGTGACCTGGAGAAAGTCACCTAACCTCTCTGAACCTCATTGGTTTTCTCTTCTGTGAAATAAAGATATCAGGAGACATATCATATGATAGGAAAATTCAGTATTTCGAACGTGCTTCTTCCCAAACCAGTCTTCGCATTCAGGGCAGTCCCAGTAAGTTCCCAGGAGGACTTCTTTTGGTAAAATTTGACAAGTTGCCTGTCAAGAATACATGGGGCACCCAAGTGGCTCAGTTGGTTGAGCGCCCGACTCTTGATTTCAGCTCGTGCCCCACATGGGGCTCCATGCTGTCAGTGCAGATCCTGCTTGCGATTCCCTCTCTCCCTCTCTCTCTGGCCCTCCCACCCTTGTGCTCTCTCTCTCTCTCTCTCTCTCTCAAAATAAATAAATAAAAATTAAAAATAAAAACAGTACAAAGAGTACCCATGTGCCCCCTCACCTCCTTTCGCCTATTGTCAACAACTGACATTAGTCTGGTATGTTTGTTACATACTCATACATTGTTACAAGCTAAAGTCCATGGTTTATTTATTCGCAGTACAGTTAAATTCTCTTCTCACCATGTGCATGCCTTCAGAGGATCCACTGTCCCTCTTAAATGGTTTAAAATGGTTTAAAAAAAAGTATATATATATTAAGGTTCATTCTTTGTACTATGATGTTCTGTGGGATTTGGTAAGTATATAATAACATGTATCTATCATCGTGGTATCATACATTTATTTATTTAAAAGTTTTTAAATGTTTATTCATCTTTGAGAGAGAGAGAGAGAGAGAGAGAGTGAGCGAGCAGGGGAGGGGCAGAGAGAGAGGGAGACACAGAATCCGAAGCAGACTCCAGGCTCTAAGCTGTCAGCATAGAGCCGGACGCGGGGCTCGAACCCACACACCGTGAGATCATGACCTGAGCCAAAGTTGGAGGCTTTACCGACTGAGCCACCCAGGTGACCCTATTTTATTTATCTTTCTAAAACTTGTTTATTTATTTTGTGAGAGAGAGCAAGCACATGAGCGCGGAGGGGACAGAGAGAGGGAGGGAGAATCCCAGGCAGGCTCTGCACTGTCACTGAGGAGCCCCACGCGGGTCTTTATCTCATCACTGTGAGAGCATGACTTGAGCCAAAATCAAGAGTCAGATGCTTTTAACTGACTGAGCCACCCAGGCGTCCCACCCCCCACCCCCCAGTATTTATTGGCTCATTCATGGAGGGTCACTCACTACAGGAGGGGACTGGGGACTTGGCACGCAGCCTGTGGCTGGTGTAGTACCCAGAAGTGACCACACGATGTCACCAGAAGCCAGTATTTGGCGATGACTCCGCTAAGGCTCCCAACTTCTTCCGCCCTTCAGTTCTTATCTAGCAGAAAGGATGTTATCGAAGCTCTGAGCTGCCTCCATGACTAACAAAAGAAACCAATAAGCAAGTCCTCAAAGTAGTTTCAGAAGGGAAGGGATTACCTAGACCAGCTCTGTCCTGATAAAAATAAAATGTGAGTGAGTCCTGATTTTGAACAGAGGATACAATTTTAAATGTTTCAGGAGGCACATTAAAAGAAAATAAAAAGAGACAGATGAAATGAATTATAATAATATATTGTATGGAACCCAATATTCAAAATATTATTTTGTCAACATATAATCAGTATTTAAGAAGTTAATGAGATACTTTACCTTCTTTTTGTCATGCTTAGTCTTTGAAATCTGGGGTGTGTTTTACATTGAAAGTGCATCTCAATTCGGACCAGCCACATTTCAAGGTCTCAGTGGCCACTATCCTGGGCAGAGCAGAGACAAAGTTACATGCAGCAGCTCTGAGAAGCAGTTTACATACAATGAAGGGATACCGGGACCAGGGCGAATTCGTCCCAAGTGCAGGGATGATTTATCAGCCAGCATTGAGACAGGCTGGACTCCCCGGATTCTTTGCCACCTGCTGGATAATGCCTGAAATTCCGCCATCAGCTTCTCCTAAGCTTCATATCTGTTAAACCCTACATGTGACACATTCTTCGCTGTTTTCAGAGACTCGGGACATGAGTTTACAGTAGGATGTGGGCTGCAAAGTCCTCCCTCCATGGGAAAGACTAAGATTACAGAGGAACGGTTTCTCTGGCCCACTGGAGATCGTCATAGCAAAGAGAGTTCAGAGCCCCGTAACCCTCTCCCATCTCTCCACCCCCACCAGCTGCCCTGACTCCACACTGAGAATGCTGAGTTTGCCAGCCTTCCCATCCAGCGTCCATTGGACAGAAATGGGATTGCCTCCGGGAGCCGTGGCCACACCATCCGCGTCCGCTCCCTCCCCCCCACACCACCCCCCAAGGCTTAGGGGAGCCTTTGAGTTTGGTGGTTTCTATAGACTTTTGACCCACTCTACTCTATAGACTACTATGGCGGGGGGGGGGGTGAACCCAATCTCCCAGGCTATTGCGGGACCTGCTAACATGCTTATTATCTGGAGAAAATGCCGAACATTTCAGATCTCAGAGCCAAGCAGCCTACAGTGTAGAAACATCTGAATTTCTGGAGGGATTGTTTATCAATGTCAGGCATTGTGCTGACAGCCCACGGAGGAGGTGGAGGAGAAAGGCTTGCCACCCCAGAACAGAAGCCCCATTTCCTGAAGCCTGGTCAGACCAGAGTGTTTTTAAAAGAAATGAAGAAAAATTATTAGACAAAATGCATGGGGTACCCACAGCTCCGGACAAGCACATCACCCAGCACAGAATTACAGATGTCAAATAAAGATTCGGAGCGGTGGTGACAAACACCAAATACAGCTGGCCCAGCTGCCCTGCTCAGGGCGGCATCCGGGGCTGGAGCCTGGGGTTTCTGGCTACAGTCCTCTGTTCCGGAGCCCCATCCTCTCTTTGCTTCTTCCCTAGAGTCTAGAACCTGCCCCCCAATCTCCTCAGCTCCACCCCCACTCCCCTACCACCAACCAAGGAGGAACCAAAATGCTACAAGAGTGAACCAAAGCTATTTGCTCTGAAATTCCTGGAGGAGGGGATGTTAGCCTGAGAACAGTATCTTTGTGAAAACATACAGGCTCACTCCACAGCTGTTGTAAAAACTTATCTGCAACATCCAGTGTGTCTCAGTCCGTGACTTATCTGATTTGGAAACAGATTCTTCATGATGCAGCAGGAATCCTGGGTGAGGATACCAGTAACAACAAAACAAACTCGTTAGAAAGTTACAAAAGTGATGGTAGGCCTATTAACTCCCCACTTTCCCCCCCAGAGGTTCCTAGACCGCAGCTTCCCCCTGAGGTGAAGTGATTATCAGGGGTGAAGCTCCAAACCAGAAAATGAGCCAGGTTCACTGTCCCATCGTCCTGGAAGTATAACTGTACGATCTAGCCTGGAAAGTGCCTGCATGCCTTCGAGGTTGCGGGAGAGGCTGGGGAAGTGACTGGGGGGCTCCTAGTTTTGAATTGCAGGAATTGTCAATTCCTAAGGTCCCATTTGGGAAGGGGGAGGGGTTTTGCAGGCAGAGTTTCCTCCTTATCCAAAGCAGCAGCAGGGAGGAGGGCATAGTAGACAGGGCATGGGCTTGAGGTCAGTCTGCCTGCCTCTCACTGCTGCTGTGAGCTCGCATGTCACATGCTTCCACCACTTCCCAAATGGAACATACACGAGGAGGCTGGGCCATGTGGCACCAGGCTTCTCATTATAAAGATGAAATAAAAAGCAAAATCTGTACTTGGACAGGAAGGAGTGAAATGCAAACTGCAGAGTTTTTGACTGTGCATTTGTGTGTGCGTGTGTGTGTGTGTGTGTGTGGTCGGTGTCTGATCTCATAAACCTCCTCCAAGTTTGACTGAATCTCACATGGCCTAAACCCCAAACCCTAACACTGCCACGGTTGATAACCATTCCGATTTGAGTGGCTTCTTAAAAAGAAATTACCTGGGAAACCACCTGTTTCTATAGGATATGTAAACAGGCTTACTTTTAAAAGCAAGGGGTTTTTGAGTTACTGAAGCCCAACCGAAACAGAACAAAGCGTTTTGTGTATAGATGTAGATAAGAATTTGCTTCTCTTGAATAATAAATTTTAAAAGTCAGCTATATACTTCCCAAATGGGAAGGCGTATGTCATCACGTAGCGGTAAAAAACTGAACCTCAAAACAAATTGAAGAAGGCCAAAAAAGGCAGCTGGATGAACCCAAATTTGTAACTATTCTTCCAGTCACTCAGAAATGAAACGAGGGCAAGTTCAAGGGCCAGGAGTGTCATTAAAGTATCTAGGTGATTATACAAAACCCCCAAAAGGCCCAGTGATTTCTGGGGTGGAAATTCCCAAAAGCCTCCATAGTGACTCACTCTAATTTGCTGCCCTCAAAGCCCCCACTGGGTTTTGGCAGACCTCAGGGCCCCAAAGCTCCAGGCCAGCGGTAGTGGTAGCAGGGAAGCTTCCGTTGGGAGAAAATGGGGGTGAGGGATGGGTGCTGGCAAAATTGCCTTATAAGGAAACTGTAAATCCTGGGAAGGCCTGGTGTTTCATCAAACTAGAAAAATGTCGAAGGGAAGATCCAAGCACCCCATGCCCCTCCCAGCCAGAGTTCAGGGAAAGAAGAGAGCGAGGCATGTGTGTCCCCAAGAGAACACTCTTCTCTTTAAATCCACCTAGAGGCTCAGCAGTGACGTGGTAACGAAGCTCTGGAAAACCGAAGGCATTCAGCTCACAGAGGTCAGACCTGGACGTGGACGTACATACAGTGGAGCCTGTCAGAGCCTCCTGGGTACGGTCAGTCCCTGGAAATCTCAAATTTCCCACGTTAAGGGCAACGAAGGGGGCTTTCCGGCAAAGAGAGCAGTAACTTTAGGACTCCCCCTGGGGTTAGCCTAGGTTTGCTTCCCAGGTGCTGGGGGCGTGACCTGGAGCTCCCTTCTTCCACCAGGCGATTCGGGGCTGGGGCTCCACAACACAAAGGATGGGCGTTCCCTGGGATCCTCCTTGACATGCACAGTTGGGCTCAGTGCTGGGCTGTCTGGGATGTGCTTCCTGGCACATAATTACCACCATCAAGATTATTATTAGCATTAGGCATTTACATGACACTTAATATTTTCAAAGCATTGTGCTGCCGTTTAATTAGTTTTTCCTTGCAACATTCCTATCGAGTCCACACTTGATAGCTGGGAGACTGACAGGGGGAAGAGAGAAATGCGAAAGGTTGATGGGGAAGAGGGGATGCCCGCACAGTCACTTGGCTTCCACTCTCTCTGGTGACCCAGCCAAGATAACCTCCCCTACTCCCGGCAAATTCTGCACCCCCAATCCCCAGGGCCCCACTCTCAAGGTACTTGTAAGTTCCCTGAGTGTGGTGGGGGTGGAATCTCTTCCTTGATGTATTTTGACCCAAGGTCCAGACACTTAAAAAAAAGGGGGGGGGCTGTGTCAAGTTCAAGTTCAAGTTCACTCTTATTCAAAACTGCTGACACCCTTAGTCTTCTTCCAAACCATTCCATTAAAGTAACTATAAAATCCCAGGGTGGTGATTCCCAAACCAAAGGCAGCTCTGGTAGGAAGCTTTTAAGTATTTGACAAATCCTAATTCTAATTCAGTCTGTTAAAACCGAGGAGTGGTGCAGGCCAAGGGGGGCTGCCTTCTGCTGGCCCTAGGGGTTGCTCTCCTCCCCCGGAGAGCCCCAGCAGGGCCTTGAGAAACCATAGGTTCTACTTCAGAGACAATGAGACCTTTTTGGTACAGGCCTCCTGTTCTGCTCCCCTGGTTAAAGGCGAAAGCTCCAGCAAAGAGAAAGGGGAGGGATGCAGTCAGGGCCGACTGCAGGAGGACAGAAATCTCAGGCGGCTAGTGGTGGTTCCCACCACCCTGGGGCAATGCCAGTCCCTCTTCTCCGCACACCTGTGCTTTCCTAAAGCAAGTCAGACACCTGCATTCTCTCTGCGGGGGGGGCGGGGAAGTTCCTTCCACCAGGCCTGGGGGAACCATTCGGAGCCCCTTCTGGGCAGGACCCGCTGCAGGTTCTGGGGGGCCGGTGAAGTTTCCCGTTGGCCTGCCGGTGACTTGGGGTCAAGATATGTCTCCTGGCAATGCTGGTCCTAGGTCCCCCCCATCCCTCCGGCAGGCTGCACGTCCCTTCCCCCCCACCCCCAACTCCCCTCCTTTTAGAGGGTGCTCCATGAGACCTGGTTACCCTTGGACGGACCGCGGGGCCCGGGAGTGAAGAGATCTCAAAGGATGACCGCGCCAGCATTGTTAGGAAACGCTGGGTGTTCGCAAGTTTTCGCCATGGCCCTTTCGCCATGCGCCTTCGCCCCTGGGAACCCCATTATCCGCGCAGGGATAGTTGAAGAGCGGTTCTGGGGGAAGCCCTGGAGACTTGTCGTCTCCGTGGGACCCGAGCTCCAAGCGCATCCCAGTCAAGGTCCTAGCCCGGAAGCAAGTCTGAAAAAGTCTTGGCTTCGGCGATCACCTTAGCAGACCAGCCACTGAGCCTGGGAGGCCGGGTGGCGAAGATGCCCCACTCCGGGAGCTGGGGCCTGCGGGCCTGCCCAGATCAGCCATTTCTGCCCCCGTCGCACGGTGTAGGCCACCAAGGCCGAGTCCGATACTCCGCGCTTTCCACGGTCACTGCGCTTGGATGCGAGTAGAATGAACACGGACGATACCAGCAAGGAGAGGCTGCGGCCTCCGCACGGCTCTCGAGCGGGCCCCTTCCGTGCGAAACCGAAGGTCGTCTGCCCAGAGCGGGCCGAGGCTTTGGGATTCCAGGGTCGTGTCCGGGCGGGGCCGGAGCCAGCGTGGAAGGCGCGGGCTGAGGGCTCCCCGGACCGACCCCCGCAGCCAAACGCGCGCGGCTGCCGGGAGCGCGGCCGACTTGAGGGCTTAGGAGCGCTGAGGCCTCGCGTCTGTGCTTCGGAAATAAGAATCCCTCCCCTCCTCGGGGGCCCGAGGGGCGGCTTTGAGAGGCCCCTGAACCGACTGGTCCCCACCTGGCTCTTCTAGGACTGGGGACAGATTAGATTCATTTCCCCGCTTGCTAAGGACAAGCCCTTGGGCTGGTTTACCACCATCTGTGCCTCAGTTTCCTCCTATGTAAGCTGGAGAGGGTGATAATTACATACCTCAACAGGTTACAGTAAAGATGGAATGAGCTAACCCGAATACAGGGCCGAGAGCCGAGCCCAGAGCAAGTACCCGATGTACACAGGCTATCTACTCTCTAACATCCTTCCCTTGCCTTTTGGAGGAAGGGCTCGCTCACTCGCTCTCTCTCCCACCCTCTTCTCTCTCTCCCTCTCTGTCTCCATCCCTAACCTTTCCCCCTTTCCCTCCTCCCTCCCCTCATCTCTCTACCTGTGTGTGTCTCTCTCCCTACCGCTCTCCCCTTTGTAAAACTGAAACATCTGAGTGAAATGTGAGAGGTTTAAAATAAATCCGTTCCTGCTCCTTTGTCAGTCCCACCACCGAAGTTGGTCTGAGCAGTGCAAATCGGAGCTGGCATTCACCGGCCCAGCACAGGCCACTTTGCGGCTGTCTCTGGAAGGTTCCCGCCTGTCGGTCAGCTCTGGGCAAAGCAACTGCCTGTGGCGTCTTGACCTTGATTCCAGAATCCAATTCCGTGGCCCGCGTGGGAGAGTCCAGGCCGAGACAGGATACATACAGAGTCCCGGATGCTTCCCGGTCCATCCTGGGACAGTGTCCCTAGGCCCACCCAGCTCAGCCCACAGCTCCCGCCCCGCCCCGCCCCGGACTGGCCACAGGTCCCAGTGTGCTGGCTGCTCTAGGCCCAGGCCTGGGGCTCCCAGTTTCCCAGGCCGACCTGCCTTAGTGGGGAGGCGCTTGACCCCAGCACTGCTACACGCAGGCTGGAAGGGACAAAGTTCGGAAGCCCATGGGTCAGGGCTGAGGGGCTGGGAAAGCGCTGGTGTCACAAGCCCTGCGAGTCTTGCGGCACAGAGGACCAGAACCGCCGCTCCCCTGGTCAGGAGTGGGACCGGACCTCCCGGAAGCTGGCCAAAAATTCCCAGCCACAATCAGGGCCAGGCCACCAACTAACCCTTTAGGCCTCGGTTTGCATTCAGACTGCCGTTCACAGAACAAATGACCGGAGCTCCGACCTCAATTTCCCATCTCTAAATAGGAACATTAACCTTAAGCCTGAATTCCACGTGGGCGCCGGTGGTCAAGACGCTGAAATTCACCGCCTCCGAGGGGGCCCGGAGGTCCCAGAACGATTCTTGGATTCCCCCACCGAAAGACTAGAAATGTCCCCTCCGTTCGGAAAGCAAAGGGTCCCGGGTTCAAAATGGCAGTTTCTCTGATTGCCCCAAGGGAAGTTTCCTATTCCCTGGGGAGGGATGCGCAGGCCTCCGCCCAGCGGCGGGAGGAGGCTGCGGAGAGGGCCTTCCTGGCCCCTCTGGGAACTGAAGGCCAGGACAGCGGGCCAGCAGCTGCTCCGTCAGGCGTGCGCCGTTTGGGGCTGCCGGATCCGCCTAACTCGGCCCTGCTCTGCCCTAAGCTTGGGTGCCAGGCCTTGCGGAAAGGACCCACCGCACGGAACCCGCGCTTCCCTCCAGCTGCGCGAACCTGCAACTCCAAGCTGAGGTTACACGCGATCTCCCGGTAACTCGAGGAAAATATCGCCCCCACCTCCCGGTTTCCGCGCTTTATTAATTTCATGGAGAGTTCAAGGGGAAGTCGTTTGAGGTTTGAGCTATCCTACATTGTCTGGACGCTTGCCTTTTCTGCTCTCTGGACACCGTCCATCAGGAACCCTCTGGTTAGGAGTCAGTCCACTCCCGGGGGGAGGGGGGTGCTCAGAGTGTCCGTGGCTACAGCGTTCTCTCCAGCCTCGGTTCTTCTTTCGTCCTTTCTTTGACACTGGGCGAAATCTGGGGCCTGGGTCTTCTGGTGGCCTTCCACATGAACAGCTGTTGTGTTCTCACTGGCCCCATGACTCGGATCCCCGATGTGTTCACACTGCGAAGTCAACACAGTTTTCTTGTTTTGTTGATTCTTGAAAAAAAAAAAAAAAGAATTTAGGAAAAGGGCACTTATGAAGATAATTCGGGCCAAGAAACATCCTGACCCCTGTCAAATGAAATCCTTGGATAATTGAGAAAACAGTAATATAATCAAAGCAGCTATACATTGAATACGTACATGAGATTAGCCTATAAGTGCATATAAAGGTCCAGGATCTATTAAGAGCTAGAACTAGGAAGAAGATAAGACACAGGTTTCCTACAGACATAGCTCAGATTCAATGTCAGACTGAAGGTCAGAGTTGAGAGGGGATCAATCTAATCTAATTCCTTCAGTTTAGGAATAAAGAGGCTCAGAGAGAAATAGGGACCTGTTCAAGGTCACATAGCACAGACAGAGGGGACAGACAGAGGGGACGAAGGAACCCAGGCCCTGACGCCCAATGCAGAGCCCCCCACCCCACCCCACCCCACCCCACCCGCATTATGTCTCAGGTATTTTCTGCTTTTCTGAATCAGAAATAGCCCTTCCTGGGGTTTTCTCTCCAGTTTAGGCTCTCATGAGGCGAGGGGATCCCAACAAGGACCCCTTCCTGGAATTCCGTTGTCTCTCCTCGGTCAGGCGTTGGCTGACAGGACAGAGGCCAGATTTCTTCCTCTCGGGGTCTAGGGAATTCAATCACAAACCTCTCCCCCACAGCCTGGTGGACCCTTGAGCACCACACGGGTGCAGTTCTGCGATATCACCAACAGGTGGCGCGTTCCTCACAGGAAAACTGGCCGGGAATTCGCCTGCGCCCCTCTGACCCTGCTCCTTGCCCTAACCTCCGGCCTTAGGGTCCCTCTCCCGATAAAGGGGAAAGCAAGGGGTGTAGCGGGGGAGCTCAGGCTGGGTGCCTAACGTTTTGAAAAGAAAATCTCTAGAAACCCTGATTCTAGCCGTGCGGCTCAGAGAAACTTCACGCTCTAAGGGGTCAATGAACCTTGGGTGCAGAGGGCAAGGCTCTGCCGCTTGACCAGAGAAAACACGGGGACCCACTGGGGTCACGCTTAGGGGGCGTTATCTCCCCTCAACAAAGCCATCCATGAACGCGCTCATTCACGCAAGCTCGGCTGCAGCCTTTCCTATTCACCTTCCCCAACTCCCATCTTTCACCTAATTTTTAGTTTTATATAGGGGGAGGGAGAGGGGGGGAGAATTAGAGGAAGAGAGAGCTTTTTCAATTGCGACGATAATTGTCCGCGAGATGGGTTTCTTAATCTGCTCATCCATTATTGACTTCTCCTCTAATATTTGGCTTTGCGGCTTTGATCACCAGAAGATCACACACTTGGCTCCTTTGCATAACAATTTTGGGGCGGGCGTCTTTGGCGCGGGAGGGGAGGGACGTGCCTGGAATGGCTTTGGGGTCGGTTTTCTACCATCCCACCCTATCCCCGCAGGAAGTGAGGCCAGCCAACCCCCCCCCCCCATCTCTAACAGTACCATTCATGCCTGGAAAGTTCCGCCGGTGAGTGGGGGAGAAGAGGAAGCTGCTAACTCCTTGGGGGGTGGAGTGAGACCCTAGGAGAGGAGGGATTGTGTCTCCACCTCATGTCCCACTGCATTCCTAGCCCCAAAAGATCCTGCCTTGGGCTCTCATCCCCCTCCCCCACCCCCAAAGACACACACACAAGTACTGGGGAGACAGCGAACCTTACTTGGAGGTGAATGGAGTGGGTTGGCCATCAGCAGAAGACCACCAATCCTCACCTCATCCCTGCGCTCTCCTCTGGGACTTAGGCCACAGGACAGAACTCAGACGCCTGTGGCTCTGAGCCAGGTTTGGCCGGCCCTAAGACAAGTGACAGCTTCTGTGGGACCCTGAGCTAGTCCCTTCCCTTCTCCAGGTCTCCAGTTGTGTCATCTGTGGAATGGGCTTTTGGCCCATGCGCTCCCTGAGGTCCATTTGATCTTGACCTTGCCACGTGTTGCCCACCTCCGCCCCCCCCCTCCCCAATCAACCCCCCTCTGCAGGGCTTCGGAGCTGCACAAGCGGGTCTTGGAAGGGAAGAAAAAACACAGTGGCTATTTTATTCTACATTTAAACAACTGTCTCCTCTGCCTTTGCAGTAGCTCCCCGACGGGGGGGTGGGGCTGTGGGGTGGGGAGAGGGTGTGGGGTACCGATGGGGGTGGGAGGTGGGCAGTTGGTTTGGGATCAGAGCACTTAACACGCTGCACTTCCAAAGCCTCGGTAAAGGTAGTTGCTCTCCCATTTCCAGCTCGCACAAAAACGCACACTCTAGGACACCCTAAGCAGGGACACGCACAGGCACGTACGCCCATGCACACACAACACTTGCACACCCGAACGTAGCGCAAGCACGTTGGGACTAGAGAGACACAGAGAATGCACACCATCCTCCCATGCACACGCGGACACACACACGCGCTCACCTGGAGCCTCGCACACACAGAGTCACGTACAAACACGCACGCGCGCGGCGCACACTCGTCCCTCACCCGGGTTTCTGCAGGAGAAGCGGACGGGGAAGGTGGCTGGGGAAGGCCTTGGGGGTGCAGCGACCCCTCCCCTCCCACCTCACCCGCACGCGATCCAGTCTGGGAAAGAAGGAGGTGGGGTGGAGTGGGGGGGCAGACTCCAGGTTCTCGCCCCTTTTGCCTCTCCACTCCAGGCTCCTGAGACTTCCCTTCCCTGCCCGCTCCTCTTCCGGACTAAACTTTTCCCACCCTCACCTCCCCGCCGGCCCCCTGCGGCGCCGACCTCGAACGGAGCCGGGGGCTTGTCCTGCACCCTCCCGGGGAGGAGGGTCGGGAGGCTGCGTCCGAAAGGACGAAAGAGGGGCGCGGCCTGGCTGGCGCTCCTGAGCCCGCCGGCAGGGAGGTGGGAAGGCGCGGGACAGGAGCCAGAGCGGCGAGAGCTGGGTGCGCGGACTTCTGCTTCCTTTCCCCGGGTCGATGGGAGATGATCCCAGGGACAACCTCTCACCCCTAAGGGAGTCAAGGGAAGGAGAAGGAGGACAGTTAACTCTGGGGCCAGCAGAAAGAACACGGTTTGGAGCTGCAGGGGCATTCCTGTGCAAAGGACTTGGATGCTGTGGTTTTTCTTCTTTTCTCGAGTTTGGTTTTTTTGTTTGTTTGTTTGTTTTTTGTTTTTTGTTTTTTGTTTTTTTTTGTCCCCAACTTTGAAGTTGGGTCTGGACCTCCCCGGGAACCTGGACTGAGCCGAGGGGGCAGGAGAACCCAGAAGCCGCGCTGGCCCCTCCTCATTCGCTCCCACACTGGTACCCACCAGAGTACACACGCTCGAGGCCAGTCGGTGTGGACTCCGACCCGCGCCGAGCAGGATCGAGGTGGGAGCCGCCACTTGGACAGGTGGGGACTGGGGTGGGCCAGGGGCCCCTTCGGCCACAAGGGGTGCTTTGACTCCGGACACCTCCTAGGGAGGGGGAGGGGTGAGAGAGGGCGAAAAGCAAAATAAAGGAGAGCAGAAAATTTCCAGCGTAGACGCTGAATTTACTCAGGGTTTTATTACTTTTGTGGGGGAGGATACAATGTTAGCGTTTCTGTTCTGGTGTCTGGGTGGAATTCGGTGTAAGGAGAAAAGCAGGATGTCTGATTAAAGTGAAGAAAAATATGTAGAGTGTGTGTGGTTGCCTTCCTTTCGGGAACCGTGAGCTCTAAAATCTTCGGCTGCAGGGGCCTGGCTAGCTGTGTGGTACCAGCTCCAGAGTGGTTTGGGGATACAGAGAGGGAAGGGGAAGGCTTTCCCGGTAACCGGAGCCGAAGCGTCCTGCGTCTCGCTCTCCAGCATCCCCGCGCAGTCACCCGGCTCGTCAACCCACCAGCAGCAACCGGACGGGGGTTTGCGCGCTGGCGTCCCGGACGCCTGCCCCAGCCCCGGCCCCGCAGGCTGTCCGCAGGGCTCAATAAGGAAACCAGGGCCTGGGGAGCCCTTTCCGAATCCTGACCACCCGGTGCAATTTACAGAAATCACTGAAATGTTTCCCCCATTTCCCACAGTCAGGTGAAGAAAAGGCTTAATTTTCTCAGCTTGATTAGGCTTTAGAAGGGGCCGGGGGAACCAAACAAAAAAGCAAACCGTTTCTGAAACAAAAAGGTCCCTGCTGTGAACTGCTCCCTGGGATAAAAGGGAGAAAACCCTGTGGGTAGGCAGAATGGTGGGGATATAGATCCAAATATTGAAATCCCCAAAGGGGACAACCTACCTACCTTCCTCCCTTCCTTCTTCTCTCCCTCCCTTCCTTCCTTCCTTCCTTCCTTCCTTCCTTCCTTCCTTTTCCCTTCCTTCTTCTCTCCCTCCCTTCCTTCCTTCCTTCCTTTTCCCTTCCTTCCTCCCTCCCTCCCTCCCTTCCTTCCTTCCTTCCTTCCTTCCTTCTCCCTTCCTCCTTCCTTCCTCCCTCCCTTCCTTTCTTTTCCCTTCCTTCTTTCTTCCTCCCTCTTTCCCTCCTTTCCTTTCCTTCCTTCCTTCCTTCATTCCTTCCCCTCTCTCTTTCTCTCCCTCTCTTTCTTCGAAATTCCTAAGAACCTGTACATTTACTGGCTTATTTCATGCACACACAAAAAATAAATTCTCCCTGGCTCCCCCTGCCCCCACCCCAGCCTTCCAGACCGTCTACAAACAAAGCTGCCGCCCCAATTTCAAGAGTCAACAGAGCATTTTATTTTTCATGGTTTGCCTCCCACGCACCCCCACCCATCTCAGCTTTTTCCCTCTCCCCCCTCGCCTCCCCCAGCCCCATTCCCAGCTTCAGGCAGAATTGCTTAAGATCCCTAACCAATACCCAACGAATCCCCCTGCACCCACCCACCCCCCACATTATTATCGCCTCCAAATGAAGACCAAAACCAAGAGCGCTAATTGAATTAGTCTATTGAAAGGACTGTCAGGTACAATGACGTGGCTCGAGGCCCCACATTTCCCAAGGTCTATAGGCTTTGGGGACCTGCAATGTATAGTCTGACCTTCTGGCTCATAATAATACCGCAGTACTTGTAGCAGAAATCTCCTCGCATTCACTCCCAACAAAACCGCTGGTCACCCAGTCCCCGTAGGAAGGCTGCACGCTATTGTGTTGCGACAACTCATTCATGTCCCGCGCCACGAGGCCCCACCGCCATCTGATCTACACTCGAAATGCGATTACCACCGTGTGCATGCAACACGCTCGCACTCTCGGCCCGTCGCGCACACGCCTGGCCAGGCTGCAAGGGTTTCCTTCACAATTCTCCTCACTCTCTTCCTCAAAAGAGAGGTGGAAGCTAGCAGGACCATGATATTTGTCTCTGCCTAAATGACATCCAAAATTCTGCGGGAGCGCAGGCTGGCGTTAGATCTCTCTTTTCTGAACAGCATGCGCCCAAACCCCCCACAAACACGTTTCTCTGAGCCCTACTGGCTGGTGGGGCAGACGGGGGTATACACACTGAAGTGTCCATACGCGAGCGAGCCTCCTGCCCTGCACACAAATACACTGACACACAAACAGGGTTTTTATAGACTCTGTTTGTGGCTCTCACATATACAAGCAAATAGATACAAATATGGGCTTTGGCCCCCACAGCCCTGGGCCACTGCAAATTGATAAGTGGTTTTTGCAAGAATGGGAAAGAGGAGAAACAAAGGTATAATTTCTGAGCCTTCACCTTGAGAAGCACTCATCAGTCTTCCCCTTGTGTGACCCTCAGCCTTCTCTAGCACCCCCCAAACACACAAACACACTTCCTGTGTGTTTGGCCAGGTGTCTTTTGCTCACGGGAAGTCTCTGTTGGCCGCAGAGAATGCAGATAATGGAGGAAACACAGGAATGGGAGAGAGTCAGTAGGGTTGGGGTCTTTCTCCATCCCGCTTGTATCACTCCCCCACCATTGAAAGCCTCTTTGGGTCCCCTCCTTCCCTCAAGAGGGTAAGTAAATCATAAGGGTCCCCCCACCCTTCGTCATTTAAAATAAAAATTCTTTTTCCTTATCCTCCACTTGAATGTGGGCTGGGTGTGGAAGCGGAACTTGGGGACAATCTATTGCACAGATGTGGCTGGGTCAGTGGCCTTCTGTGGAGCCTCTTGCCTTGGGGAAACTGCACAACTCAGAACTTCAAGGCAAGGCAAATGGGCACTGGGTGCCCCCAAACATCCACACCTCTGGCCCAGGAGCAGAGGGCCATTGGAGAAAGGGACTTCATTCTCCTCCTCCTAGATTCCCCCAACCTGCTTCCAGTCAGTCTACCTCCAGGCCATCTCCACCTGGATATCTATCAAGTTGGAAGAAATTCCTTAATTCTCAAAGGCAGAAATGCGAAATGCGGACGGGAAACGTACGGGCACACGGATGTATTCAGACGTGCACACACATGGCTCCATACACACCCGACCCCTTTACCCACATACTCACAACTCACCCTGCCGGCACTTCCTTACCCACACGCCCAGTCCTGAGCCCACTCCGAGTCCTCTGGACCCCTTACACACCCATCTTGGCCAACATTTGCTCACTCCTAGCATTCACACATCTCACTTCCTGGCTTGCTAGGACACCAACCCGCTAGCAAGGTATGCTCATTTTCAGGAGGGAGAGGAGAGTGTGGGCCCGGGCGGGGGGTCGTGGAGAGCTGACGGCGCTGGCGCTGGGTGCGGAGCATCCGGGGCGCACCGGGCCTGGCCTGGGGGAGGTGGGGGGGACCAGCCAGCGCGCGGGAGCGCCGCCTAATCCAGCCGGAGCTCGTGGGCCGCGGGTGCATTTATCATCCCATTACTGTAACAAATCCGGGCTCCACTACATGAAAGGTAAAATGAATTACCGACGTTAAGCCGTCAATAAAGTCATTTCTGTAAATGGTGTCTCCAAAGGGCCGCCGCATTATTCAGCTGGCTTTATCAGCTGGCTGGAAATTACGTGGAGGAGCCGGGCCGCGCGGCGCGCGGGGCCGCTCACTTTGATTAAGCGTCTTGCCAGCGCGATGTGACAGAGCTTTTGACCAGGGTTTTATTCACAGGCCTGTGATGAACGCCAAGCTGATCAGGCGGAATGAAGAGTAATTAAAACCTATAAATTATCTTCCGCAGCCCTTCTCGAGGCGTCTCCTGCAGGCGAGATAAGGCGTCGAGACCCTATTTACGGCGCTGAAAGGGACCGCGGCGCACAAAAGCTACGCGGCTAAATAGGATATTGATAGTGTCCTAATTAGAATTTAATTAAGTACCCACGCTCGCTTGCGGGATAAAGATTTCAATTTTGCGAACTTAAATATAAATAAAATCCCACCCCCATTTCGGGGAGAAAAGATGGGGGACCGGGAGATTTCGGGGCGCCCTTGGGTGTAGAACTGAAGAGGACCCGGTCGACTCCAAGGTGGGGTTGGGGGGCAGCTGGGGAGGATTGAGGAGATCACGGCAGGCCTGCTTAGCGCAGCGCCCTGGAAAATGGTCCTGGCAGCCCCCAGGCCACCGGGCAGGTCTAACCAGGAGCTCTGAGAACCACCCCCCCCCCCCATAGAGGAAGACCCTCGGCTGGGCTGACCCATGCAGCCAGCAACAAGAACTCCCGCTCTCCAGCAGCCCCTCTGAGAAACTTCGGCTACTGCGGGGGTTTTTAGCTTGCTGGGATTTTCGTTTTATTTTCCTCCTAACCTTCTGTGGCTTTTCGGGGGCACGAGGGAATTATTTTGCATTGTCCTCTAAGACAACATCCCCAGAGATCCTTTCTTCGCTGTCCCAGTTGTTGCAGACGGCCGTCAGGGAGAACAGGTTCGCCGGAGCTCCAAGATAACATCCCTGAGAAGGCCTTAAGTTGCTGGAGTCTTTCTAGCCACTCTCCGGTACCGCAGGCTTCAGGACACAATCTGAGCCTGGCCTTCCAACACAGCTGGGCAGACAAACCCCGCTGGTGTCCAGCGCCTCACCTGCCCACCCCCACCCCCCATCCCTGGCCACCAGAAAGCTTTTAGGGTGCCTCGACCAGGAAACAGCAAAAAAGAGACCGGAGGACTGGAGACTGGTCTTCCTGACCGTGGGGGTGGCATGAGCCTCCGCGGTCCCCCAAAGCTTGGGAAGAACACGCAGGGATAGAGCCAGGGATCTCCAGGGGGTCGGGGGTAATTCCAGAGAGCTCTGGGCCACCAGGGCAAACTCGTTGTCCACATCGTCAGCAGGCTAGGGCAAACACTTAAGGTGCAGCACTTTCACATTTGTTTGACTTCACTTTGCAGGAAAATCTCACACGGAGGTTGCCCTGAACCCAAAAGCCCTGAGTCGAGCACAACGGCACCCTGACCTGCTTGGCCCAGGGGCCCGCCCAGGACAACTCTAAGACGCCCGGATGGCTTCCACTCCGACCGCCAGGAAAAGAACAGGCGCCTGGCGCGCCCGGCGCTTGGGCTCTCTCGCGCCCTCTGGGCTTGGCTTAATGGCGCCAGGACAGCTCCCGGGGGTTGTCGAAGGTCCGGACAGGGTAGGACGTGGGTACGGATACTCCGGAAAGCACACGCAATAGCTGGCCGGCAAGCACTGCAAAACCTACCAACAGACGGTGCTAGCTAGGCGCGGCTGGCCTCCGGGGTTTGTGATTTATGAAAAATAAACTGATTATCTCAAAGTAACTAACTCTAGGTCTATTCCACATCTTTGACCCTCTTCGTCGCAGCCCTCTCCCTTCACGCGCGCGCGCACACACACACACACACACACACACACACACACACACACACCGACCCCATTTCACCCTTCATAACAGAAAAAGAAAAGAAAAGGCTGAATTTCTTAGGCAAAGGGATGTAAAAGAGCGGAGGCCCCTGCTTCCTGACCCTATGCCCGGCGCGCACGCCCCCATAATCCTGCATTTCTCCAACAAGTTGTTTATGGAGTTGCTTCTCTATTTGCCTACACCCCAAAATCCACCCCTCCCTGGTCTCCTTTGCCCCTTCCTCGGTTCTGGCTCGGTCCTGGCTTGAAAGAGGGGGAGGGGCCCGAGCGCGGGTGGGGGAGGGCGGGCCGGACGCGCGGGGCCCTGGCCGCGGCGCCCCCTCTCCGCCAGCGGCCGCCGCCCCCGGATTATTTATCCGCAAAGTCCCGCGCGCGCCCATTGGGCCGGGGCCCGGGTGTCAGCGCGAACCCTGGCTCGCCATTGGCCCCGCACACGTGCGGCCTGACTCACGTGCTTCCGGTTTGAAGGCAAAAAGTGTGCCTGGGTGATTTTTTTTTTAAGCGAGAGAGTTTGTGCAAAGATCCGAGCTGTCAGAGATTTGAGAAAAAAAAAAAAAAAAAAAAAAAAAAGGCAGCCCCGGCGCTGGCGGAGACGCGCTCTCGCTGCAAAAAAAGCAAAGGCGATTAAAGGCGCTGCCAGCCTCGCGCTCTGGGCACAGCTGAGCGTGACACTCGGGGAAGTCAAACCCCTCACTCCTGCCTAGGAAGATGGCTAGACTTTAAAGACTATTTTTTCCCTTTAAGAAAAAAAAATTTCTTGGAGCTTTTTTCTTTTTTCTTTCTTTTTTCTTTTTTTCTTTTTTTTTTTTTCTTTTCCTTTTTGGCCGTGGCTTACTCCCCATTTAAAACAAATCATTGAATCTGGTTGCAGAAAGAAAAAAAGAAATAGCCAAGTGTCTCCATATCTGGATGTCTACAAATTAGAGAGAGGGAGAGACAGCGAGATCTATCTGCTCGATAAGAGCGAGAGATCCAGGCCAGGCGCCTGGGCTTTTTTTCCTGCACCCGCCCCGTGCCTTCGCTGGGGCTTCGCCGGCCTCCTTCTTCCGCGCACCCCCACGGGCCGCTGGCAAAGTGGGGTGGGGAGCGAGGCGGGGGGGGCGGGGGCCGGCGCGGCGGCCGGGGCGGCGGGGCGGCCGAGCATGGAAGAACAGCAGCCGGAACCTAAAAGTCAGCGCGACTCGGGCCTCGGCGCGGCGGCGGTGGCGGCGGCCCCGGGCAGCCTGAGCCTGAGCCTGAGCCCCGGCGCCAGCGGCAGCAGCGGCAGCGATGGAGACAGCGTGCCGGTGTCCCCGCAGCCCGCGCCCCCCTCGCCGCCCGCGGCGCCCTGCCTGCCGCCCCTGGCCCACCACCCGCACCTCCCCCCGCACCCCCCGCCCCCGCCCCCGCCGCCGCCGCCGCCGCAGCAGCATCTCGCGGCGCCTGCTCACCAGCCGCAGCCCGCGGCCCAGCTGCACCGCACCACCAACTTTTTCATCGACAACATCCTGAGGCCGGACTTCGGCTGCAAAAAAGAGCAGCCGCCGCCGCAGCTCCTGGTGGCGGCGGCGGCCGGAGGAGGCGCAGGAGGAGGCCGGGTCGAGCGTGACCGAGGCCAGACCGGCGCAGGTAGAGACCCTGTCCACCCGCTGGGCACGCGGGCGCCAGGCGCCGCCTCGCTCCTGTGCGCCCCGGACGTGAACTGTGGCCCACCCGACGGCTCTCCGCCAGCCGCCGGCGGCGGTGCGGGTGCGTCCAAAGCCGGGAACCCCGCGGCGGCGGCGGCGGCGGCGGCAGCCGTGGCAGCGGCGGCGGCGGCAGCAGCGGCCAAGCCTTCGGACAGCGGCGGCGGCGGCGGCAGTGGAGGCGGCGTGGGGAGCCCTGGTGCGCCGGGTGCCAAGTACCCGGAGCACGGCAACCCCGCCATCCTGCTTATGGGCTCAGCCAACGGCGGGCCCGTGGTCAAAACTGACTCGCAGCAGCCCCTCGTTTGGCCGGCCTGGGTGTACTGCACGCGCTACTCGGATCGTCCGTCCTCCGGTGAGTACCCAACCCCGGCTGCGCCTTGTCCCCAGAACTCTCAGCCGCCACCGTGCCGGGGGGAGCAAAGTCGGCCTCCGCCGCTCTCTCCTCTCACGCCTGCTTCCTCCGCCTCACCCCCGTCCCAGTCCCAGCCGGGTGTGCCCCCAGTCCAGCGCTCCTGGCCTCTGCGGCCACCACTGGAGAGGCTACAGCTCCTGGCACGAGAAGCTCGATCCTTTGGTTTTGAAGTCCGAGCCCCTGGGGCCTTCTTTGTGTTTTACCTTTATTATTCTTGGGAAAGACACAGTCAGTCATTGATTTTCTTCCAGGGAGAGAGATGTTTAGAGCCGGCGGGAAGGTGGGCCTAGTGATCTGGGTCTGAAATCCCGCCAGCCAGGTCCGGAGGAGGCCGAAATCCAGCAAGGCTCTGATCAGAGAAATCATTGCCTTGTGTTCTTACACACGCAAACACCATCTCTATATTTTCTGGGGAGAGTTTCTTTACATCGAGATAGATTTGAGGACACACAGAAAGAGAGAGAAAAGCCTCTGATCGCTGTCTCTTCTTCCCCAGGCCGGGTAGGCAAGAGAGTCTGACCCGGGTGGGTAGAATCCAGGGAAAGACGGTTGCCAAAACGGTCGGTGCCGAGAGCCCGTGGCTCCTGGTTCTCTAGCGCTCACAGACAGTGGGAGAGGAGAGGAGACCGGTCAGGCTCGGGCCAGGCCGCGGGGGCACAGGACATGATTGACAGCCTCCTGGGCAGCTTCTCCGTGCCACGGGCTCGGACATCCTCCCGACTCTGCCCCTTCCTTCTTCCACTCCTTTCTTCCCCGTATCTGCCAGTTAGCAGATTTGCGCCAGCCGTAGGTTGGTTTCCTTCGGCCCTTTTTCCGCCTGTCCCTTGCGCTAGGAGAACCCGAGGCCGAGGAGACCCGCGCTGGGACAACCCAAGGCCCCGGGAGAGGAGGCTGGGGCCTGCCCGCCTCCCGGGACGGCAGCACCAGGGAGGCGGGTGGGCACTGCGAGGAGGGCAGCAGGGGTTCTGGCCTACAATTGGCGTTCCGGGCACCCGGTCCGGCAGGAGGCCGGGCACAGCGTAGCCGTGCGCCTCTCTACTCCGGCTGCTGTCTAGCCTCCCCCACGGTTGCCGGCCGGGCGCGGATCGATGCGCGCTATCAGCCCCCGCCATCTCGAGCCCCGTTATTGACACGTCGGACTCCCTGAACCTCCGAAAAGCTGCTTTGATTGACTCGCCTGATGGATAGAGTGATTGAGCTGTCAGGCAGTGCGGCTCAGGCTGGCCAGGAGGCTACGATTTTATTACAAGTGTCCGTGCCTCTGCACACACGTACACAACAGCACTCTTAACAACGTCCCGGACGCACAACGCGCAGCGGGGCCTTTCTGGAGATGTGCACATTTCCTGGGCAATCTCTCTACCCGCTCAGCTAATTACTAATCCAAACTGAGGCCGTCCTCCCTCCCCACCCTACCTCTTAGTCCTCTCTGCACAGAGCTTAGGAGTGGGCCTTGCCTTTGTTCTTGGCCGCTTTCCGTCTTATGGGCCTGGGGAGGCAGGGTACTGGCTCCTCCTGCATGGGCAGTTCAGGGAGATGAACCTCAACCCAGACCTGAGTCGCTGCAGTTAGCCAGGCCTGGACTCTTTTGTCATAGGACAGCTGGTGACCCCAGGCGCTGGCCTGCCCCAGGAGCCAGCAGCCCAGCTTACCCCTCTGTTGCTAGGTTTGGAGACTCCGGTGAAGACCATTCTTTCCAGACAGTTTCAGATATTAAAAGGCCCAACAGGGACTTAACTTGGCTCAGTAAGCTCCCATAATCAGGACAGGGCCCACCAAGTAAGTGCCTGAAGACTTGGGTGTGAGGCTGATAGACTGAGGTGCAGGCTTTAAAGGCTGCTTCCTCTTTCCCCCTCCTCTCTCAGGGCTGGGCTCCATAGCAGCTCTCTTCCCAGACCAGATTTTGGGAGAGATTTCACCTTCTTGGGGGGAGGTTTGCTGGGGCCTCTTCCCATATTCGTCGTAGGGGCGAAGCACAAAATTCTGGCAGTATTCTCCCTCTGTCTCTGTCCCTCTGCCCATATTTTGCTCATGGATGGGGTCAAGAGGGATGTAGTCTCTTTGCAAATGTCTTAAGATGGGCAGGGAAAGCATATCTGGTCTGTTTTTGTTAATCCAGGATTTTTCAATCCTGAAACTGTAGCGTATGTGTTCAAAAGAGAGAGCCCGGTGGAGGAGTGGGGAGGGTTCTCGCTTTCTCACTGGCACCATGCAAGGGGCCAAGCGGAGAACCCTGGGGGCCAGGGTCATGTGGGTAAGACATGCAACCGGGTGAATGTCTTTTCCTCTCTTCAGAGACCGGGGTGGTCAGTGTCTCCCTGGGATTCTAGAAAGGGCTTCCGTTAGGCCAAAGAGAAAGGAGACGTGGAGAGAACATACAGCAAAGACTTTGGATCTAGGCAAGCCCCTCCAAGTCCCCTTCTTATCCCCTTATTTTCTGGGGTCAATAGCCACAAGCAGATGGGGTCTTATTGTCCGTGCTGGGTGTAGGTGGCTCTTTGAGGAGGAAGGGAGGATTAGTTTGCAGGCTGGCAATTCCCTCAGGGCAGTCCTGCCCTAGTGTCTTCACTGGTCCAGTCTTGAGACTCTTTTTATTCCAGGGCTGTGAAGACAGCAGGCCCCTGACCTCCAGGTCTGGGATCCACCGGATGAGGCTCCAAATGTGTCTCCATCTTGGATTATGGGATTTAAGCCTGGCACGCGGCTCTCTGGTTCCGAATTCGGGTGTGGGGTGTACAGACAACCTCGGCCAGTTTTCCTCCGCGGCCCGTCTGGCGCCCCCCAGAAGGGAACTCGGCGACCCCAGCAGCCAGGCGATGGATTGATCTAGGGGCTAGCCGGCGGGAGGGAGCCGGGGGCGCCGCAGGGCCTCCGCAAACGCCCCGGAAGCGCAGGGCGCGATCCCCGCTCGGCCCTGCAATTCTCACGGCTTCCTCTGCCCTCTACCCCCTCCCCTCTGCCCTCCGTCCCCACCCCCACCCGGCCCTCTCCGCCGCTGCAGGTCCGCGCACCAGGAAGCTGAAGAAGAAGAAGAACGAGAAGGAGGACAAGCGGCCGCGGACGGCGTTCACGGCCGAGCAGCTGCAGAGACTCAAGGCGGAGTTCCAGGCGAACCGCTACATCACGGAGCAGCGGCGGCAGACCCTGGCCCAGGAGCTCAGCCTCAACGAGTCCCAGATCAAGATCTGGTTCCAGAACAAGCGCGCCAAGATCAAGAAAGCCACAGGCATCAAGAACGGCCTGGCGCTGCACCTCATGGCGCAGGGACTGTACAACCACTCCACCACCACGGTCCAGGACAAAGACGAGAGCGAGTAGCCGCCGCCGGCTGGGGCCGCGCGGTCCGGCCGCCGCGCCCGCGCCCCCTCCTGGCACCGCCACCGCCACCGCCACCGCCGCCTCCGCCTCGCCGGCCCCACGCCGGGGGAGAAAGAATCCGCGCACAGGAGGGAGGGAGCAACAGGGAAGAGAGAGAGAGACAGAGAGAGAGAGAGAGAGAGACAGAGAGAGTTTCTCAGAATGGAGAGTCACGTTTGAACGAAACATTTTTAAAAAGGGAGAAAGACTCGGACAGGTGCTATCGAAAAATAAGATCTATTCTCTATTCACGGTATAAGGGGCGAAACTGCGAACTCCTTAAAGCTCTATCTAGCCAAACAGCTTACGACCTTGTATATATTTAATTTCAGGTAAGGAAAAGAAATATGTGTAGCGATCTCTATTTGCTGGACTTTTTATTAATCTCCTTTATTATTATTGTTATAATTATTATAATTATTATAATTATTTTATCCCCCACCTCCGCCTCGCTGCCCCCGGCCCAGTTTCGTTTTCGTTGCCTTTTTTCTTTTGAATGTTGTTGCTTCTCCGGTGCCTCCCGCCCCGCATCGCTGGCCCTCGTTTCTCTGGGACTTTTCTTTGTGTGCGTGAGAGTGTGTTTCCTCGCGTGTCTGCCCCTCGCCTCTCCCCCCCACCTCCCAAGCCCCATCTGTCGGTCTGTCTGTCCTGCTCCCCTTTCGTTTTCCGGAGACTCGTTGAGAAATACGACCCCACAGACTGCGAGACTGAACCGCCGCTACAAGCCAAAGATTTTATTATGTTCAGAAACCTGTAGTCTGAAATAAAGTGTTCACTGTGCTCACGAGCCGCTGGCGGCCCTCCTCCTTGCGGGTTCGGGAAGGGCGCGGGCGCAGGGCTCCCGCGCGCACCGCGCACACACCGGCCGGCCGGCCTTCCCACCAGCGCGCAACGAATCCCGGGGGCCAGACGAGCGCGCGGTGGTAGAGGCGGCCCAGATCCGGGCGGATCCGGGTCTAGAGGGTCTGGAGGGTCTGGAGGCCCACGCCTGGTCTCCAATGGCGTCCAAGGGAGCCAGAAAGGTGAAACCTCAGTCCTGACTCCGGAAACACTGCTGGGGCTGTCGGGCCGCTCCGGTGCGGGGCCAGGACCAACCTGGCTTTGGCCTCCTCTTGTTCGACCTGCTCTGCTCCTCGCTCTGGCCTGCACCTTTCCCTTTTCTTCCCTCCCGTTCCCCTCCCAGCCTGGTGCGGGCTTTGCTTGACGTTTTTCCCTCCGGAAGCAGAAGGCCTTCCCAAGGCGGGGCAGAGGTGAGGGGCTGCCTCCAGCTAAGCTGCCCACCAGGGCCAACGGCTCTTCGGCCTGGCCTCTGGGCCTGCCCTCTCTGCCGCCTGGTCTTCACCGCTCTTAGTTCGGAGAAGCGATTCTGTAGGCGAAGCGGCGGGGCCAGGGCGGCACAAGGAGCCTCTCCTGGCCGGGATCTCACGGTCTCCTATAGCCCAGGGAGAAGAGGCCCGGATCCTGGGACGCTATGCAAAGCAGCAGCACATTGCTGCTGGGATCACTTTGAGCCATCTCCCAAGTGGGCACAAGCCTGCCTCGTCCAAACCCCAAACCTAAGCGGGGTCACTCTCAGAATACCAACAAAGGCTTGCTTCCTGACTGAGGGGGGCGCAGACACAAGCCTCCAGGACCCTTAGGACACGTGGACGTCCCAGAGGGAAATGTCTGCACTCTTGCCCCTTCCCCCTGGGGCCTATCCTCCTGGGCAGGCACTGGGCCCCCTATATTCAGGGACTAGGGGGAGGAACGAGAGGCCCCTCCTCAAGAGGTATCATCTTTTTGTCCAGGATTTGTGTTTTTTATGATAAATTCTCCTTTCCTCCTCCTTCCTGTCTTCTGAAATATGTGTGCGTGTACCTGTGTGTGGCTAGACGCGTAGGTGTCCTGGTGAACTTGTGTGCGTATGTGATCATGTGCAAACACGGGTGCATATAGGTACCTACCTGGTCTTGTGTGTCCCTGCATGTGTGACTATTGTGCTTGCTGAGTGTTCGTTGCTCTGTAATTGGATGCACACTTGGATGTTTGTGAGCTCATGGCGTGTGTTCGTGTGGTCGTTTGTGTTTGCACACCAGAATGCTTGCAGGTATGTTTACGGGGCTTAGGTCTGCATGGGAACTCTGTTTCTGTGTTCTTCCCTTGGGTTTCTTTCCTGTTGTTTTTGTAGGATTGATTTTGTGAGAAGTGAGAGTGGCGTCATTCTGCCTTTTTCCTTGAAAATCTTCCCGCTGATTTGGGCCTCTATCTGGGGAGGTGACAGTGCTGAGCCGGCTCCGAGTTCTTGCTCAAGGGTTTGGGGGCTTGAGGTTCAGTGGCCTGGAGTTGGAGAGTAGATGTGGTATTGCCATGGACTCCCAACTTTGTTGCAGTAAATCTTTTTCCTCTTACCCCCTTCACGCCTTCTTGGGGTGTGGAGACTCATCTCTGCACATAATGGGTGCTCAGTCAATCCTTGAGTGAAGAATTGGAAGCAGAGGCCTGGGCCCTTCCATGGGGTGGTCCAGATGCATGGTTTTATGGGGGTTGGAGGTACATCCTTTGCATTCCTTGGTGGGGAAGGGGGCCTGGGATCTTCAAACTTTCCAAGGCTTCAGGTTAGAGGGTCAGAGACTTGGAGCCCACCGTCCTCCCCCTCTCCTCCAGGTAGCTCGGAACATCTAGCCACATCCAGAAGTGGTGTTGGGGGCGCCCTGCTCTGTCGAGAACCTTCTCCTTCGAGTGCCTGGAAACAAGGCTACCCTTTCTGCATCCTTCTTCATGGTGGCCCTGGGGGTCCCGAGGCCACTTCAAGACCACCAGATCTAGCGGCTGGGGTAGAGGCCAATGCAAGCAACAACTCCAGAAACGATCCTATTCCTTAAGGCTCCATTTCAGCACTCTCAGGAGGTCAAAGCTAAGAGCTCTTCCCCTTAACCTTGGGGGAGAGGGACGAGGTGGTTACCCCTCCCCAGGATTGTATTAGTGAAGTCTATGGATGTGTCATTATTATGTAATTTGATTTCTTGCCCATATCTCCTTTTATCTTCCAAACATTATGGGCAAAGAGAATTTTCTTTGTCCGGTGGAGGAAACTGAAGCTCGGAGAATTTAAATATTTGTTCCGTGCCTTGTCCGTGGCTGTGTGTCTTCTTCTGTGTCATATCTACTCTTAGCACCTGACTTTACCTCGGGAACCTGGCCAAGGCCCTGACCTTCCCACCTTCTTGCCTTCCTCCGTCCTCATTTTCCTTTCTTCCTGATTGGGGCTGAGGAGAGAGGAAGAGGACTTTGGTCAGTTCTCTTTCTTGTTCCCCCTCTAAAAAAAGAAAGTAATAATAATCATAAACAGGCATTGATTTCTCTGATTTATGGGGCTGGCTTTAGTGAGCCGCCTGTGTATTAAAGTCTGAGGTTGCATCGAAATAAATACTGGCGTGTGCTATCCCAACTTCCTCATTTTCTACCTTTTTTTTAAAAATGAGCGGATTGAACCATAAACTTAAATCTTCCTCAGCCCAGAAGGAAATACACACTAGCCGAGTCTAAACAGTATTGATCCCTGGCTCTTTCTGAGGGCAAAGGTCTCTGTTTTCTTGCTCAAAAGTCTTGTTCCTTCAGTAGGGTCAGGGGGAGGCTGTGGATGGAGGAGGGGATATTTGGGTGTGGGGGGCTGCCTTGTGTGTCTGGGCAAGCTTACATGTTTGTGGGTTGTCCTGTGTGTGGTGGGGTATTGGTAGGGGACGGTATTGGGTAGTTGTGCCTCAGCTTGGGAGATGGAAGTGTGTGTTTTGGGTATATGGATGCCAGTAGTGACTGGTGTTTGTGAATGTGTGCATGTGTGCCCAGCTCTCTGGCTCCCTAGGCTGGGTTTCCCAGGGCACAGAGAAGGAGTGGTCTGCTAGCCTGCCCCCCTACCTGGCCCCCACAGCCCTGTGACCTATGACAGCACTTCCAGAGGTGTTATCACCAGGGAGGTCACTGTGTCCTAGTCTCTCCCCATCCCAACTTGCTGCCACCCCCCCCCCCATCCAATGCCCTCAGTAAAAAGCCTGGTTGCAGGGGCAGGGGTGAGGCTTGGCTGACTCCTGGAGGCCAGAGGCCAAGGCCACGGTTGGAGAGGCCCTGTTCAAATTCCTTGTCCTGTGTCCAGGTGTCCACTGTGGTTCTCAGGTGTGCTCCTCAGTCCCTCCAGTGCTTAGCCTAGATTTTCTGTGTTGGAGAAAACCCATTCCTCTGGCAATAAAAACTGCCTTCCGGTATGCACCAACGTGCGCAGGGGTGGGAGGGGCAGGGCAGGGCAGTGGGCAGCAGCCCTCCCTTAGCTTTGCCTCACCTCTCCATGGGGACGTGGCCGTGTGTCCTCCTCCCCCCACCCCCACCAGCGAACTCGTTCTTCTCTCACTTTGAACTCAGGTGAGAGGGTTACACTCCTGTGGCAACTTGTGGAGAGGGACAGGGCTGGGGACCCTGCCAACCCCCACTCCTCCCCCAAATGCTTTAGGCCAGTCTTTTAATGAAGTCCCGTTGTTGGAGGGGGTCCTCAGGGATCCTTGAATAAAAAGGTTGCATTGCACAGGCAGGGGTGGGGTGGTGGGGAAGTTGGGGGTTGGGGGAGCGTGGAGGAAGGGTGGGGGTGGGGGGAAGTCCTGAGAGAGTAAGTACCTCTTTCAAAAGCAAGGGAGAGGAAACCGGCCCCCGCCCCTCCCCCCCAGCTTTCCCCTGAGTCCAGTGTTCTTCCCTGTGTGCCACTGAGTGGGCAGTGTTGAAGCACAGACAGCCGCTCTGCATACATGCACATGCTTCTGCACACAAAAGAGCAGGTGCATACATTCATCTATGCCTATATATGTGCATGTGTGTAAAATATGTGCACATATACCAAAAAAATGTTGAATGGGCTGAGCTATAGAGGTGTGTTCCCCACAAGCACAGGGACGTTGCCTGTGTAGAAGCTTCTGGCACACATTCACGCATGGTCCAGGAGTACACATAGCGGTGTGCAATACACATCTGCATGCCCCAGCTCTTGGGCTTCCCGTCTAGCCTGTACAGGGACAGGGCGTTGTTTCCAAGCCTGGGACGTACCTGCTTGTCCCTTCCGTGGAGGCCCCCAGGAGGAACTGGGGTGGAGGTGGGTGGGTTGGTTGGGTGGGGGCCAGGAAGACTGGAGTCAGGGCAGCCAGGGGAGTGGTGGGGTGGCCCCTTCTCTCACCCAGGAGGCTGCTGGGTCCGGGTGGCTCTGGGCTCAGACACAAGGCACACTTAGTACAACTCTCTCCATCCTTACGATGTCCCCTGCACCTTCTCAGGTGCATCTCCTGGGGGAATGGTGGGCCTCAGGCAGGGAGGTTTCGAAAAGCAGATTTTTCAGAGAGCTTGGTAAGTCCTGGGCCATATTTGCCCCTAGAATTTCCTTCTAAATGCAGCCTTTCCTCCGCTGAGGTGTCACTCTGGAGATGGGACTCTGGAATTCTCTCCACAGATGTGGGAGTGGGTTGCTTTGGGGACATTTGGGAAGATTTCAGCCTCAGTAATGGAAGACTCCGGGTATAGGTGAGTCTGTAAAAAGCAGGATTTACTGTGGGTGTATAGGTACACACATCATACCCTGAACCGAGAACTGGGATCTTTCACTCTAGCCTGGGCTGTTGGCAGCGGGAGTGAGGTGGGATGGAGTGGTGGGGTGGGAAGAGGCAGTAGGAGTGTTGTGTAGAGGGAAGTGATGGGCACCAACATCCCCCCTCCTCGACTCTGCTGGGGGAGGGGGTAAAACTCAAGAAAGCTTTAGGGGACTAACAGCCACCAGCGGATTCCTCCCTGCCCCCCTCCCTCCCCCCCAAGCACACCATTGGGTGTTTGGAAGCTTCCTCAGGGTGCACTCATCCTTCTAGAGGTCTGAAGACGTGTCCAGCAGGTGCCAGAGGGACACAGTTGCAAGCGCAGAGGGGTGGGAGACCCCCGGGGGGCCAGACGGAAGGAGTCGCAGGAAGAGAGGGGCCCACAAATATTTAAAATGTGGCCACAAGTGCTGTGAGAGTGGGCTAGAGCCCTGACGGAGGCCAACGAACTCCGCAGAAAGACCCACAGTTCTGCCATCTGATAAAGCCCACACAACGGGAAACTTGACCACAAACCTCTGCTGCTGCTTGGCGGCCTCCAGGGGGCTGGGGAGAAGCAACCTGTAATAGTTGCAATGTTGTCCAAGCTGAAGGTAATGTATGTGCTGAAGAAGACAAAGCAAGTCCCAGAAACCACCTCAGCGGAGCTCACCCTGTCCTCCTCTCCCCTTCACTTCCACCGGCGGGACTTGTCCATTGGACAGGATGAAGGCAATTCAGAAGACACTTCCAGAAGTTTGAAATGGTTAATAACATAATCATAATTTACTTGCCAGCGCACACTGCTAGCTATTTGGCATAATTTACTTAATTCAGCCGCACACACTTCTTTGAGTGGGATGTTATCATCCCCATTTTACAGATGAGAAAAGTGAGGTCCAGGGCCGTCTTGCCACAGTCACACCAAACCACATGAAAACTTACACTGTAGTAATGCATCGTAAACTGCCAGGCTGACTCGCCTTGGCAACAGGCTCAGTATCAAGTCTCCAGCATAGGGAGAGCTTGGCACATGGTAGGGAGAGGCGCAGACTTGGGTTCAGGGCTAGTCTCTGTCTTTTGGACTCTCAAGAAGGAGTGGCTCTCAGCCCCCACCCCCGACCCTGTACTTCCCCTCAAGTTAGTCAAGTCAGGGCTGAATTCCTGCTCTCACACCGCACTCCACCCGGGTCTCAGATGGAGTTCCTGGGGGTTCCGTCTTTTCCCCATCCAGAGGGTCCCCGCCCTCCACAATCAGCGGGGTCTGCTTCCCTCCTTCCTCTCCCACCTGCTCCCAGGCCGGTGGGTAGAAGCGTCCCGCCCCAGCCGGGCGACTCCGACTTTGTCATTGTCCCAGCCCTGCCCGGCGGCCAGCGCCCTGCCCAGAGGACACTTCGCAGATGCACTTCCGGTCAGCGCGACCCAGGCCGCAGGCCCCGACCGCCCCGAGCACCCTCTGTCGAGTGGCGTGTTGGAGACGGGAACGCCTCTGGGGCTCGCGATCCCTCCGGGCACCGCGAAACCCCATTTCTGCCTTCCAGCTCGTGCCGTGGCTCGTGCCTCTCCGCTCGTTGGGGACGCCAAGAGAAGGGCCACTCCGGCCCGGTCCTCGCGCCCGACCTCCTAGCAGGCGACAGGGACTCGCGCTCAGGCCGCATCTCTCCCCCGCCCCCGCCCCCGGGTTCTCCCAAGTGACTGTTCTTTGTGCAGTTTCGATTTGCGTCTAGGCCGGGTTCGCGTTTCTTTCTGTCATTTTCTATGGGCTTCCCAGCCCCCGAGTGCCTCCACGTCCTCTGCTCCAAGCTTTCTGTTTTCTGCTGCGGAGGCCATCCTCCTGTGGCCAATCTCTCCGGCCGCTCGGACTCGGCCTCCGCTGCGGGTGTGCCCGGGGTCCCTTAGGCTCCCCGCCTTCCGCCTCTCCTCTCCCCGGGGCCCAGCTCCCAAGTTTGCTCCCCGCTGCTCCTAGGGAGGCTGGTGCGTCCCCGACCTTCCTGCCCCCCCCCATCCCCAGGCCGGCGTAGCGGACCAGCGCTGACCTTGGAGGCGGCCAGGCTGCCCCTCAGGGTTCTCCGGTCATCCCTGCCCCTCCTTGACTCGATGGCTCCCGAGTCGTGGCCGCTGGTGGCGGGGGGGGGTGGGTGGGGGGGGTGGGGGGGTGGGGGCAGCGCCCTTCCCCTGGCAGTAACGCGCAGCAGCTTGCAATCTTGGCTGCACATGCCGTGGCTCCGAGCGGCCCCGGCCTGGGGTCAAACCAGGAAGGAGGAGGGGTGGACCTCAAGGCTGGGAGATCCGACTTTATTTATGTTGCTTCAACTTGTCCTGAACGGTTAGACGAGGAGCGCTTGCGCGCACACACACCACGGGGAGTCCAAGCCCTCGCTGGCTCGACCTGCCGGCTCAGCGCCCTGCGCGCTCTTGGCCCGCCCGAAGGCCCTGGCGTCAGAGGGCTCGGCGGCGGCCTCCTCCGTGCGTGGTTGGGGAGGACCTGGCCCCAGAAGGGCCACCAGCTGAATTTTCCCGGACTAGGTGAGCGCCCTCCGAAATCCCCCATGCGGGATCCATTTTTGGGCAGAGAAAAAGTTGCAGTAGCAGCCCAGTCCCCTGCTGCCTCCCCCGTCAACAAAGCGAGCACCTTCAGGGCTCAGACATTTGCCCACCTTCCCTCTCCTTTTCTGGAGATAATTTGGCCAAGTCGCTTGCCTATGCACAGCTGTGGTTTCCCGCTCGGGTTCACTGTTTACTTGGAATTTCTTTAAAACCAGCGGCGCCAAATTGCCCTCGCTCTGTGTCTTCTCTGGGCGGCGTCCGCCCAGGCCTCGCTGGAGCTTCCAGAAGGGCGAGGCCGGGCGATGAGGGCGCGAGACAGGCCTCGGCCTAGCTGGGAAGCATCCTTCGATCCGATCCTTCGCTCGATTTCCCACCTCTGCTCCCCGCTGCCTACGGAGCTCAGGCTTTCACCGCTGGCCTCCTCACTTTGGGCTCCTTCCCGGTGCTGTGTCCTCATTAGGCGCAAGCCATGGCGACTGGGGATGTAGACCCCAGAGAGAACGGCTGGACTCAGTTCCCCTATCACCAGGCCTTGAGTTCTTTATCTGTTGTCTAAAATGCCTTCGCAGGGCCGATTTCACTGGCGGTTCATGTCTAGTGCTGGTTGGTTTGCCAATGGCAAGGAAGCGAGGCGCCCGGGGTCCTGGGGGAGTGTTGAGGGAGGGGGGAGATTGGAGTATACGGTCTCACAAGGGAGGTCACTTGTATTCAGCTAAAGTAAACAAAGTTCCCCAAGGGGAATAAAACTTTTGGGGCCCTCCCACCCAGCAGGACCTGGGAGTACCGGGTCGGGAAAGGAGGTACTGTGTTCTGGGCACCCCGGCGTGCAAACTTTGGCCCCAAACAGAAGCAGCCACCAAGTGAAAGTAACCAGAGAGGCACCACCACGGCTGACGGCTGACGTTCCTGCGAGAAGTGCCAGGGAAGAAAACACCGCTGCTCCCAGTGGTGGCCCAAGGCAAAGCCGAGGTCTCCATTGAATCTGCTCATTTGCCTTTCTCAGGGAGGACGAGTCTGGATCCCTTCCTCCCTAGGCTCCCGCACCCCCTCAGTCACCCCAGGTATCTTTGTTGGTATCGCTGCCTTCCTCCTAGGAGAGCTGCCGCGTTTGGATTTGGCCCACCAATCCCAGCAATTCCAGACCTGGCAGGCCGGGGCTCGGCCCTCCCTCCAGCTTCCCCGGGTGGGGTGGGGAACCCCCTTCTCCCCTTGAGACCCTCCAGAGCCAGAGTGTTGATGATCATTACTTTAAATTAAAAGTCCCTTTTTTCCTTTCCGTCTAAGCCCCAACTTAGTTTCAGAGAATGAAGCGTGAAAGCTCTTTTATGGAGATTACCGATGCTTCATTTATTCCCGCAAATGGCAAACACGGCCCGGGAAAAACCGAGCGAGCGAGCTCCTTGTCTCGGATCCTCAGCCGTCTCCGTGTTCACAAGCTCACTTGGCTGTGAGACGCGTCGGGGAAAGCGCCTGCAGTGGGCTTACCTGGGGAAAGGAAGAGCTGCTTTGCTGGGGCCCCTTGCGGCAGTCACCCGCTGGCTGTGTGGGATAGAGACCTGGCCCCAACCCCTTGACTTGAGAGCTGAGAGATTTGGGACCAGGGGAAGCCGGGGTGGGGAGTCCAGGGTGTTATCCCTGAAGATCTGTGAGGAATTGAATTTATGCCCGAGCAGTAGATGCTAGTCACCCCCGCTACTGCATTTCCCTGTCATTTCCTATTGACAGTGGAATTTGGGGGCGCACTGCAGGAGAGAACCGGGAGACCCTTGGGCCACTTCCTGGCCCCATTCACATTCACATTTCAGCCTTACACCAGCCTTTGTGACCTTCTCCATGCTTGGTCAAGTGGCTCTGTCCATAGTGACGGCTCTCTGCCCACGGTTTTATTTTGGTACATATGCACAGCCCCAGAAGGCAAGTCCTTCTGGAAAGGGTGGGTCATTTTAGAAATGGATCCAGAGCTTTTTAACCTTTGATATACAAACCTCACCTGGCGACCTGATGGTTGTGTCCTCCGTAATCAGGGATCCTTTGGTCATTTCACAATGGACAATTGGAAGGAAGTATAATGGCCTCCAGGAGAAAAGTGACAGAGGGTCCTTATTCTTTGGAGACAGAGAAGGAAAGTTTGAAGAGGGAAAAGTATAAGCTTCTCCAAGGAGAATTTCCCGAAGTTCAGGCTTAAATTCCTTTGTGACACTGTGTTATTAACTCCAACACAGTGGCGTCTCCACATTCCGGCCATCCCACACTGGGAGCCCCTCTAACACAAAACCTATTGTTTGGGGGGGGTGTGGATAACCGGGAGGGGCCGGCCCCTCTTCCTCTCACCTTACAAGGCTCACAGGTTGCAGGGAAAGCAAAAGCTCGGCTTTTGTTTCAGAGGGGGCCTGTGGTTTTTGTTTGTTTGTTTTTGTTGTTGTTGTTGTTGTTTTTTTTTGTTTTGTTTTTTTTTTCGTTTTTTTAAGAAGATAGCCCTTGGAAGCATGAGAGTGAGATTTGCCCTCTGGTATCAGTGGACCAGGCTGAAAACAATGTAGTTTCCCTTATTATACAGTTAGTGAGTTGTCTACAGCTTGCAAGGGAGTCAGGCCTATGTAGGTGCTTTTTCTGCCCTTGATAGAGGATGATACACCACAGAGGTCCTCAGTGGCGAAGAGGGGCAGTTGGAAATGGATTTTGAGAGTCAGGTCACCCCACAGAGCCTGGGAGCTTCTGCTGATGCAGTGAAGGAAAGTGGGGCTCCCTAGGTGGGGCAGGAGGGGGGGTGCCACTTGAAGTATATGTGAACGCACAGCACTGAGTCGGGAAAGGAGGAAAGTGGGCTTGCGGCTTGCATGAACAGTTGCCAACTTTCATTAATTACTCAGTCACTTCAATGCGAAAGCAAATACCAAAATGCTCTGCTGCCTGCCCATTCTGGATTAATGGCCTGCAAAATTAGATGAGGAGGGGGCCAAAGACAGAGTTGAGGTGTTGAGGGGTATTCAAACCTTCTTTCAAATCTAGAGGGCTTTTTGGGTTGTTTTGGTTTCCCCCCTGCCCACCTCCCCCCACCCCCCCAACCCCCCCAGAAAATGCCCGAGGTGGTGGTCAGTAAACTGAAAACTTAAAACAAGAGGTATTCTTTAGTGAACAGAGGTTGGAGGCTAATGATGACAAACATCAGAAGGAAAACCTTCTGCTGTGTCCTGATCAATTATTCAGTCACTTGGCCTGGCCTAAACTGAGCGTCTGGGGTGCAACAAAGTGGGCACCAGTGGGAAGGATTTCTCACGGTCCAGGTGCACGTGGTGTGCCCAGATTTTCAGATTAGCCGAATGGGCTCCTGAAGGCTACGCCCAGGTGTTTGGCGTAGGGTAAGCCCATCTCTTAACTTTAGCAACGTCAGAGACAATCCCTCTGGGACCTTTTTTGGTGGGTTAACTTAGCTGAACTTATGATCCGTAGAATAAAAAAACAAAAGTCAGGTTAAGGTGCACCTGGCCTTTGTTTGTTATGTCCGTAGCTTCAGGAAAAGAAAAGATTGCTTCCCTAGTTCAGCCACACAGCATCTGTTGAGGTGAGTGGAATATACCATGGATTTACAGAATTTAGAGGTTAGGTGTGCTTTTCCTTGATACTTCTTCTTGTCCTTGTATTTGCTTTTCGCTGCTACGTGTGCCTGCATTTCGGATGGGTCTTTCTGGGGATGGCGTTGGCACAGAGCGATCTCAAGTGTGGCCTTGGGTCTGGAACTGGGCATTTAGGGCTGGGCTGCAGGGTGACACTGCATGCTGGTTGTCAAGGGAAGTGGCTGAAGCCGGAGGGGCATGAGTGAGATGGCTCCAGGGCTAGTTTGGGTAACATTCAAGAACATACCTTCTGCATCGGAAGCGCCGCATTTCTAAATGGGGAAAGCGTGGGCAGAAATTTGAAACGTCTTACTGGGGCCATTTTGTGTGTAATAGCTTGCGGTGAGCTCACCATTGCAGGCGTTGTCCTGGAAGTTTACATTCTTGAAATTCTGGTGCTCTTTCTGGGATTCTTTTAGGCACAGTCTATACACGTAAACTGGTTTGAGTAAAAACGACACGGTGAAATGGCAGTTGGTCGAAGCCAAACAAACAGCAATGTGGCTCTTTAAACTGCTTTCCTCACCTTGCCCAGACCAGACTGTGGATGGAGAGCAGGCCTGTGGCCGGGCTTCCCCCAAAGGGTACCGCGTGCCCCCAACTTCCTGGAGTTTCACAGGGTGTAGGAAAGGGGACAGATTGAGGTGGGGGCGGGGGGAGGGACTGGCACTCCAGAACTAATTCCCTTTTGAAATCAAGTGAATTTACCCCTAGCAAATACCTTTCATAAAGTTGGAGGATGTTGAACCCCAGGGGGAGGAGTCAAGAGGGGGCCTTTGAACTGAAAGGTGACTCATGTCTCATTGGTGTTCAGGTTTGGAACTCAAATCCTAGGCCCTTGTGTGTGTGTGTGTGTGTGTGTGTGTGTGTGTTTCCTCCGAGAGGTTATGGTACCTACATAGAGGCTGCACTTGAACTGCTACAACTTAAAGGAAAACTTCCTTTTTTCTTCTTATTAATTTCTACATTTAAAGACCTTTATAAAAGAGATAGTTCTGTGTATTTTTCCTTGGGAACCCTAGATAGTGTGATGCCAGCCTCTCGGTGGGGCCAAGAATTTAATTTGCACAGAGGTGGGATGCCAATGACCAAACAGAGTAAGTTCCAGAATCACTGCAGTCAAGACGGAAAGAGCCTCCTCGGATGATGGGCCTCCTTATCTTTGGCATCAGGACAAATGGGTCATCACAATCTCTGCACTGTTTTTCTAAACTTACTTAGAATCTCATCTCTGGCATTCCAACAGGCAGATGCCAGAGCGAAAAGGGAAGTTTAGGCCACGGTTTGTCCTTCGAATCTGTTGTTTCTTTATTTTCCTGTGTGGGAGGGAGTGAAGAGATTACAGGGGGAGAGGATTTCTGGGCATCTTTCATGGTAGACCTGACTGCTCTTTTTTTAAAAAATGGAGTTTGCCATTTAATAAATAAAACTGCACATGTCAATCTGGGAAATGTGACGTGTATTTGAGTGGATAAAAGATTCATGAGGTACCAAGTCAGGGGACGGGTTGGATGCAGTTTGCTTCCGTTTCTAGAGTCACGTTCTGAAGAAGGCAGGTCCCTCCCCACAGGTAACTCGGGGCAGAGGCCTTCATGAGGGGGAGGAGCCAGCCAGACTCCTGGGCCAGGGGTCATTTTTGTCCTCCAAGTGCCTGTCCTTACCCCCCAGCTGAAGTGGTAGGAAATGCCTACAATGACTTTATGGGGAAAGGAGTAGGGGGGTGCCCTTGAGCTTTGGGCACTCCATTTGGACTGTTTTCTTTCTATCACTCCGTGTGTCTGAATGGTGGGAGCTTTCTCTCTGGAAGAGAATTATTTCCGTGCACAATTGTCCGTCCTGCTCGGAAAGTTATGGCTGCCCTATAAAAGGGGACTGCCGGTCTCCCTTTGTCCTAGGTTGGGAAGGCCTCCTGGTCAATAAATACATATTAATCATGTAAAAGGATTGACATGCAAATAAAGGACACCATTGACAAACCCTGGATGGCAGAGGAGAAGCCCTCTGCAGCTGTGGTCCTGGCCGGAGGAAGTCAGGGCCGCACCAGGCTCTCAGTTGGGTGTTTTCTAGAGGGTTAAACACCCTTTTCCGATAATTATGTGAAAGAGTTAATTGAACTGGAGATCGCTCTAGGATCTTTTGCTTGCATCCTTCTTAGCTGTGCCACATCTCCAAGTTTTTTGGTTGTGTTTTGTTTTTGTTTTTGTTTTTGAATTTACGTCTGGCAGTAGGCAGGCCGCCCTTTGGATCGCTGTTGTCTCTGGGCCCAACTGGAAGTCTCCGAAGGTACTTTGTTCTTCTGATCAAAGAAAAGTTGAACCAAACAGAGAAGCGGTTAAAAGCTTAGCTGAATTTTTTTGAGGAATGCTTGATATTTACAGGAATAATTATCAGTTGCCATTATGAATTACTGCTTATGAAATAGCGTGCTTTACATTGCTGGAGATTTCTTTACAGAGCAAAAAAGACATTACAAAATAACCTCGGTGTAGGCAGGACTAAGCTTTGATTCGTATTCTTCAGTGTGCCTGACACCTGTGGGCATGTTACAGTCCACAGTGAGTTTTTGGAGACATATGACCACTGAAGACTATGACTTGGTGTCAGGATACATACAGAAAATCTTTTGCTGTAACAACAGAACAAAATACAGTGTTATATACGCCTCGCAGAGCTTTGAGGTGCATCTAATTGCTTTATCCGTTATGAATTATTAGAATATAAGAAACTATCTTAACTCCTCTGGTAGACTAAGTTATGATATATACTGAAATAGAAGTGAAAAGCGTTTGAGGAAATGCATGGTCTAACTTTGATTTTTCCTCCTTGAGGGGTGCAGGATGTGTGAGAGGTAGACAATTGGAATTTACATGAGTTAGGCTCAGAGTTATGCCCATAGGCACTTGTCAGCCAAACTGCATGCATTCAGGAACTTTGAAATTGGACCACGAAACAAATTGTAATGATATTCCTGCTCAGGCCATAGGTGTCAAAGTAGGCCTTGGTTTGCTAAAGACTGTGGATGTCTGGGGGTCCCGGCAGGTCAAGCCCTGGGAAGAGTCACTGGGGAGGCATGTGCGTGGGCCTGGTTGCTGTCTTTCTTTTGTGGTCTGTGTCTAGTCTTATCTAATGATCTGCAACTGAGTAACAGACCTAGGCACACCAACTGGAGGAAACAAGTGGGAGTATAAATGGTCTTGCTCTCCTGGTAAGGAGCACGAACCTGCATGTCTCATGGATTAAATGTATCTGAGGATGTCGCAGGGAACCTGCATGTCTCATGGATTAAATGTATGTGAGGATGTCGCAGGGCAGGGGAGGACCCAGCTCTTTCTGTGTTTGAGGGCTATATTAGCACTGACCAGGATATTGACTTGTCAAAACATTTGCATTTTCCTTTAAAGTAAATTCATGAAAATGTGTTTCGATGGGGCTGGCTGGTTCTGAAAATCCACACTCAGTTTAAAAGCAAGCACTAAGTCTCCCCAGTTCTCGCTATGGACGTATGATGCTGAATGCGCTTTGCTAATGTTTGTCTAGATTCTGGAAGAATCAAATGTTACCTAGAATTTGAACCTAGCAAACACGTTGTCTATTGAATTACTGCGCGCGCGCGTGTTTGTGTGTGTATGTCAAGGAGAAAAGTAGCTACCGCCGGAGATAAATTATTTAACATGATTTTTCCTGTATTGTGGAGAGCCAGGCTGAGCCTCATTTTTTGGATTATGATTTGTATTATGAAATGCTTATCAAATGTTTTCCAAAGATTAGTTTAATTTTAATTAAATAAACCTTTCTCAAGAGGAGGCTCCCAACTATTTCTTGTACCCAGAGGCTAACGTACTTGTTGGTTTTAATTATTTTCTGCTGTTACCCAAACTGCTTTGGGTACTCCTGCCCAATTAAATCAAAGGCGCAGGTTCCTTATACACAATATGTTTAATATTTAATTTTAATTAAATTAATTAAATTGTTTATTTAATTTTATGTGCATTATTGTGCGCAGAATGATGCAAAATTCATGATAGTAAGAATCAGGGTAGGGAGGTGAGTCGGAGAGAGCTTTCGCACAAGCTAATTACGGAGCTTCAAGGAAACTTCCCCATCATTTCCAGGGAAACATGCTTCCAGAACCTGAACTTGCTCTCACAGCGGTCCACGACCGGCAGCCCCCTCGGATGCGGGTTTGTTGGCCTCTTGCACCCTGAGCTCGCCTTGCGCTTGGAAGCGGCCACAGCTGCTCGCGGAGGCAAGGCTACGTGCGGGCATGTACACGCTCACGCCGTTGCCACGGCTCACGCTCCAGTGACATTTCCTACGCTGCCGAAACGGGAGCCGCCAGCGCAGCGCTCCTGGAAAGGACCAGTTTCTCCCAAAGACGCAGGCAGAAACTTCCAGTAATGTCTTCCCACTCAGGAAGGGCCCGTTCTCCTGGCTCTGCGTGGCCGGATCCGGGCCAGTGCTTATAAATGCGGAGGCTTGGCAGAGGGCTCCCGTTAGGATAGGGAAGCAGTTCCTTTCGGGGAGGGGGCCGTTGGCTTGGCTCCGTTTCCATTACGGTTTGCATCTTTAGGGCACAGTTTTGTGTGTGTGTGTGTGTGTGTGTGTGTGTGTTTTCTTTTTTTTTTGCCGGAGTGTTTTCGTCTTGCACTGTAAGAGGCTCAGCTGTCTCCCACTAGGGTGTTTCGTTCCCGGGAAATCTGTTTTCACAGACATAGGAAATAGACACCCCAGATTTCTCTCATCTGAGTTGGGTCTAAACCAAGGGGCCCTGGAATAAAACGTCTCAAGTGCCTAGGTGAACGCAGCCCGCTGAATTTTGAGGCATTTTATTATCTCTCTTCCCGATGTTCCTGACTTACGAATAATGACAGTATCACCATCGTGGCCGGGCACTGGGGGCACCTGGGCCAGATTTTCCAAACTTGACCTCGTGAAGTGACGCACTCGCTAAACGCCTTTTTACTTCAGGGTTTTGCACATCTGGGCCACGGGTGACCACATTTACACAATTCATCACGCTATACATTTTTTCTTGGGGGGGGGGGTGGACTGTTTCTTTCCTGGAGTCTAATGCTTATTGAGACTTGTTAACTGAATTAAGTGAAATATAACCTTTAACGTGATTAGCTCAGCCGTTGGGAGAAAAAAAAAAAGGAGAGGAAAAAACAAATGGAAAGAAGGAAGAAAGACAGTGAGAAAGGATAAAGAGAGAGAATTAGTGCCCTTAGGTGAAGTTCTTTCTGTTCCTACCAGCCACCTTACTTGAGGACGGGGTGCTAAAAATAAACTCTCTTTCTCTTTGCTGTTGTTGTTTCTTTGCCTTTTCCCCCCTAAGGCTGGTTTTGTTTCAGTAGATTAAATATTATCATAAAAGTAGCTGATGATGCAGTAAATTAAAAATCAGGTTGTGGAATATTTTGCAAAAGCCTTATTATATCTACGGCACTTACCCAGTGGAGGCAGGCACTCGTGTTAAACCCAAAACGTTTGTCAGGATGAATTTTTGCCTCCCGTAAGGGTTCGGGAAGTACGGCGAAGCACAATTAGCCCGAATGAAAAACAAAAGTGTACAAAAGAATAAACAAAGTAAAAAGTGAGTTTAGAAGGAAATTAGCATTGGCTGCCTGTGTGTAGAAAAAATAACTTCCTCACTCTCCCTTTATGCTGCACATCTTTAAGCTTAAAACCATTTGTAGTATAAAATACAAACCTTGTGTAGTTGCAAGAAATGTATCTGAGGACAGATGCAATCGAATTTGTGAGACACTGCTGTGTCACCACGTTTAGCATCAAATTATGAATTAAACAAGAAGAATGAATAACAAATTAGGATTCGCCAAGCTTAGCTTTGTGCAGTGGGACAATGAAAATTTATTTGAATTCTATTCCTTGATGAGGTTACAGATTTTCTCCCCACAGAAGATACCCATTAATGCTGTGGAGACAATTATTGGAAGTTCATTTTCTGTGCACATTTTAGAAACCTTTTCATGGAAGCAGGAAACTCCTGTGCAGATTTTGATTTTTAGAAAAACCCCTGTCCTATGTAACTTTTCCTTTGCAACTCCCAATGGAGGAATGATTTGTTAGAAATATTTTGAAGATGATATCAGAAATAGCAATGCTGAGTTGTGTGTGTGTGTGTGTGTGTGTGTGTGCGTGCTTTTTTTGGTTGTTGTTTGTTTTGTTTTGCTAACGTATAAGAACAACAATTGTTAAAGATTTGGGCTCTTAAGAGTACTACAACAGGCTAAGAAGTGAGAGGCTTCTTACATCTGGACTGTTTGTGAAAGAAAGAAAGAAAGAAAATGAGAGAGAAAGAAAGAGCAAGGAAGAAGGAAGGAAAGAAAGAAAGAAAGAAGGAAAGAAAGAAAGAGAAAGAGAGGAGGGAGGAAGGAAGGAAGGGAGGGAGGGAAGCAGGGGAGAAAGAAAGAAAGAAAGAAAAGAAAGAAAAGAAAAAAGAAAGAAAAGAAAAAAGAAAGAAAAGAAAGAAAAGAAAAGAAAAAAAGAAAAGAAAGAAAGAAAGAAAGAAAGAAAGAAAGAAAGAAAGAAAAGAAAAGAGAGGAAGAAAGGAAGAACGCTAATTTCCAAAGCCAACTGCACTTTTAGAAGTACAGTCAACTGTTCTCCTCACCTAACTGGAACCGGGAAATAATGTGTTGTGACCCTGGCTAATGCCTTCACCACATGCTGAAATTGGGGCGAAGAAAGGAAAGGTGGCTGGAATGCTCACAAGGGAGCAGACAAGCAGACAAGTTAGATATAGTGGGAGCCATTTCTTGTGTTGCTGGATGTGAGAAAACTTTTCAAGCTCTTAATGTAACCCATATGCATCATCATCCCAGGCTTATTAAAGAGGCTAAATAGATAGACGTATAAAATAGACATAAAAATATCACCTGGACACATACTGAGAGTATTTTGGGAAATTAAACAAAGCATAACCCAGTATGACTGCTGGTTATTTGCTACAGAAGTGTATGTTATACCTAAGTGATGTCACCTTAAATTTTTAAAGCAGCTTTGTGTCTTTGAAGAGTTTGAGGGTTACAGGAAAGTGGTGGAGACTGTTGCCTATTTTTATGATTATTGTAACAGTTACAGGTTTTCAGCTGAGTTCATTCTCCAGAGAAGGAAGGCTTCTTTCTTTCGGAGGCTAGATTTGATGCAGTTTGGGTAGTTTCATTAGGGCTCCTGTCTCCCTTGAAGCAGACACACGGGGCTTCACACACAAGATGAGCTTAGAAAATAAAATCACAGTTAAGGGTATGCAAATAGCGGGTTGCTTAAACAAAATAGCTAGGTTTAGTCAGAGGAACGGCTCTGATGGATTGTTTTCAAGTAGGTGTCTCTGTGGTTTCACCTCGCCTCCCTTCCAGCCTGTCTGCGTCTAGAGACGCAGTCCCTGCTGGCTTGCTGGGTCCTGCTCGCTGTCACCTTTGAGATCTGACAAAAAACTGGGCCAAACCCCGACGCTCCCCTCTTTCCGCCCTTCCCTTCCAAGTCCAAAGCTTGTCCAGCGCCCTTGCCCTAGTATTTCTGCTCTGGGGCCTTGAGCCGTAAGTAGTTCATATAGTATGTTAGTTTTTGTCTCTTAATTTCGTCTCTTAATTTCAAAAGTTGGGAGCTAGGGAGGTAGTGTGTGTGTGTGTGTGTGTGTGTGTGTGTGTGTGTGTTTGGTGTAACCCGTCTTGGAAATCAATCACCAAAGTGACTTCTCAGAGGTCTTACAAATCTCGTATTGGCTCCCTCCTCCTGCTGACCCCCCTCGCCCTCTCCCTGCCTCCACCCCAACGTGCTAATCACATTCAGGCCAAAGGCAGGACTGGGCTACCTGGCTGCAGCCCAGAGGACATTTTATTTTATTTACAGATGAGCTGTTAACCCCTGAAATATGGATTCATCTGGAAGCTGAGACACAAGGAAGGCTAGCCTGCTCGGGAAATTTTAGCCCAGAGCTGCAGTAGTACTCACCTTAATTAGCTGTGTCATTCAGAACAGAGCCGACAAGCCAGCAGGCCCGGCAGGAGGGGGCCGCCTGGCCCCCTCCCAGCCTTGCCACCCGAGGGGACATGCAAACATGTGTGCAGCCCAGGGCCTGGCCTCAGAGTGGATTCCACTCCAGGCTCTGATGGGATCTCTGCTTTCTTTCACCAAGTGGGTTCCAAGGCGATGATCTCACGCCTGGGTTTATACACTTTTTTGTGTATTTCTAAATGACAGTTGACCTCTTTGAAGCAATGACTTCGCAGGGACACGCCCTTCTTCCCACAATACTGTAACTACTCATGATCTGTGAAGAGCCTCTCTTTCAGAACTACCTTTATGACTTAGTTTGCAAATCACATATTAATACACATGCCCTGTCACAGACACATAAAAGCGGTCTTGTGATTTTATATCCAAACCTCACTCTTGCTCAAAATGGCATTTCCCAGTGTGGTCACTCACCTATTCATCAGACTTGGCTTGAAAGGACTTTCGACTCTTTCCCAAATTCGGATCTGCCTTGAAGCAAGAAACTTCTCTACCACGGGGGATTTCCAACACACTTCCTGAAGCGTTCTTAGGGGTTTTAAGCACGGCAGCGTATTTGGAAGAAACTTACGAGTCCCTGGGTGTCTCTCGGAAGGGGACAAAGCACGCTTTGGCTGTGAAAGTTGCGCGTTGGTGCGAATTCCGTTCTCAAAACAACTTAGCCAGTATATCTGCCGTCCTGCAGCCCACCTCGCCACACCAAGCCAGCCCGGACCTTGCTCCTCTGGTCGCTGGAGAAGTAGTGAATATTTGTTTGAATTTCAAGCAAAGTAGGGTGGCAGGTTCCTCAGATGTAAATCAAATGGCCTGGTTTTAAGGGCACGGTGAAATGGGAGAACCTGGCAGTGCTATGTCTTGTAGCAAACTCTTTACTTGCATTTTTAAGACTTTCCTCCCCATGATATATAGATGTGCAGATAACAGGGATGGATAAAAATTCATTAGCCATGAAGCAAGTTCTGAGACTACCTCGCTGGTGACGGAAGACCTAATCCTCAGCAAGCATGGTTTTTTTTTGTTTGTTTGTTTCCAAGCGTTTCTTACGTCTATATGTTATATCTATATTTTTTTATGTAATATGTATATATTTTATTCAGCCTCAGGATGCCCCACCCTTTCTCCTACAAACAAGGACTCTGGAAGAGGGCTAATGAGGAGGGCAGTAGAATACACCCTGTGGGGGGGGGGGCAGTCTGAGCACGTGGCATTGGTAAAGCAAGGACTCCTCAAACAATTTGGGGGGAGGTGATCTGATATTTGACATTTCCTTATACCTAAATTTCTGGGTAGGGCTGTTATATCTTGAATTGCATTTGTGGGCACTCTAAACCAGCCAGCGCATGATGGAACCCTACGCCGCGTGCGCTGGAGGAGGAGCCCAGAGTCAAAGCCCCAGGAGGGGAGGGGTGTGCGTGCTTGCGTGCCTGCCTTCGTGGAGGGGCTGAGGCAGGGCTTCAGGGCCTCCCACTGGAGGGGTGTAGCGTGGGGTAACTTGTGTGGCAGTCTTGACCACCATCTCTGGGAAGCTAGGCTGCTCTTTTCAGCACAGGATACTGTGGCTAGCTTTTGCCACCGGCGGTGTGATCTTAACTAGGACCTTTGTCATCTCTGGATGTGAGCCCATCATTTGCAAGATAAACTGATCAGATTAGCTGAGCAGCACCGCCTACTTGAGGTCCTTGACAGGAGGGTCCTGGGGAGGAGGGACCTATGTTTTCAGGCGAGGGCTGGAAGGACCTCTGTACTCTGCTGGCTAAGGCTGCCCTTGTCGACCACACTTGACCTTTCCCTGCTTTGGGCTGGAGGAATACGAGTTCGTTGTGTTCATGGATGCTGTTTCATGCTGCCCAGGAGCTCTGGCTGGCAGTTATACGTGTGTTTGATTAAGAAAAATGGGACAGTGATGGTACTGTTATTTAATAAATATTTAAAAGTCAATAACATTTGTAAGATACCTGGCATACGTTGGTCCTTAGTAAGCAATGGTCATCATTATTATTAATATTATAACTTGTGGGGTCGGCAAGAGCTCCTAAAAGGTAGACGATAGCAGGGACACTCATGGCGAGATGATTGGGAGCCCAGGTGAGGCTGCTTTCCATACCTTTCCACGAAATAATACAGTCTTGGGTTCTGTTGGGTGCAAACTCCTGGTGCAGGAGGATAGGGTGGGCATGTGGGGCCACTAAACCCCGGGGAGCAGAGGCTCCAGCCCAGTTTCACCTAGAGCCCACCCTTCTCCTAACTCCTTCTTAGCCCTGAGCTGGCCCCAGACTGCTGCGGGCACTGGCAGCCCAGCTCTGGTGGGCAGAGTCTTGAGTTTGGACCTCAACAGCCTAAGAGTCCAGCTGCTTGACCATTTGCTAACTGTGGGTCATGTACTCTGACGAGAATAGGGATGGGGTTCGGGAGGGAGGTGAGACTTAAAAAAATTTTTTTTTAATGTTTATTTATTTTTGAGAGAGAAAGGAACAGAGCGTGAGCAGGGGAGGGGCAGAGAGAGGGGGAGACACAGAATCTGAAGCAGGCTCCAGGTTCTGAGCTGTCAGCACAGAGCCCGATGTGGAGCTCATGACCTGAGTGGAAGTCGGACACTTAACCGATGGAGCCACCCAGGTGCCCCTGAGATGTGAGACTTAAAAGGGATTGTTTTCTTCCTCATTGAGTTTTACATCCAGTTCATGACAAGGTAATGCAATTCAGGATCCAACTGCAAGGTTGCTTTCATAGAATTTTATGCCATACATCATAATAAGAACAACAATTTACTGACCGTGTCCTATTTGCCAAACACTCTCTGGGATATTCACATATATATTCTCTCACTGAGTTTTAATTTTTATTTTTTCTCATAGAGTTTTTAGAATAGCCCTGTAGGGTGTACCAGTATTTCCCTTTGATAATTTTGGGCACTGATGCTCAGAAAGGTTAAGCAACTTGCCCAAGATTGCACAGCTAGGAGGTGGTAGGCCTGGGACTTAAAGCCCACGCTCTTTCTATTTATTTATTTATTTATTTATTTATTTATTTATTTATTTTTGAGAGAGAGAGAGAGAGAGAGAGAGCGCGCACATAAGTGGGGGAGGGGCAGAGAGAGAGGGGGGACAGAGGATCCAAGGCGGGCTCTGCACTGACATCAGTGTGCCCGACGTGGGGCTTGAACTCATGAACTGTGAGATCATGACCTGAGCCGAAGTTGGAACTGAGCCACTCAGGTGCCCCAAAGCCCATGCTCTGTCTAAATATTCAAGACTTGCTGCAATCTGATGAAATAACCTACAATATGAAAAAGACAAACATTAGCAAGTTTCTGAAGAGTCATAGAGTGAAAGTTAATCCAGAAATGCTTCCAGGAAAAAGAGAGTTTCGAATTGGCTATTGAAGGAGAGAGGGTGCAGGAAGCAGGGGACAGGAGGGTAGGTTGTGGACTGAGCTAGGGGCGGCATGTGTACAGGAGAGAGACAAGAGGTGGAATGCTGGTTCTGGGGTGATGGTGGAAGGCTGACCTGCTCTGAGGGTCAGGTTGAGAGTGATGCCACCATGGTTGCCGCTCTGGGGACAGGTGACATGGTTGGACATCTGTTTCTTTCCCAAGCCTTTGGCTCTGTCTCTCTCTGGCTACTAGGGACCTCTCTGCCCACTGGTGGCAAGGGGGCTCTGGCACTCCTGCTCTGTGGACAACAGTCAGATTCCAGGAAAAATTGGCAGAGGATTTACTTTCCTGCTCCCACCCCTCCTCCCGTCCTCCCTTTCTTCCTCCTCCCTTTTTCCCTTCCTTCCTTCCTTCCTTCCTTCCTTTTCCTCTCTCCTTCCTAATATTTACTATTTATTTATTTTATTTATTTAATTTTTTTTAATGTTTATTTATTTTTGAGACAGAGAAACAGAGCATGAATGGGGGAAGGTCAGAGAGAGAGGGAGACAGAATCCAAAATAAGCTCCAGGCTCTGAGCAGTCAGCACAGAGCCCGACGCAGGGCTCGAACTCATGGACCGCGAGATCATGACCTGAGCCGAAGTCGGACGCTTAACCGACTGAGCCACCCAGGCGCCCCTAATATTTCCTTTTTAAAACTAGCATTTAAGCAATAATAAAACTTAATTAAAAAATCATTCATAGCGTAGCTGTACAGCTCTACTCTGAACCACCATTTTTCACTTTCCTGCAGCCCCTTCTGGCTCCTGTCCATTTGCTCACATCATGTTGACAGTTGCAAACGTTGGCTAGAAACGATCTTTTATTTCATTTGACTTTGATATCAGAAACTTTTTTTCCTACATTGTCTTTGTGACCACAACATTATCAATGGTTGCCCATATCCCACCGGGCCCAGGGATGCCCCGATGGATTGAAGCCAGTCACCGAGGCTGCATTTTGAGGGGGGGTCCTTTATAGCTGATCTTGTCAGTGAGGGACATGTGAGGTGGGCAGGGACAGTGGGAACAGAGCACAGAGGGGTTGGGCTGCCCGGGGAGGGGAATAGGATGGGCAGTAAGTTCACTGACCGATGCCTCGGGGGTATATGTGGCTGGTGGGAGCCTGGAGAATGGGGTGTCGCTGCCAGGGTGGCTGATGTTTATTTCTTGCAACCGTTAGGAGGATTGAACGAGATCATGTGTGCAAAGTGTCTAGCATTCAATACACATTAGTGTTTTCTTCCCTTCTCCTTTAGGTGGTCTTGAGCAACTCAGAAAGGTTGCTGATGAAGACTGCTGTCTCTGTATAAGGAGGCCTTGGCTGTGGGCCTGGCGAAATGATGGTCGGCCCAGTCATTCAACAGATGCCTGTGGAACACCTGCTACGCTCCAGAATATGGGCCTGAATGAGACAGGCAACGTGGACCCTACAGTCTAGTCGGAGATGCAACCAAGCAACAGGTAAACACAAAGATAAGAATTTGCCATCACGTTAGTTCTAGAAAAGGATACCAGATGCTTAAACTGGGAGTTCACTGGTGGCAGGGTCTGGAGGGGCAGCTGGGCGGAAAGCAGGCAAGAGGTTTTTGTCTCCAAATGCATTTTTCTTGAGTTGGGAGTTTATTTGGATGTGTCCTTGGGAGTTTATTTGCGATGTTGATTTGGAATGAGCCGCTTAGGATTTTATGAGAGGAAGAAGCTAGTGTATGCTCTCCCCCAGAGCCCAGCCCCTAGCGCCAACTCCGTTGAGGGGATGATTAGTGTTTGAGCCAAGTTCTGCACGACGAGAGGGAACCAGCACGTGAGGTTCTGGGGGAAGAGGTGTGGGGCCAGGGAGAGCTCTCCGGGAGGTGTGGGGAGACGGGGCAGGGTGTGGTGAGGGAGGGCATGGGGAAGCTGAGCGGGCAGGGCCTGCGGGTCAAGCCGGAGGCTGTTAGGGTTTGATTTTCAGTGCACGGAGTCATGGGGGGGCTCTCAGCCGAGCTGGGGTGCCCTGATCTGACTCAGGGTTTAGACGTTTACACGCTGTAAGATATTTCAGATGAAGTGGTAAGTATGAACACAGCCCGAGGTGTGATCAGGTCTCCCTGGGAATGTCACCTGTGCCACGTCTTATTGGGTGAAATAGAATGTGAACTGGTGTAAGTAGACTATGAGCTATGGCCAAGAAGAGGCTCGGAAGAGGCGCGGTGGTTGTGATGTTTTTGTGACCATGAGGCTAAGGGGAGACCTGGGGAGGTTTCTGGGAGAAGCCTGGGTGGGGGACAGCAAGTGACAGCGAGTGAAGCATGGGGAAAAGGAATGCTGTGGCCGCGGTGGGCTGGGGTCCTCTGGGCATTGGATGCCTCTCCTTTTCCTTCTGGTGTGGCTCCCCCGGTCAATGACCTGTGTCCGCGGACGTATCTTCTCCCGGGCCTCAGGCTCACGTACCTTCTCCCATGGCACTTGTGAATTTCCTTGGGTCCCCAGGGCCTGGCCACTGTTGCTTCTCTCGAATCTTCTCTGTCCCTGCTTCCACCAGGAAGGGATGGACGCAAGAAGGCTCGCGTCTCCAGGGAACACTGGGAAATACGGTGGGATTGTTGTGATTCTTTTCTGATTCTCTCGGAGCGAGTGCATGGCTATCACCTCACCTGGGTACACACGTTCGGGCATTTCTGGTCACATCAGCTGGAGTGGCTTCTTGCCCGCGTACAGCTCCTCTTAGGTGTAGCACCGCGCACATGAGCCCCATCCACCAGACCCTGGCTGCACGCTCTTCTGCGCTGCCATATGCAACTCACCTCATCTGATGGATTCACATCCAAACGTTCAACACAAAAGGCTGCGCCAGCAGAAGATCTCTGGTCTCCTGGACCCTCCCTCGGAGGCACAGTTCTGGGCACAATGCACCGCCCACCGGTCCTGACATGCAAATTCCATGGACAGGTGGCTTTGAGAAGGTGGCTCGTGACCCCTTCGTGAGTCAGGAGACCAGTTCACTGGGTTGCAACTAACTTTCAAAAAAGGTGCAGTAGATAATAGGATGGGAAATAGGAGTCTGTTGGTCCTGCGTAGTAAGGAGAAGCGTAATTTTGTGAGCTTTCTTCCCCCGGAAAGATAGGTGTGTGTGTGTCTTAGACTGCCGTGTAATTGTTTTTGTTTGTACTGTGACTTGTGGCAAAAAATGTTTGAAAAGCACCACAAAACCTTGTTTCTTAGTGTAGCACTGTGATGGGCAGTATAAGAAGCCCTTTCCCCTTCCGTGTCCTCCGGAAATGCTGGCTGGTGGGGAGCCTGAACCCTCGCGGAGCTGGGTGATGTGGCCTAGTTGTGGCCCTGACTCGGGGTGGCTGGAGGGGTGAGGCTGGCATTGTCTGGAGGGCTGGCCGAGGGAGGAGTCAGGAGATGCTTATAAACCTGAGTTGACAGGACCGGTGGGTGGGTTGGCGGGGGGGGCGGGCGGCAAAAGCTGAGGCTCAGGGCAGGTTTGGGTGTGGGGTGACTGAGGCTGGGAATGCAGGAAGAGGGCAGACTTGTCTTTTGTGAAGATGGAGAGTGAGATTTGTCACAAATGTATTGAGTTTGGGTGTCAGGGAGCCTTTTAGTTGGGCATGGCCGTGGCGGTCCTGGGTAGGGTCTGGGAGAGAGTATGGCTCAGAGGTGTAAGTTTGGGGTCTGTTGCATGGGCGGGAGCAAAAGTGGGCTCGGGGGAGGTTGCCCAGGGGGCCAAGAAGAGGCCCAGAGGAGAGTCCTGAGAAGCACTGCTATGCAAGGGAGGACCAGAGGCAGGGACACCGTGATGGGGGCGAGGAGGAGGTCCTGGAAGCCGCGGGACGGAGGCAAGTTCCAGGGAAGGGACACAGCCTGGTGTGTCCACTGAGCAGAGGATCTAACCAGAGGGGAGATCTGAATCACCCATAAAGCTACTAGGGACTGAACTTCATGCTGCTGGCTCAGTGGGCCAGTGAGCCTCAGACACCCGCCAGGACATCCCTCAACGTGACATCATCGAGAGCCAAAAAGGAAGAGAGTGAGGCGGGGGCAGGGTGACGGGAGAACTGCCCTGTCAAGCTGGCAGCACGACTGGCCCCCCTTCCGCTCGGCTGACGAGTGACACAGCCCCCTCTGTCAGCAAGGGACATCTGGAGGCATGAGTTATAACCCTGGCCATCAGGAGCTCCCCTCACTCTCCATGGGCCTCACTTCCTGATCTCAGAATGAATGGGATACCACCAGAAAAATCTCTTCAATCTCTGCCTTCTCTAAAATTCTTTGAGGCCATCTGTGAAATGGGGTTTTGAATGGGATACCACCAGAAAAATCTCTTCGATCTCTGCCTTCTCTAAAATTCTTTGAGGCCATCTGTGAAATGGGGTTGATCATCCTTGCCCTGCTTTCTTCACAGGAAGAACCCCTTTTGAGACTCGTCAAGAACCACCGAAGCAAGGGTGTTAAGATTATGGTTGTCCTTCTGGGTATTTACCCGAAGAAAAGGAATACACTAATTTGGAAAGAGACATGTGCCTCTATGCTTATCGCAGCATTAGGTACAATAGCCAAGACATGGAAACAGCCCAGGTGTCCATTGATAGATGAACGGATTAAACAAAGATGTGGCATATGTATACAATGGAATATTACTCAGTCATAAAAAAGAATGAAATCTTGCCATGTGCAACAACATGGATGGGCCTAGAGAGTATTACGCTAAACGAAATAAGACAGACACCACATGATCTCACTTAGAGTAGAATCTAAAAAAGAAAACAAACGGATAAGCAAACGAACCACAACAAAAAGTAGAAAGAGACTCATGACTCCAGAGAAGAAACTGATGGTTGCTAGAGGGGTGGGGCGTTGGGGTGCAGAAAAGAGGTGAAGGCGATTCAGAGATAGAAACTTCCAGTTATAAAATAAATAAGTCACTGGGATGAAAAGTACGGCCTCGGGAATACTGTGAATAATACTGTGATAAGGGGCGCCTGGGTGGCTCAGTCGGTTAAGTGTCCTACTCTTGGTTTTGGCTCAGGTTGCGATCTCACCTTTCGTGAGATTGAGCCCCACGTCGGACTCTGCTGACAGCATGGAGCCTGCCTGGGATTCTCTCCCCACACCCCTCCCTCCCTCACGCTATCTCTAAATAAATAGATAAATAAACAATAAAAACTAATATTGTTGTAAGTTGGTGTGCTGACAGATGGTAACTAGGCTTACTGTGGCGACCATTTCATAAGGTATATAAGTGTTCAGGCATTATGTGATATGCCTGGAACTAAGACTATATATCACCCGCACGTCAGTTAGAAATTAAAAAAAAAAAGGATTATAGTGGTTAATAACTAGATTCAAACTCAGCGGCCTCATTTATCCGGGTGATTGTTAAATCCCTCATTTCCTTTCTTTTCCCTCCCCATCTCCCCACCCCTTTGCCACTGTATTCTCAAACTTGTGCAGAGGGGTATTGGTACAAATTGGGGGATAGGAGGAACTGAGGCAGAAACCTGTTAACTTAGTGAGTAATTGTTGGGGGCCAACGGGGTTCAGCTCTCTGTTAGATGCTGTGGTTACCATGGAGACCAGGATACGGGATTGGCCCTGAAGGCTCCCCACTGCTGGTGCCCAGCAGAACCACCCCTGCGGCGTTTCATTTTTTTTTTTTTAACGTTTATTTATTTTTGAGACAGAGAGAGACAGAGCATGAACGGGGGAGGGTCAGAGAGAGGGAGACACAGAATCTGAAACAGGCTCTGGGCTCTGAGCTGTCAGCACAGAGCCCGACGCGGGGCTCGAACTCACGGAGTGTGAAATCATGACCTGAGCCGAAGTCGGCCGCTCAACCGACTGAGCCACCCAGGCACCCCGACCCCTGCGGCGTTTCAAACCCAGGTTCCACAGGTGGCCTGCCAGCCCCACCTATCTCAAAGCTTCAAGGAGGCGACCTTGGCGTGCGTCTGTTTAAAAAGCTCCATAGGGGATATAGTTGCACTTGGAAACCTGAGGACCACCGAGAGGGAAGACAAGAAGTCACTCCCTGAGATGGAGTGGGAAGTGCTAGAAGAAAGTGGGGTGGTGAGTACTGGGACAGAGTGCTAAGGAAACCCAGAGCGGGGATGTGTGAACACGGATGCAGTCAGGGAAGACTTCCTGAAGGAGATGCTGTCCGCGCTGAATTTTGAAGGACGCAAGAAGAGGGAGTGGCATGTGTGAAGGCACAGAAGCTTTAAGTGGATAGTCACAGGCTGCCTTAAAGTGTCTGCACATGAGGTGCACGGTCCGGGTTAGGGGTGTGCCTCATAGGCAAGTCCAAGTACTCAGGCCAGCTTCCATCACGAGGCTGGGTGTTTTAGCTAGGGAACCAGTTCCTGTTAATAATGGATTTATGAGAACAGGGGTAGCAACCTTATTAAGCCACACTAGGGTGAGAGGTGGGCTTTCCTCAGATTTCCCCAGGATCAGGCAAGAACGAGTGGGTTAATTTACCAAGCCCTCATTATGGGCAGGTCTGGTCTGCATTGTTGTTCGCTATTGCGAAATAAGTATTATTCTCACCATCTTAGCAGGTCAGAGAGGTGGAGTGATTTGCCCGAGGTCACACAGCAAGTGAGTGGAGAGCCAGGACTTGGGTCTAATCCTACTTAAGCACACAGTGGGGTGGCTAAGAGTGTGGAAGCTAAGCTGCCCGGGCTTGACTCCCTAATCCACGTTTCTGAGGGATCTTGGGGCAAGTTCCTTCAACTCTGTGCCTCAGTTTCCTCATCTTTAAGAGGGCGAGGCTGACAGAGCCTTCCTGGTGGGGCTGTTGTGAGGACTGAATGAACAGTGCCTGCTCCTAGCAGGTGCCCAGCAGGCCGCCTTGCTGGCCACTGTCATGCTCACCCCCAAAGCTGGGCTCCTGCCTTGTCACACACAGGAAACAGGCACGAGCGCCTCAGATTTGGTGGTGCCAAGACTGACCCCCCAGCTCTGACATTCTGGAATGGATTTTTGTGGAAACCCAGCTGAGGTCCTGCAATAATGTGCCCGGAGGCAGGTGGATTATCCCTCTGAGCTTCCTGAGCACCCCGTTTGCGCAGCCCGGTGGAGGCACGTGCAGGGATAGCAGTCCTCCCTGCCGTCTGGGATGGTGTAGGGCTCGTGTCAGGAGGCCCGGCTGCCGTGGAGGGCCCTGTGGGAACTGTGGGTGTAAAAGCAAACTGGGCTGTTGTGGAGAGGGCGCTGGCCTACCTGCTCCAGAGGCAGACAGGATCAAACTCCGGGATCAAACTCCGGAAGCGGCAGATTTTCCGCAAGTGCTCAGCGTGCACAACCTCTTGCCGCAGTTTCTAAAGGGCCTGTGTGCAGGGGCGAACGCCGTGGCAGGGCGCGGGGCTGTCGGAGGCTGCCAGGGCATGGCTGGGGGGCAAGTGGAGGCCTGCCAAGCGGGACTGCAGCCCAGGCAGGGGGGCTGGGTGGAATTTCTGTGTAAATGAGCCCGACAGAGGCAGGTGGTGTGTGTGTGTGTGTGTGTGTGTGTGTATGAGCACGCGCGTGCAACATGATGGCAACCCACACTCAGAAGGGTGCCTCCTGGAAGCCTCGTGAAGCTGCATGAGAAGAAAGCCAGAGACAAAGGGCTGGAAGGAACAATGCCAGTGCGGATGGGCAGGAGTCCGAGCCCAGGGTTGGGGCCTGCCGCTTCCAAGACCCCCACCTCTGGGCCTGCTGGAGGTGGGAGGGGGCTGAGGGCCCAGGGCAGGATGGCGGTCAGGGCTGGGGCACTCCCGACAGGCCTTCTTCTATGCCATGGGAGAAGCAGAAGATACCTCCTGCTTCTCTCTTGTGGGTCCACTGGGGTGGAGAGTCGGGGCCGTTCTCCAGAAAAGTGTCATTTGAACCCATTATGAAAGTCAAGGGGCTTCTAAAGTCGGCCCCGACCGTCCCGGCAGTGTGGGCACAATTATGATTTTTACTCAGCCAATTCAAAATAGCAACGGCTTCCTGCCAGGCCCTCTGGGAACCTGCATGTCTTCAGTGCCCACTGACATAGGAGAGGTGTTCAGGGAGGGGATATCGAAGAGGAACGCTTGTGCCGGGTTATCCAGGCAGGCTGAAGAGCATTCCAGACGCCACAAGGGGCACCGAGCAGCTTAGCAGATGAGGGCCTCACCGCCAGGGTCCCAGCGCACCCCCAGACACCCAAACGCAGCCATGATGGTTTAACACGATCAGTAATGACAATGGCAGCAGCTACTATGTGTAAGTGTTTGCTATGCGCAGGGCACTGTTCTAGGTGCTTTACGCATGTTATGTCATTTAACTGCTGTGAGAATATGAGGTGGGGGAATTATTAAGCCCTTTTTCCTGAGAAGGAAACTGAAGCACACGGAGTTCAAATTACGTGCGTGAGGTCCCAGGGTGAGCGCTGATCCTGCAGGGAGGAGAGGATCAGTTTTGCAGCTGAGGAACATGAAGCCCAGAGAGACCAAAGTATCGAGGGTCACTTAGACGTGTGCGGAAACCCGCACTTGGCTGGCCAGTCCATGGGCATGCAGGGGCCTTGGCGTGGCCTGTGTAGACCCTTGACTGCATTCATGCTGTGTGTAAGCTGTTGCCTGAACCCAGGCTTTCTGACCTGAAACACAGGCATTTTCTGCTGGAGACCCTCAGATACCTTGAGTCCCTGTAGCCCCCTGGTCCCCCCTGGGCTGCTGGCACCCTGACGCATGCTCTGCCTGCCAGGAGCAGGTATCCCCAGCCATTCAGCTCTCTCACAGGTGCTCCCAGGCTGAGGACGGGGATTCCTTGGAGACACCTGCAGTCTGTGCTCCGCACAGCACAAGCCTCCACATCCGAAGCAGCTTGACTAACGGCATCCTCTTGCTGGACCCTACGAGGGGCTCAGACCTCATCGTGGCTTCTAAACATTTGGGGCCCACTGGATTCCACGATTCCATTGTTTAAGTAGCATGTTATTCAAAAGTTTAGTAAGACAACAGTGGCCCTGAGCTGGCTGAAGATGGAAGGTTCCCTGCAGCCTGTCAGCCAGCCTTGTCTGGATGCTGTGCCAGCCATGCCTCAGGGCCTCCTGGGTCCGTTGGAGCACATTTGAAGCTCTGTGAAACAGGTGCTTTTGGATGTCCCATCTAACCCTAACACCGTGTCCTGTGGAGAAGCTTGAACACGCAGTACGGCTCTGTCTTTGGGGTCCAGGCCTGCTTCCTGTCTGTTTTGGGTAGCAGAGAAGGCTGGAAGTAGAGAGAAAGGGTAAAGTCTTCTGTGTCCCTCTGGCCTTCATTCCACGAAGCAAGTGAGTGCACTTGTCAGTTTTATGCAAACAGACGTGTTTAATTTTTTTAAGTTTATTTATTTTTTCGGGTGGGGGGAAAGCCAGAGAGAGAGAGAGAGAGACGGAGAGAGGGAATCCCAAGCAGGCCCCGTGCTGTCAGCGCAGAGCCCGACGTGGGGCTCGATCTCAGGAACTGTGACATCACAACCTGAGCTGAAACCAAGAGTCAGAAGCTTAACGGACTGAGCCACCCAGGTGCCGCCAGACCGCGTTTTGGTCTCATGTCTTCTAGTTCCTAGCCGAGTGACCTTGGATAAGTCATTCCACTTACGCAAGCCTGTTTCCTCTCCCTGCAGGGGGTGCTTGGCTTAAGGCACATAGCACACAGCCTGGCTTCTGGCACCCGGTTCAGACACAGCACCAGCTTGTCTCCAGGGGGGGTTGGGGTCTGGCTCTGGCAGGCATGTGGTGTCAAGGGTGGACCCAGGCTTTGCTTCTGGCAAAATTGGGAGGTGAGCCAAGGTGCTGTGGGCTCCTCCTTCCTTTCAGCTGCCCCTCTTCTCTCTGCTTCCCTTTGATGCCACAAACACAGCTGTCATTGCCGTGAAATTATCCAGCCCCATAGCTTGCCTTCTCAAGGTCACACACTCTTTGGGTATCGAAAGGAGAACATCAGCAAGTCGGCTCCACGGAGCTCTTTTCCCAGACACGGCTGTGAATCTTGTGCACATTCTAGAACTTTACTGTGCTCTCCCAGCTGCCTGCACGGGGGGCGCCTGGGGGGCACCCGGCCTGCTCACCTCTCTGTCCTCAGCATCTATTCCCAGCCCAGGACATTTCAAACAGGCAATTTCAATGGAGCATTTGGGTATGATGGTCTTACTTATTTCTGATCCAGAAGAGTGATACTGAAGGTAGAAATGTCTGGCCAGCCCAGGGGCTATAAGAGAAGATTCCCTTTGGCAAAAGTCTTTGGCAAAGACCCTAATGCCCTTTAAATCATGTAAGTGTCTATGTGACAGGCCTTTGCTGTGAAGCCCGAGGGGGAGGGTTTGGGGTTTTGTTGGGGAGACACGTTTTTGACCTCAGAAAATGTCAGTTGAGGCTGTGGGTTAGGGCAGGAGGGAGAAAGGGACTTCTTATACCCACACCAGGACCTTCTCTGTGAGGCTGGAGAGGAATTCTCTGACTAGAGCAAGCCATTCTCGATGCCAGGGAAGGAGCTCTTTGTCTCCGTGGTAGCCAGAGAAGATGTAGGATGGATGCCAGGAAGAAATATAAATTTCCCAGGGGAAGACACAGACCAGCTAAAGGAAATCGGCATTTGTCTGGAAAACCATGATGGCGGTACCCAAGGCCGGCGCAGCTGCCGCTGTCCAGATCCTTTGGAGCGTATTACTCGGCCCAACGCCCCCAAGTCTGTGTTGCGTATGTTATCCAGGGAATAAAATACACGTGTGTGTTTTCCTGCACGAGCACAGCTACTGCAGTGTGGGTCTAAATTGTAACTCCAAGAGCAGAGTCAGCGGGCTTCGGGGACTATCCACGTGTAAGGTGACGCTTTGGAGGCATTGGCAGGAAGGCTGAAGTGAAATGCTGTGTGCAGTAACTCAGATTCCCGTCTGCTTTGTGCTCTGGAGGCCAAAGAGGGTCGGGTCTGAATTCGTACACCACCCCGGTTGCCCGGGGGAGGTGCCAGTAGAGGCTTGCCCAAAAGGTGGGGGACAAGAATCTGCAGCCCAGGGTAGGCAAGCCCTTTTGCCAAGGGGAGGTCTCTGCCTCCAAGAGCAGTGCCCACTAGGAGAATGGACAGCAAGACCCTTGGCCCAGGGATATTTATTTCTCTGATTCGGACGCCAGAGCCGACCTCGAGTTTCTATAGCATGTAGTCAAACCCCTTCATCCCACAGGCCGGGAAACCGATCTGGAGCTGTTGAATTACTGGCAATTGCAATTTCAGTGGTCATTTTAAACATCTCTGATCCCTTAGGGTAGTATCAGCATCCCCAAACACCACTGTATTTATTAAGTAACCCACAGTTTGGGACAGGGTTGAAACTAGAATCCAGGCTATATATATATATATAGGGAAAAAAAAAAAACTAATGCCATAAGCAAAATGAAATGAAAAACTGGGGGACATGTTTGCAGTTCATCATACCGGGAAAGAGTGAATTTCTTTAATATATAAGGAGCCATTATAAATTAATAAGAAAAGAACAAACACCCCAACAGAAAATTTGTCAGAGAATATACATCATTTATACTATAGGAAGTTCAAATGGCTCTTAAAACATTCACAGAGTTGTTCAGCTTCATCCATAATAGCAGAGATACACCTTTAAAACATGAGGCAATGCTTTTGACCTATCCAATCGGCAAAGATCGAAAAGGCTCACATCACCTAATGCTGGCCTAGGTTGTGGGGAAACAGGCACTTTTATACAACGTTGGTGGAGGCATACGTTGATAAAATCTCTACGAAGAGCGATTTGATACTAACTATCAAAATGAGACATGCACATTTCCATTCCCCCCCCCCCCGGAATTTTCCCCATACATACGTTAGCACACTTGCAAAGTGAGCACGTATGAGGCATATCAACAAAGGAGTGGCAATCACAGAAGATTTAAGAGTCAAGTAATTAAAAACCTACCTAAATAGAGGACTTCTTAGGTAAATTATGGTATATCTATATAATAGACCATTATACGGCCATTAAAAAGAATGAGCCAGCACTCTGTATGGATATGGAATAATCCCTAATGTATATTGTTATGGGAAAACACTGATTGCAGGATAAATTGCAACCATCTGCATGAACAGTAATATATAAGCATATATATACACATACACACATACATATATGTGTGTATATGTGTGTGTGTGTGTGTGTGTGTGTGTGCGCACCTATGTCGGTGCATACATCTTTAAAATTGCTTATATTTTAAGCTTATATTTTAATGTACAGATTATCTTTGGATAAAAATAATAACAATGGTTGCCTCTGGGAAGGAAAACTGGATGGCTGAGAGATGGGGTGGAGGGAAACTTTTCATAGTATGCCGTTTGGTCTCTTTTGAGTTTTGTAACATGTATGCATATTCCTGGTTTTAAAAAATGATGGATATTTAATTCAGCTACCAGAGATTCAGAGAGGGGAGCCTTGGGGCCAATCTCACCTATCATGACAATTTCACCTTGGGCGATCGTGGCCTTGGTGAGGCACCGGCCAGGGAATGAGGCTGGGTCTGGGACAGATGTAGCTGTGAGCCCGCAAAGCCCGCAAAGGCCCGGGGTGGGGAGGAGCTAGGCTGGCTCAGCACGTCTGGGGACCCCCAAATACACTGGAATCAAAGTGGAGCATTTGAAATGCCAGTGATCTTGAAAACAAATGGCCAGTTGGGTCAAATGGCAGGCCCCGTTCCAAGTGTCTGTCTGACTTTTGCCCCTCCCCATCCCGGGAGGGTAAGGTCTGTGAGGATGGGATGGTTTCGTAGCCTTTCGCACAGTCCGTGGGGACCTGTCTGAATAGTGCTGAGCACAAGCCTGCCGATACTCACAGGGACGGTGACGAAAAGTCAGCTGGCCTTTGGGTTCAGTGGGTGTATCTGACATTGCTGCACTCTCCGAGGTGAGGTATGCGCTGGGAGCGGGTGGCATAGAAGAAAGAACATGGCATTTGCAGTCACGCTGACCTGGGTTTGAGCGTGGGTTCTACAAATATGAGGATTATAGTGTTAAATTAATTAAACAAGGGGGCTGTAATGCCGTTGTGGCCTGCACGAAGAAACCAAAATCTACGCCTGTAAATGCCTCAAGGTTATGAAAGCAAAACGCTAAGGACCACCAATCACAGCCAGCCAGCTAGGCATTAAGCTATAGCCAATCAAATAGTTCCCTTTCTTTGCTCTCTCCTTTTCTCTTTATAAATCTATCCCCAAGCTCCTGGAGGGAGAGCACTCCTCGCCACTTCTCGTTTGGTGCTGCCCGGTTTGAATCAATTTTCCCCCCATCTCTTGAACATTTTAATATGCCTCAGTTTCTCTTTTAACAATAGATAGGAGCATGGCCCTTAAGCTGTCGGAGTCTCCGTTTCTGATCAGCAAAATGGGGATAATCTTATCCGCTCTGCAGGGCTGTCATTAGGGCTTATGTGACTGAGGAAGCAGGGTGCAGTCTCAGCCCCCTCCCAGACGCCCATGGGGCCTGGTGCCCTAAGGTGACATTGTTGGGCCATGGCAGATGGCTGCATTAATCAGTGGGCTTTAGGCAGGTGGCCTAGGTTTGAATCCTGGCTGTGCAAATTGCAAGCTGTGGGCTTTAGGGTAAATTACTTAACCTCTCTGTGTTACATAATCTGTAAAGTTGGGATAATAATAGTACCTAGTTCGTCTCGTGTCATCACGAGCATGGAAAGTGAGGAATAACTTGTGCCACAAAGCACATAGTGAGCGCCGAGCCTGACTTGGAATAAACAATCAAGGATACCGGCTGACATTCTTATCATCATCATTATTATTTTGGAACAACTTGGTAAATCTAGTCAGTTGGTCACTGATCTTAAACGTTTAGTTATCAGGCTGAACTTTTTCTTATTTTGGACTCACGGTGGAAGGTGCTGGAATTGGCATCTCCAGTGTGGGCAGCTTACATCTTCCAGAGATACAGATCGGGCAAACGGGCAAAACACACCCAATTAGGCTCACCATGAAACTGCAGCCGATCTGGCAGGGCCCACGTGGGACCAGGTCAGGGAGGAGTCACGAAGGGCTTGTTTCAAAGACGTAAAAATCCCGTGCCGTTCGGGGAGGAACGCAGAGCATGTGGAGTGGTCTTTGAAAAAAAAAAAAAAAAAAAAAAAAGGAAATGAAATTCACCAGACCTCAGTGGAGGGTAGGGGTGGTATCTGCATTGTGGGGCAGGCTGGATTTTTTCTGAGATTCTGAGTACAAGGAAAAAGGGAGGCCGTGTTTTGGAAGCTGCGGCATTTTTGTCTTTCTTTCCAGGAAGGAAACATTATGGGGGGGACAAAAGCGGATAGAGGCAGAAAACCTCCAGATGGATCAGCTGGAAGAGTGTGGGCGATTGCACAGGTTGGAGAAATGGGTCTGAGGGGGCTTAGCATAGGCGCAGAACTCCACAGAGGAACAAGGACACAGTGGAAGCCGTTATTGAAGTCATGTCAGAATGGAGATTTGTTAGAGGGGTTTAATGGAAACAGTAAGTCACTAGGCGCCTCCTCCCAGATTTGATGACACATTTCCACAGCACCAGTCACCGGAAGGTGAGGGGAGTGGGCGGCAGAGGGCTCTACGCAGGGTACGCATATTAACTTAGAAAATAAGCGAAACAGCACATCCTGTAGAAAGGATACCTGGGCCTCGCTGGGGCCTCCTGCCTGCCCCGACATTTTGTTAGAACTTTGGGTAATCGATTGCTCTTTGATTCAGGAGTTTCCTAAAGTGTGTTTCTTTCCATCCTATGGGTGGGCCAGGCTAAAACTCAAGGGGGGAGAACCTGCTGCTCCCCACGGCTTCCGAATGTTTTTGAGACAGAAGCCTGGGCACTCTTTCTCCCGTGTTTCACGCAGTTCTCTCTGAGGAGATCACTTCCATTCAGCTCGGTGTGTTTGCTGGGGTAGCATGTGGGTTTCTGAAACTGGCCATCGCAGGGTCTGATTGCACCCTGGCTACACGCTACTGAATGAGAATGTGATCCCAGGCCACTTTTCAGGCGGGGAGCTGCTCTGGGCCCCACCTCTGGTGGACAGAAAATATGAGGACAGGGGACACCCAGCCAAAGCCCTTCCCGGCAACCTCTGACCATTCCAGAAGCACCACGGAATCTCAGCGCCCTTGGCACAAGGAGAGGAGAAATCAAAACAGGATGTAGGTCCAAGCGGTTACTTAATTACGATTATTATTTTTCATTTTACCACCAGGAAATTTCAACCCCAGGACGGCCCAAAGCAGAAGGCCCCACACCCTGGAGTCTGAAACCTATTTTGTAAGCACTTCCTCACAGCCTCCCAAGTTTAAATATTAATTTGCCTGTAATTGGCGGAGAAAACAAACAGGCAATTAAAAAAACGCTACAAAGCTGACTTTCTCCTTCCTCTGCGCTCCCTCCCTTTTCATTTCGCTGCCGCCTAGAACGGGGTGTAAGACAATGGGACCCCGAGCTGTGCGGAATTCTAAGCCTGGGCTTGCCTTAAAGCTACAATATGGATTTAATTTATATGCAAATGCAAGCAATAAAAAGGCAGACACTGTAGAAATTATAGGGATTCCCCCCTCCTTTTCTTCGGAGATGCTCAAACCCTTTCCCCCCTCTTCCCACTAAGACCTAATTATTATTGGTTCCTGCCACCTTCCCCTCTCCGCCTGCCCACTCTGGGTGTAAACTGGGCCGGTTAAGAAAAGCAAGGGAATATGGTGAATAAGAGAAGGAGCATCAGGATAATTTCACAGTCTGAATCCCCACCCCCACTTGTGGGGTTTTTTTTTGTTTTGTTTTTTTTTTTTTTTTTGGCCTGCTGGGCCCTCCTGTTGGCCAGTAGAACGCAAAACTGATCAAAGCCAGCCGGAAGCCTTAAGTAGGCCAAAATGGGGCTAAAGTATGCTAATAGAGGAGCTAAATATACTTTAATCCTGTTATAATACAAGGTAACTTGGAGGCAGGGAAAAGGCCTGGTGGCTTTGGCAGGGGGCGGAGGGGGGCCGGGGACCCCTGTGAACCCTGAATAGAAGTTGCTTCCTATTCTTTCTCTGGCTGGGGGTGGGGTGGGGGCCTTCCCCCTCAGATGCCCACACCAGCCCCGCCTGTCCCGTTTACCGAGTGTCCACAGTTGGGTGAGCAAGACTTCTCAGCCCTTAGATCAGTACCCTGTGACCCTCCACATTGAGGCCACACCATTCAGCCAAGCCTTTCAGCTGTTGCATGAAGGATGAAGGTTTTTTTTTTTTTTTTTTTTTTTCAAAGTAGGGCATGGCTTAGGAGAACACTAGGCAACAGTTTTAAATTATGTCCTCACCACCACCCAGCTTGCGCTGCAGATCCTGAGGTGGGGTGGGGGCGCGTTGGTCTGTGCAAGGCCCGGCGTGTCTAGCCTGGCGAGGAGCTGCACGGACACACAAGCACATTTTGGGCAGAACGGAGCAGGCCTTGAAGGGACCCAGCCTCTCTGGCCACCTTCAGAGCCGGCTTCCACCAGGCCAGCCTTGATTTTTACGGAGGAGACAGGGAGCAGAAGTTGATTTGGTAACTCTAGCTGAAGTAAGAGCGTGGGGTGCTCCGTTCCCCATCTCTGTCTGGGCTCTGGGCCTTGGGGGCTCATTCCAGAATCAGGGAAGCATTTCCTGGGCCGGGTCTCTCTTCGGAAGAACCAGCATCGGGCCCCCCCCCCCCCCAGGACCTCAGAGGACACTGATGCAGTTTTGCAGTCACCCACTGTCACCGGTTATCAGAAGAGTAAAAACAAAGGTGGCACTGAGGCCTTCCAGCGTGAGGCTGGAAAGCTGAGGGGTGGGGTGGGGAGGAGGCGTAGGGTCCGAGCTACCTCTCTGTTAAGTACAAATTACATCCTGGATATATTAAGCTGTGACGGTATATTTTGCATCTGACTTAGTTTTGTGAGAACGTGGGTGCATCCTCCCAAATGCTGAGTGGGTGACACATGGCCAACAAAAAATTCAGTCCCGACAGAATATGTGTTGTTTGAATTCAGGCCCAGCTCTCTCTCTCTCTCTCTTTTTTTTTCCTTCTCTTTCTCACTCAGTTCCTCTCGCTCTCTTCCTTCCTCCCTGCTCCCCACCCCTCCCCAAGTCCCCACCTGGATGCTCTAAGCTGTGGAAGCTTCTGACACATTGTGCTTTGGGGGCGTTGGTTGATGAAGTCAGCCACAAAGTGTAGGAACAGATTGGGTCCTGAAAACCCGGCGCTGAGCAAAGAGATCACGCGCGCGTATCCCTCCCAGCCCTGCCCCCACCAGGCCTCCATATCCTGTTCTGAAAGGGGAGGGGTTGTCCCAGGTGGTCCCTGAGCTTTCTCGAAGCCGCTGACCTTCAGGTGGGTGTCTGTCCCTAACCTCTGCCACATGTGTCCATCTGAGTCTGGAAGGGCTGCTAACACAGTAGGTGCTCCACGTGCCTTCAGCGTTGACACATGGAATGCGTCACCCCAACAGCATGGAGAAGGGCCTTGGGTGGGGGGGCTTTGTCACCCAGTGCAAAGAGAACCCACAGACAACTTAAGAGAGACTAAGATTTGATCCTGGGCGCACCACTTACTGGCATTGAGATTTGGGGCAGATTCTTAAACTCTCCACACTTGAGTTTCTTAATCTGCAAGATGGGGGTACGTGTATCTATTCTTGGGGTTTTGAGGAGCTCACGAGCTGATAACCTGCGACATGCTTACTAGGGCTCTTAGAACGTGGTAAGTACCTCTTGGAAGTTGTCTCTGATTACCACAAGACTTACTCAGAATGTTGCCACTCCCACGTTACTGGAGCCAGTTCTGAGGAATCTTCTTCCCTCATTGTGTTTTCCCACCAAGTGCAAAGGCTTTGGTGTCCCTGCGATCTGGCTGCAGGATCGATGCTGAGGTCCTGGGTCCTGAGGTGGGTCTAAGGCTCTCTCACATTCTCCTTGTCTCTGGTTCTGCTCTCGTCAAATATCTTCCCGGAGTCCTGGCGTATGGCCTCGATCAGCATAAAGAGAAAATAAAAACTATTTGCAAGTGTCCCATCTGGCCAATACTTTCTATTTCTCGCTTGAGTAGAACCCCCACCCCCACCCCCAACAACGCATCTTGAGGCCTTGAGTCACCAGTTCTGTCCTTGCAACAGCTCATAAAATGGTTTTAATTATATGGTGCTATTCCAAATACACAACCCTACCGAAAGAGAAAACCCCCTCTAATTTTTGTTGAATTAAGTTGGGAACGGCCCCAGCACCATGACTGCTGACGACGTCAGGGACCCGAGGCTTCTAATCCCGTCCTTGTTCTTGTACGTGCCCTCTCTGGACAGTAGCGGCAAGGGAATGGGAACCGGCCCAGACAGACGACAAGAAAAACTCCACACGGGACGTCAGCACAGAGAGCTCCAGATCCCAACTGAAATTCAGGAGTTATTTTGGTAGCAGTTTTCCAGGGGAAAAATAGGCAAAGATCTTTGTTTCCACCATAAACAAACACAGTATTGTCCTGACTACAGCGTGACCCACGAAGCGTCCTCCGGTTGACTTCCACACTTGATCTTAGCCAAAAGGCCGAGAAGCAATCCCGGTTGACTTCCAGACGGAACGCTGTCACAAATAGATGAATAGTAATGGCCGATTCCTGAGCGATTCCTCCTCTTCCTTTATTTAAACTCTTTATGTTCCACACATTCATTAACATTTTCCTGCATGTCTCATTATTATCTCATCAAACATTTATTATTCCTTCAAGATGGATAATTAAAATTTTATACAGTTATTTCTCTGTATGACAATCCAGTGGATCTCGGATCTCCCCACCCCTCCCGGAACTCGTCTGCACCCTCACAATCGGGTCGTAAAACTCACGGACTTGCAATTCGATGTGCAGAAAGCTGAGGAACATAATCTAAAATTCACGTTGAATGGGAGTTTCGTTTCCTGAATAACGAGTTAGTTGCTGCAGTTGTTTAAAGATCGGAGAGAGGGGTCTCGTCGGACAATCCTTGCTCGTCATCGCGTAAATAACCGGCCTTCGTTGATAACATTACGAGATAGGCAAACAATGTCCATGAGTGATTTTTAAGGCCAGAAGTGGATTTGTTAGCAATGAGGACTCCCAGACAGCGAATGTAATAAACTCCAAAAGATTAGCAAGGCATTACTGTCTTTCCAGGATGCATATTACATTTAGGATTAGAAATTTTGATATGGATTATATATCACACATACTGCACAGAGCGCAGAAGTATCAGATTCATCGCAACCAGGGTGAGATTTGTTTTCCACTGGAATTTAAGAATGTAGGTTGGGTTTTCGGCTGCTTACAGCTCGGAAGAGAATTTCCGGGTGGGAGGAACGTCCAGCCTTAACAAGCCGGTGGCCTTTTGCTCTTTATGTGCCGTTTCCCTGCCTAGACCCGAGCGCAAAGCAGAAAAGTCATCTGAGACCAAACTCGGCCCTGAGGGGCTTGACATGCAATTTCTTAAATTGCTTGAATTTGGGTTTGAAGCTATAAATCTTACTGTTTCCCCGAAAAATAACCAGTGCCAAGCTCCAGGAGATTCAGACTGTTTCACGTTTCTTCTTTAAATATGCAAACCAGGAAGATGTCGGGTTAGTCTGTCTAATTAATTAAACGGGTTAATGCTGCTTACTTTGGGAAAAATACTAATGCTTTCCTTGCATTGCTTATCACCGCCATCCAAAGAGGGAAAATGGCTGCAGGTTACTGACCCATCTCTTCAAAACTTTTTCAAAGCGTTGTTTGAAAAGCATCACTTGGCAAGCAACCATTTCCCCCACTTTGGGGCTTTTCACACATAGCTGGTTCAGATTTCAGCATCGCTCACAGGAGAACGTTTGCTCCGCTCTCCTGCGGTGCGGTGGTCGAGCAGATGGGGCAGGGGCAGCCCAGGGTTCGGAGCTGGGGAATAAGCCGGAGGGCTAGTCTTTCTAACAGGCACTCAGGCTGTTTAGCGGTTGTGTGCGGATGGGTAGGACTGCCCTGGGACGCGTGCCCAATGCCAGTGCTCGGATGTCCACTTACTGACATCAAGCCTCTTCCGTGGCCCCGGGCGTCCACACCTTCTTACTCAGTGGCAACCACACGACTCAGCTATAAGAATTTACTAGCCTGTAAACTAGATCTGGCATGTAGAAAAAGAATGGTGCTTGCCTTCAGGGAACTTTAATTCATCGATTTTTGTTGTGCTTTTACTGTGTGCTGAGCAAATAACAGTCAGTGCACAATGCAGACGGTCCCCGACTTACGACGGTTCAATTTCAGACTTTTAAGCCTTAGGATGGTGTGAAAGTGATACCCATTCCAGTAGAAACTGTACTTCGAATTTTGAATTCGGAACTTTTCCGGGGCTCTGCGGGACAATCCTCTCTTGTGGTGCTGGGCAGGGCAGGGTAGCAAGCCTCAGCTCCCGGTCAGCCAAATGATCCCCAGGACAAGCAGCTGATCCCCTCACGACCATTCTGTCCCTGGATAGCCATTCTGTTTCTCACTTTCAGTAAAGTATCCCATCAATTACATGGAATGTTCAGCACTTTTTTTTTTTTATATATAAAATAGGCTTCGTTTTTCCACTGAAGGCTAAGATAAGTGTTCCGAGCACGTTTAAGGTGGGTGCGGCTGAGCTGTGATGTTTGGTAGGCGAGGTGTCTTAAATGCGTTTTCGACTTAACACTAGTTTCGTCTTACGAGGGGTTTATTGGGATGTAAGTAACTACCCTGCAAGATCGAGGAAGATCTGAACAAGCAGAATATAATTTGCTCTCAAAACATTTGGTATAGATGGTGAACGTAAGAGGACTCAGGGACTTGGAAGGCTTAGGGGTGGCTTCGGGGTGGGGTGCTTGTGTGACAATGGAGCAGGGATGGTGGAGGGTGGGCTTTGAAGAGCCTAGAGCATGCTCGATGTTAGGGCATTCAGAGGCCTTGTCACACCTTCATCAAATCCTTATTGGGCCTCTGTATGATACACAAGGCAACAGGTTAACTGATAAGAAGCTGGTCCCCAGAGATCTCCTGACTAATATAAATACTCTGAGAGGGGGAGTCAGGATATGACTCATGTTTGTAACTCCCGCCCTGACTTCTTAGGAAGCCCTCCCTCAAAAGCTATACCTGTAACTGAATTATGCTTGATCTTAGCCGAAAGGCTGAGACGCGATTACGATGATGTGTAACTGAGTTACGCAACTGCCCTTCTGGATTGGATGTTCTTTGCAAAAGCCTATTGAATCTCAACGCCCCCCCTCCCCACCCCCACCCCGCCTTAGCTGTTTTTAGGGCCTTCCTCTTTTGTTCTGCAGATTCTAGAGTCTTTCCTTCAGGATGCTCAGATCTTGGGTGTCTGCTGCCTTCCTTACATACATGAGTATTATCTGAGGGTCCCTTGGGCCTACCGAGGTGTGAGGCGTCTTTGGGTGCCCTGGAGGCCCAAGGGATGCATCTGCCCTCAAAAGCTTTACTTTTGTTTAGGAAGATAAGAACTAACATTCGTTGGTGGCTCGTGAGGTCATTCTCTCAACGAATCTCTGAGGTAGGTCGTGCACGGTCACCATTTTGGAGAGGGGAAAAGCGAGTCCCAGAATGGTGTCTGAGCTGTCAAAGTCACACAGCTAGTGGCTGAGGGACCCAACTCCCTCATTCTGGGCTTTGGAGGGTGACCAGAATACTGTCTGTGTTTCCAGGTCTGTCCAGGGCAAGGATCACGTTTAGTTTCTCGGCTATGCACGCCGGGCACAAAATGACTTTAGTAAGGATGAGTCGAATCAAAGAATGGCTCTCCCCTTATGATTGGGGTCGGCAGAGCAGATTCTAGAGGATCATTTATTACAAGAACAGAGCAGCAGGCAGCAGGGGAATCTCACACTGGCAACATGTGTGCAGTTTTCAGTTTGCATTTCTCCGTAATTCTCTCCCCGCTGCAGCAACATCGACCAGTCAGTGAGAAATGCGGTACTTTTCGTGCCCAGACACAACCTAACATTGAGCAAATCTGAGCTCACCCTCTCCCCTAGCCCCGTTAAATTGGTTTGATCGGCCGGGTGGCCTGGAATGTCTGAAGACTCACAAAAGACACAGGCGCATCTGTCGGGGGGTCTCACGTACGCTCCCAAAGTTGACATGACCCAGCAGTTGCGAGGCTATCTGTGTCTGCCTCTTGCACCGCCCCTGTCCCCCTGCCTGGCCCCCACCATCCTTGCCACCAACATAGCAGAGTAAAGATATCAGACTGACACTTTTAAACATCATTTAATTCTTAACAGACAGTCTGTTTTAATAATGGAGTGAGAAGCCGTGCCTTAGGAAAGTCAAAAGTACTACAGAAACACGAGCTGCGGTTGAGGGGCGGTCTGGCTTAGGAAAGAGTAGGGCTGGTGTGGGCTCGAAATCCCAAAGGTATGACTTTGGGCAAGCTACTGAACCTCTCTTTTAGGAAAGGAAGGTCAATAGGGATTGCCCCGGGGACAAAGTGACATAATGTACATGGAGCACTTTGCGCAGTGCTTGGGACGAAGGGGGCACCTTATCAAGGGTAGCTATTATTATTTCCATTTCTGGCTCCTACGTAAATCGAATGCGCATTCATGCGGCACTCTTGGATGAGAACGTTTTACGGTCCCGTTACTCGTTGGATTGTGACATCCTCTAGTGCTGTGACAAAGGTCCGGGGTAGGGGTCAGGGGGTCTGGAGCAAGGCCAGGCAAGTATTTGCGATGAGTGAAGGGGCCTGATCAGGAGGCATAGAGAGCGGTGGGGTCTGTGGCAGGCTGCTGTGCCCATGCTTTGTCTCAAGGGGAGATTATGACTCAGCTCTAGCCAATGGCAGGTATAAACGTGGGCCGAAGTCTCAGATTTTTCAAAAGAAGCCAGACTTTTTCTTTTCTTTTCTTGTTTCTTTGAGTGTGAAATTAGTTGGTAACTGCCTAATATCTTTTGAAAATATGGCACAGGCCCACTCTGTGGGGGCCAAATCAAACATGCCTGTGGGCCAGATGCAGGCCACCAGTGTGTGACCTCTGGGCCAGAAACCCTGCTTTCTTCTGGAGAGGCATGGGGCAAGGTGGAGCCTGGAAAAGCAGAAGTTACTAGGCACATCGTGTTGTGACAAGGGCTGTGAAGGTCTATGCCAGCTCTCAAAAGAATGTGGAGACCATTAAATGAGTGTCTAGTTACAGTGCTTGGCAGCTAATAAGAATTCAATGTTATCGGGGTGCCTGGGTGGCTCAGTCGGTTAAGCGTCCGACTTCGGCTCAGGTCACGATCTCGCGGTCCGTGAGTTCGAGCCCCGCGGGGCTCTGGGCTGATGGCTCAGAGCCTGGAGCCTGCTTCCGATTCTGTGTCTCCCTCTCTCTCTGCCCCTCCCCCGTTCGTGCTCTGTCTCTCTCTGTCTCAAAAATAAATAAACGTTAAAAAAAAATTAAAAAAAAAAAGAATTCGATGTTATCGGGGTTAAATGTTCTATAGTGAATATTTTCCCGAGCTCACTTAGATTAGTGATAACTTTGGGGGTCATGTCAACTCAATTTTCAGTCCCCATTTCAGAGTTCGTGTCACTTAATGATCTTAGGGGTGTCATGATGGTTTGTTGGATGCAATCCACTTCTCTTAATTTTTATTTTTTTACATTCTTATTTGCTGTTGGTGCAATTATACCTGAGGCTTTTTAGTACTAGAAGGGCCCTTAGAAATAACCTAGTCCCACATCTGTATTTCACAGAAAAGGGACCCTGACGCTCCAGAGAAGTTGAGCGGCTTCCTCAAGATCCTACAAGAGGGCTGTTTGGACTTTTGCCTTAGTTGCGGATGGATCTGAGGTTCCAGCTTTATCTTTGCTTATTCCAGGGCCCGGATAAGAGCTTGTCTGACAAGGACCAGATGGGAAACAGCACCCTGTCTGGGTCTGGGGACTGGTGCGTGGTTCACACTACCAGTGGTGACCTGAGTAATGGGGCCTGACACATAGGGGAACTAGAAATTGGGAGTGAGTCAATCCCAGACTTCAAGCTGTATTACAAAGCTGTAATCATCAAGACAGTACGGCACTGGCACAAAAACAGAGACATAAATCAATGGAAGAGAATAGGGAACCCCGAAATGGACCCACAAACATACGGCTAACTAATCTTTGGCAAAGCAGGAAAGAGTATCCAGTGGAAAAAAGACAGTCTCTTTTGCAAATGGTGCTGGGAAAATTGGACAGCGACATGCAGAATAATGAACCCGGACCACTTTCATACACAATAAACAAAAATAAATTCAAAATGGATGAAAGAGCTAAATGTGAGACAGGAAACCATCAAAATACTACAGGAGAAAATAGGCAGCAACCTCTCTGACCTTGGCCACAGCAACTTCTTACTAGACATGTCTCCAAAGGCAAGGGAAATAAACACAAATGAACTTTTGGGACTTCATCAAGATAAAAGGCTTCTGCACGGCGAAGGAAGCAATCAACAAAACTAAAAGGTGACTGACAGAGTGGGAGAAGATATTTGCAAATCACATATTGGATAAAGGGCTACTATCCAAAATCTATAAAGAACTTACCAAACTCAACACACAAAAAAACCCAAATAATCCAGTGAAGAAACGGGCAGAAGACATGACTAGACACTTTTCCAAAGAAGACATCCCGATGGCTAACAGACAAATGAGAAGATGATCAACATCAGTCATCATCAGGGAAATACAGATCAAAACCACAGTGAGATACCACCTCACACTGGTCAGAGTGGTTAAAATTAACAACTCAGGAAACAACAGATGTTGGAGAGGATGTGGAGAAAGGGGAACCCTCTTACACTGTTGGTGGGAATGCAAATTGGCACAACCACTCTGGAAAACAGTATGGAGGATCCTCAAAAAATTAAAAATAGAACTACCTTATGACCCAGCAATTGCACTACTAAGTATTTATCCAAAGGATATAAAAATGCTGACTCGAAGGGGCACATACATCCGAATGTTTATAGCAGCGCTATTGACAATAGCCAAATTATGGAAAGAACCCAAACGTTCATCAACTGTTGAATGGATTAAGATGGAATACTTGTGGATACAATGGAGTACTACTCGGCGATGAAAAAGAATGAAATCTTGCTTTTGGAACAATGTGGGTGGAACTGGAGGGTATTATGCTAAGTGAAATAAGTCAGTCAGAGAAAGATATCACATGATTCACTCATATGTGGAATTTGAGAAACTTAACAGATGATCATAGGAAAAGGGAAGGAAAAATAAGATAAAAACAGAGAGGGAAGCAAACCATAAGAGACTCTTAAATACAGAGAACAAACAGCGGGTTGACAGGGGTGGGGATAAATAGGTGATGGGCATTCAGGAGGCACTTGTTGGGATGGACACTGGGTGTTATATGTAAGAGATGAATCACTGGGTTCTACTTCTGAAGCCAAGACTACACTGTTGGTTAACTAACTTGAGAGTAAAAAAAAAAAAACAAAAAAAAAAAAACAAAAATAAAAATGAAATTAAACTAAACTAAATTAAAAAAAAAAAAAAAGAAATTGGGCATGAGAGAGAAGGAAGGGGAGCTGGCAGGAAGGGTATGGAGAAGAATTGTAGCCCTGGGAAGCAAGAGTCTCTGAGTCTTGGAACGTGTCTGTCTCCCTGACCCGGCTTTATTTTTCTCCACCCCAGGCCCCTACTGTGTTTGTTGTATGAATAATAGTGGCAATGCGTGCACAGACCAGAACAGTCGTATTTGTCTCCATCCTTCGTGCGTGGGATGGAAAGGAGCGGTCACAGCTCCATTTACGCATGAGGTGGGTTAGGCAACTTGCCCCCAATGACGCCCTTAGAAAGTTCCCGGTAGACTAGACCCAGAGACCAGTCCCTGGATGCTAAGCATGGAGCTCGGTCCCCTCATCACTACGTGTGTAAATTCCATAGTCTTGGCAATCCAAGCTGCTTCCGTGCTTGTGGGTAGAAAGGAAGCTTTGAGAGAAAAGCTTGCAACTTAAGAGAAAAAAAAATCATCAGACATTCATGGATAGAGTGTCATATTGCTCTGGTTTGGAGTGGTTGATACCAAAACAGAGCTTCTCATGTTGAAATAAAAATGATCCCACTTTTATCCCCAAAACTTTGACTGAGGTCACGCTCCAGATGGAAAGCAGGAAGTGTTTTCTGAATTGAGGAAATGAGGTGAAAGCCTGACTCCCGTCCTGGTGCCCAGACTTGGAGAGCTCCCAGGAAATCAGAGGGCTCATCCCATTCATAGAATTAGGGACTCACACGGCTCAGAGCTGAATGGACCTTAGAAATACCATCTGGCCCCGCGTTTCCCAAAGAGAGGCTTGCGTGCACGCCTGCTAACAAGAATGTCAGCGTTTTGTGTTTTAATAGTTACATTTTTATTTTAATGTGTCGCGGGCAGAAATAACCACTTCATCAATTCCTGATTTCAGGCTGCTATTTAGGATAGGGCTTGTAAAAAAGCGCGTTATTAAAAAAGAGGTGTTCGGTTTCATAAGAAAACGGGGATTTTTGAGAAAATGGTAAAAATCCTGTTAGTACATAAATGCCTGAAGCGAGGCACTCACGTGAATCAGGAGTGATGGCCACTTACTTCTGATTGTGCGTCCTCTGTCCTCCATTATGATTACTTATTTATAAGCCAGATTCGTCTCTTGCCTTACTAGCGTGATATTCAGGATAAAACATCCGCAAAAGAAACCAATACGTGTGCTCACAATAAAGCAAGTGGTGCTTTTACAGTTTAAAACATTTGGTGTATCGAGAGGACGAAAGAAACCAAATATACAGAAAGTGAAATGCGAAGGAAACTTCTATAGAAGCAAAACTATGAGCTAATGGTAGTATTAAGTAGTAATTTTAGTATTTAAAAGAAATTAGGTTTATCTGTTAATGGCAAAAAAACCTTTTTGGTTCCATTCAAAATTGTCATTCGTTTTTAGAAAAATATATTTGGATATGTTTTAATGTCGGTTTAACCCTTCATAACAGACTATTGGATTCAAAGTTCTGGCTCTAAGTTCAGTTATGTTGTTGTTGTTGTTGTTGTTGTTGTGTGTGTGTGTGTGTGTGTGTTTAATGCTTAGTTTTAATGGTTGTCAGAGCTGAAAAAAGAATCTTTACAAAGGCACAGAAATCCAACGGGAAGAAACGCAATGCTGGCTGGGCTTTACTAAATCAAGATGCTCATTAAAAAAAAAAAAAAATTCCACCCAGCAATTACACAAGAGTTTTTATTGAAATTCATCTAGTCAGCTAGTCACTTTCCATCTTTCCTTAATGTCAATTCTTGTATACTAATCAAAAGTTATATTTTTAACAAATGGGTTCAAGACCCACTGCCGCTTTTCTTTGGGAGAGTTTTTAAATAAGTTAGAAATTGTTTCCAAGTGTTAAAAGTGTGCACATATTAGAGCTGTTTTCAAGGAAAGATATGACATGTATTATCTCAGAAAACAAAATCACACAACGACGGAAACATTTTCAAACACCTGTGCTCAAGGTACTTTGCTATATAGCACACCTTACTTTGGCAAAACACTTACTTACCACTTGGCTAAAATATTACTTTTACCTGGAAGGGATGTGTTTTTAAAAAATTAAGACTATTCCGGCCATTATACTACCATAGCTGGTTTCATCACAGGAAGGTCCAGCAAATTTGGAACACATATTTTTTTGCACAAGGAAAATGTGTAATTCAGCCTACAATTGATCACCTTTTAAAGCTGATCTATTTTGAGAGAGAGAGAGAGAAAGAGAAAGAAACCCAAATAGGCTCCACACCTTGTGCGGGGCTCGGTCTCACCGTGAGGGCAACGGTGCTAAATCCTGAATTAGGTATTTGTAAAGTTTGTGCTACTTTTTCGACAGATAATAGACACGAGTGGAATTTCTTATTTGTTCTCCACACATCCCATACTGGAGGTGATTGAATTGGAGAAAGATCCAGAATGGTATGCATTGCAGAATTATGTGTTGGAGACTTTAAGGCAAGTGGGCTTCGTGGAACAGGTGGGCACAGGCTGGGCACCGGATGAGTGAGGCGATGTCGGAGCGAGAGAGGAGCTGATCAGGGTCCACGTAGCAGGCAGGATGCCCCGGGGCAGCCTTCTGGGAAGGTGTGGGCTCCCCTTTGGCCTTGTCTCCTGGCAGAGACAGACAGGCTGACTGGAAGTCAAGAAGCCCACCTCCCGTGACCAAGAGAGCAGCGCGCGATGGGCTTGGGCATTGGTGGCTGGGGCTGGTGCTCCTCCAATTCACGGTGGAGCCACAGGGTCCAGTCTGCCTGCCCGCCACTGCCCGTCCCCACCCATGTCCGCATTTGCCTTGCCATCACTATGTCCTGGCTCCTTTCGTAGCATCCTGATTTCCCAGGAACGGTCTAGCCACCTCGACCAGGCCAATGCATAGTTCCTTCAAGGGCCGTTGCCCTGCGGCTCCTTTGTCTACATTTGGCACCTTAAGGTTGGCCAACCCTGAACACAGCAGCTTTCACAAATATCAGCCCTTCAAGTGGAGGATCAGAAACTGTGCAGACATTTCCTGTCATGCTTCTTAAAAACCACAGCCAGATGCGCCATAGTTGGCCATGGAGGGACTGTCTCCATGTGGGTGACTGCAGCATGCCCAAGAGCTTGTCTCTTGGCCCCGACCCTGGGACTCAGTGTGCCCTCGAGCTCTCCTGCTAATTCCCGCCACAGCCACTTTGGCCTTAGGAGGTACTGCTCCTCCTTTTTTTCACTCTTTGGCCCAAACTTAGAGAATACCGTCGTTTCCCGACCCCATCACAAGGTTAGAAGGCTCAAGGCTCAAGGCTCGGTAATTTCCACTTGGCCAGTTTAAATCCATGCATTGTTTTCAGGTCAGAGGAATGAGCCTGTAGAGGACCTGGATTATAGGGATAATCATCTTCGTGGGTGCATACCTCCTTAGCGCCCGCCACTCAGGAAAGATGTCTAGACTCCTCGATTCCTCCAAGTCCAGGCTCAAGATGGTGAAGCCCTAGATACAGAGAAAGACATGTGACCGATCGTGTTGGTCTTGCGCCTGCCTTCTTGGTTTTAGTTTTCTCACTGGGGTTCCTCGTCTTTCCTGAAAGATCAGTGCGGGGAATGGCCATCCATAATGGTTTTGCTTATTTCTTTGAGCTTATAGACCATTAACTAATTAATTCGGTTCACAGATACTAATTCTCTACCGTGTGCCTGGCTCCGGGATAAATGCTGGCTATCCCCGGCAGCACCTGCATGGTCTCTGTTCTCCCTGAGCTTACAGGCCAGCGGGGGAAGCTCATGTTTAGCAAATGACCGTGCAAATGAGTGGATGATTACAGGCAGGATCAGAGCTACAAATTAAAAATCTGGGATCTAGGGTAGACAACAACAGGGGTGACGGGTGGGGCCTGAAGTTATCTCTGAGGAAGAGAGCTTTGGGCTGAGGCCAGAAGGAGAGAATGGACGAGGAAGAGGGTGGCAGACGGCGGGAAAATGTGTGAGAGAGTCTGCAAAGGGAAGCGTGGCTCAGGGAAAGACTCAGAAGCTGCTCAGTGTGGCTGAGCCAGGAGCAGGTCCCGATGAAGCTGGGGAGGTGGGCAGGGGCTAAATCAAACTGGTCTTGTGGGTGGTGGTAATGAGTTTGGACTTTATCTTGCAAGTGGAGAGCCACACCAAAAGTTTTAAATGCAGGGAATGCTGTGATCTGATTGTGTGTTAAGAAGGTCACCCAGGCTGGCTGGTTTGAGGGGAGTAAGATGAGGAGGTGTCACAGCAGACAGGAGGCTATTGAAAGTTATTGATGATGGTGACTGAGAATAAGACAGTAGAAGATCTTAAAATAAGGTGAAGACAGTGGGAGAAGGAGATAGCTGGCAACACAGACCGGGAGCTGTTGCCATGATCAGAAATCTCCCCCGGCACGTAGAGTGGTATAAGGGACCTGGTGCTTACTTGGTCACACGAGCTCATCGGCCTTTCTTCCCAATTCAGTGCTCAGTGATGTCATCGGTATCTTGAAAGCAGCAAAGGTAACCATATTTATGCCATAGAAATTAGCACATGATGCAAGCCAAGGCTTTCTCTTCCTTAGCCAGTTGTTAAACTTTTACCAGTACCCCACTGCTTACCCATCACCTCTGTTTTACCATCAGGTGGCTGAGAACTTGCTTCCGGTGCACGTCACGTTGTGGCTGGGGATCTGCCTGCCAGACACCGGCCTCCACTGGCAATGAATCAGTCCTTGGGGTGCCATCAGCCTGGGATGCATGCGGCCAGGCAGTGAATATGCATTTTGAATACACTGTGATTTAAATTCAACAAACACTAAGAAGCTGCCGTTGTCTGCCACTGATTAGCACAGAGGGCCACAGAGATGACCTTTGCTCTGCCTTTTCTCCCTAACGTAGGAGAGATGATCCTACTACCAGGCTTCCCTGGCAAAATCAGAAGCCAAGTTTGAGTGGTGTTTTCTGGAACGTTTGGGAGGAGAATGATTTGTTCCAAATGAAGGGATACAGCAATGAGAGTGAGGTGATCAGGATGGGCCTTGAAGAATGAGTAGGTTTTCAGCAAGAAGAGGAAGAGAAGAGAGAATTTCCTGCCTGGGAAGCAGCAGACGCAAAGGCCCAGAAGCAGAAAAGCACGAAGTATTAGGGACTAACAACCAATCAGCAGTAAATGGGAATATTAAGTGTGTGTGTGTGTGTGTGTGTGTGTGTGTGCGCACGCGCATGTGTGTGTGTGTGTGTGTGTGTGTGTGTGTTGGTGGGAGGGAGTCTTAATGTGACAGAGAGGCATTTTGATGTTGTTTGTAGTCAGTGGGGAAGCAGAGAAGGTTCTGGGCATTGACTCAGGTGGGCAGCAGTATGGCTCGGGGGTGGACGTCGGTCGGGGAGACTGTTCAGTAATGCCGTTTGGTTTCTGCATGCCCATCTGGACTCCAGAATTCCTCAAACAGTATGCTGGGGACCTTCTGTTCTGCCAATCTCAATGCCATTCCGCTCTCCTTTAATGGCCCGGACACACATACCACGCTCAGGCACAGCTGGATGGCTCTAGTCAATACCACACAGATGCCAAACTCAGATGGGGGACCTCTGGTCTTTAGGTAGGATTCTTTCTGGGTCATAAACTTGGGACTCCCAGAAGGTGGCACTGTGCAGGCCTTTGGTGCCCTGGACCACCCTGATGAGGTTGCATGGCACGTAATGATGTAGATACCTGGTAGGCATTCCCAAATGGCCATTTCTTTGTGTTTTTTTTTAATCTTTTTTTTTTTTTTAAGTTTATGTATTTTTGAGAGAGACAGAGAGAATGTGAGTGGGTTAGGGGCAGAGAGAGAGGGAGACACAGAATCCGAAGCAGGCTCAGGCTCCAAGCTGTCAGCACACAGCCCGATGTGGGGCTCGAACTCACGAACCGTGAGCTCTTGACCGGAGCTGAAGTCAGATGCTTGACTGACTGAGCCACCCAGGCACCCCCAAATGGCCATTTTTGAATGTCCCTCCTCTCCGGTCTTAGGGAGTCAGAGGGGCTCAGGGTACCGGAGGAGGAAGAACTTGGTGAACTTGGGTTGGTTATTTCACCTCAGTGAGCCTCAGGGTTGTCAACCATAGAAAGGAGGGTAGTAACACCAACTATAGACTTGTAGGGGCTGAGGATCACGACATTTGTAAATGAGGTTGAGAGTTTACTGTTGGACTGACCCAGGTGTGAACCCAGCGTGTGACCCAGCCACATTGTTTTGCACCCTTAGACCCGGGTTTCTTTAAACAGTGGCAGTAATCACGTGTTAAGACGGTTTTCAAGATCCGATATGCTAACGTATGTCAAGTGTTGGGCATACACTGGTCAACCACTGGTGGCTGCTGTTGTGTATTTGTGTTAAAGGGCTTAGTCGAGTCGCCTGCATGGAGCAGGTGCTCGGTGAACAGAAATTCTGGTGTGGAGTAGGTGCTCAGTAAACGGACATTTTTGACAACCTGGGCTCATCAGCACACCCTAACCCAGCCTGTCTCTGCCTGTCCCTGTGTGGACAACCCACCACTTGCTCCGTCCTGGGTCTCAAGTGCCTCATCTTAAAGTGAGGTAATGGGATTAACGTGATTTCTGAAGACTTCTGTGATGTGTTTCCATGTCAGACCACGGGGGCCCAGATCCTTTACTTGGCTAATGTTTGACACTGGCTCCCGCAGATGGGACATGTCACCCGCAGTGGCAGCAGAATAAGGGAGCGGCTGGGATAGTGGCGTTGGTTCCCTCAGGGGCTCTGCTCCACGGAGGCATCTAGGAAGTTCGAGAAGAGGACACGATGACTGGGCTTGGTTCCTCTGCGGCTGGGCAGGACTGCTGGAGACACTGGTACTCCGTGGAGGATGGAGCACGGGTTTGGCATGGAGAAGGAGACTCAATCAGCACGTCCCAAAAAAGGAAAGTCTCCACAGCACTCTTGAAATACTGGCCCCACTTGTCATGCTCCCGCCTGCAGTGAGGACACCTCATGTTCTGTTGGACAGATCCTCCTTCAGATACGGTGGTGAAGGCTCTCTCTTTCCTGGACCAGACTTTAATCAGGCTCCTTGAGCCGTCTCTTTGACTAGACCTTGTCCTTGGGCCCCGTCTTTGGTCTACTAAGCCGAATTGTAAGAAGACTGCTTCTAGGTCAGTTTAGAGGTAATACCTGCCCCCACCCCCACCCCTGGGAAATCTGATCAGACTCTTCGTTTCTCCTTACCCTTGATATGTGATCACCATGGCCTATCTTAAGCAAGAGTCCTGCTAGGCTGGAAGCCCCTCACCCTTGATATCTCCTCTTGGTAATTTTCTACCCACCGGCTACCTCATTCCGTTCCTTGGTGGCAAATCCCCAGTGGTTTCTGTAATATTCAGAGTTGAGCTCAGTGTCTCTCCCCTGTTGTGATAGTCTTTACACCTACTGCAATGGTCTGGGGGGAGAAAAAGTCTTGCTTGCCACTTAAAAAGTGTCGGAATAATTTTTCTTTTAGCAGCACAGGTATGAGAGACCATCTCACCTCGAGAAGCTTCCCTGTACTTGCACAGGAACAAGGCACAAATCTCAGGCTCTTCTCCAGTGCCCCACCTGGCTTCCCTTCTGGGACACTTGGGATTCTGGATGTCAGAAGCTCTTTGCCTGGGTCACTAAGTGCCATTTTTCCTTTGTTCCTCCTGTCCTCTCTGTCCCTACACAGAAGTGCCCAGGCTTCTACACCTTCTGCCTTGACACGTTCCGTTGATGTTGCCCGTGATCTGCCTTGCCACCTGCTCCTTGTGGGACCCTACAGTCACACCTCTCCCACCTCCATTTTGGTGTGGTTGTTCCCCTTATTCTCTCTCTCCGGGCCCTTCAGATTGTGATGTGTGGGGATGATCCATCCAGCTTTTGATGTTCCAACAAGCTGAAGTTTCAGAAATCCTAAAAACCTCTTCATCAACCGATGCTAATGTTGACATCTATCTGATTAGAGGGGTATAGACCCCTCTATTGGGTCTATACCCACCTCGGCTCACACTGTTTGGAGGCCCCCACCTCGGCTCACACTGTTTGGCTAGGTTGGGAAGTCCAGTGGGGATGGCTTCCTGAGGTGGCTTTGAAAGGAAGCATGACACTGTGGACCTATGACCAGACCCTGACCTCACCTGTCTGCCCAAAGCCATCACTGAAAGATGCTTGGTGAGATCCTGACCCAGTCTGGCCCATAAGCTGGCCTAGGTTGTGCAGTTGGGCCCACGTGATCCTGGTACAAGCTGCTTCTAGACCCTCCTGTTGGATCTACTGTTGTTCTGTCCAATTCCCACTGGCTGAGACCCTGGGATATTCTCTAGTGTTAATACTCTGACCCCGGACCCTTGAGGATCTAACTGATGGCCAACACTCATCTCTACCAATGGGCCAACCCATTGCAACCCCGTTGCCCCTTCCATGCTGGATGGACTACGGTCCATATGCTCCATGCTTTTATCTGTGCCAGCTGCCTGAATTGTCCCTCCTCCTCTTTGTCTGGCTGAATTCTACCTACCCTTCAACCTTCAACCAGGGGATCGCCTCCGTTAGGCCTCTCCCCTGACCCCATTCTCTTCCTGTCCACCCAAGGTGGCACAGGCATACCCTCACAGCGTCCCAGTACCTGGGCTACCTCTACCGAGGCACGGATCGTGCTGTACTCTACCCACCTTTACATGCACTCTTTCCCAGAGGACACCAAGGACATAGCCCAGGTTTGTTGAATGAATGAATGAAAGCCCAGCCGTTTCCTGCGGACCCCAAGAGTCCTTCTTTTGTTCCCCTTCTGCTTGTTTTTCTTAGTCCCAGACACCTGCCTTTCTGTTGTTCCTGGAGCCTTGAGCCTACCTGTGAACCCATGAGGCTGACTGGGCTTGAACTCAGCAGGAAAGAGGGAGGCAGAGGCGGTGCTCCAGGCCTAACTTCTTGCTGTCACGGGGGCTAATGTCCAAGCCACCCAGGCAGACGGTGCCCTTGTCTTATTTCAAACAAGAAGGCATCTCATTCCCTCCTCTGCAATAATCATCCTTGACATAAATCCAAGCCACTGTTGCTCTTATTTAACGTGCCTGCTTATTCTTTTTGCTCCAGCTCCAAACTCCTCAGCCAGGCTCCCAGGATTTCCCGGTCTGGTTAGCCCTTGCCAACCCTTCTCTCATCCACCTTGTGCTCGCCCCCCCCACCCCCAGTTCACCACATCCTAAACATTTCCTGGGACTTTGCACATGCTGTTCCTTTCACAAGGAATGCCCTTCCCTCTCTTCCCTGACACCTCACAGTTCCCGAGACCTGGGTTTCTTTGATGCTTCCTCTCATCCCCATGGAATTGGCCACCACGTCTTCAGGTCCCCGTACAGCTCTGAGTCATACACCGAGGACCCCATTTACCGAATCTTGCTGTACTCGTTCTTCCATACCTCACTGTCGCTAGAGAGGACGATGATGCCTGACTTTCACTTGTTCCCTCTTGCCTCTCCCACCTCTCCAGCCTTGGAGACATGTTTGGGCCACGGCAGGTCGTGAAGAAACCCCTAGTCTGACAGGAACTTCTTTCCTAGCTCCTCTGACCACCTAAGTCCTTGTTCTACAACGGTGTGCTCCCCGGCGTGGGGCCCACAGGCCAGCAGCATCGGTGTTACCCTCCGCTCAGAATCGGCATTTAGCAAGATTCTTGCGGGGTTCACACACACACTTGAGTTTGAGAACCACCGGCCCAGCACTGAGATCCTTATGTCTGACCAAAATCTCCACTGCGTTTAGCTGACCGCTGGGGCAAAACCACCACACTGGCCCTTTATCTTCCCAGTGGCTTGAGAATGTTGCATTGCACCTCTGCACGTCCTCGAGGCAGAATAAATGAGAGCAGAGCTCTTAATGTGCCAACCAGCAGGTTCCTCTCTTCTAATCCAGTCCAGATGCTTTTGGTGACTCCCTTTCTGGAATGTAAAAATCACACTATTACCAACCCCTCCTCCTAGTAGCCTTTTCTCTGTAGCCAAGTTAATTCCAAATAGAACATCTGGAAATTCTATTTTGTTGCCTAATTTAAACCAGACTAAAACCAATCTGCATAAAAGTTTATGAACTTTCTGGGGCCTCACACCTTATATTTCCCCATCTGCAGAAGCCTGTAATTTGGAGGCCAGAAATAGGAAGGATTTTGGCCATCTCTGTCTCTAGCAGTGGGGAGAGTGTTTGTGGCTTTGTGTATTGGGGCAGGGAGTGGGGCTGGAGGTGCAAGGGTGGGGTGGAGGGCGAGGCAAACGAGGGAAATGGATAGAGCTGCACTTTCTTGGGCAAAAATAAATCTCCACGTAGATCTAAAGGTCCTTTAACTTTACGCTGAGATGGTGGGTGGCAGACGGGCCCAGGGGAGGAGGGGTTGCCAGGTGGGGGAAGAAAAATGGAGTGTCAGGCAATGCGAGAGGAGAATGGGGAATGAGACATACATCACCAAGAATAAACTTGGAGGAGTATTTCAGCAGCTGCCCATTGGAGCCAATGGCCCAAAACTTGAGACGAGGCTAATAGGGTTCTGGTGTTTGTTTGTTTGTTTTTTAATTTTTTCTTTTTTTAGTCTTTATTTATTTTTGAGAGAGAGAGAGAGAGCGCAAGCAGGAGAGGAACAAAGAGAGAAGGAGACGCAGAATCCGAAGCAGGCTCCAGGCTCTGAGCTGTCAGCACAGAGCCCGACACGGGGCTCGAACTCACTAACCGTGACAGAGGGAGTAGGTAAGGTTTAGGCTGGACCTCCAGGGGTGACTCCCAGAATACGGCTCTCCAAGAACCCATCCCCAGGGCAGCAACAGCCCTTGCAGGCCACCATGGCGATGCTGTGACCCAGGTATCAGGAGGCTAGAATCAGGGGGGCTGCGTCCACCACCCCCACATGTCTCTCGAGACCCAGCAACCCGAAGAGGGGACGCTGGAATGCTGCTGTAGCAAATTCCTTGCCCGTCATGATTTTTCTTGTTGGCAGGCGAGAAAGGGAAGGGGAGGAAAAAAAAAATGCGCAGAGGAGACTCCATTTCATGCCTGCCTTCCAGATCTTGATGGAGCCCAAACTGCAGCGAGCACAGCAGCTCTAAAGGACTCTGGGAAATGTATTTCTTAGCTTTTTATCCTCTGCAGTCCTGGAAGTTGCTCAAGAAGTTGGGAGCGAAGGAGGTGGAGACACTTACCCATCGCATCCACCAGCCTTCGTGATGCGAGAACCCCCCTGCTGACACGGTTTATGTAGACATTCTGCAGCAATCATCTGCGCATGCCGTTGACACGCAGACCTTAGCGGCAGGTGCTGGAGCTGCGGGGATGTGTAGAACGACGACCCGATAAATACAGTAGCCAGCACGCACCGGGCACTATGATGGAAGTTTGCATGGATTGCCTTGCCGATCTCTATGACGCCCTGATGAGCCAGGCACTGATATGTCTCCCTGTTCTAGATGGAGAAGCCGAGGCTCGAACAGACGAGTGACTCACTCTCAAGGTCACAGAGCTGGTCAGTGGCAGACCAGGTGTTTGAACTCGCCTCCTTGGGCTCTGAAGCTCTTTCCTTTCTCTTCTACCAAGCGGCCTCAAAAATACACATCTGCAAGGCATTACAGAGGCTGGAAGGAAAAGAATGCCCAGCACCCATGGGTGAGACCTGTGCCATCTGTGCCCGCCTCTGTGATGTTCCAAAGGATGGAGTGGGGAGGCTACAGGAATTGCCCTTCCTGTCCTGCTTGCCACCGAGGCAGTGGTGCCCCCTGACCTCCTCTGTGAGGTCGTTAATCCCTTTCTGAGACCGTTTTATAGGTCTGGTTGCTGTACAGTCACTCGGATGATCTGGATGCAGTTAACTTTTCGACATGGCAGGTGTCATGGGTTAAACTGCATTTCCCCAAAAGATGTGTCCGAGTCCTAAACCCCGGTAGCTGTGAATGTGAGCGTGTTTGGAAATAGGGTCTTTGCAGCTGTACTTAAGGCATGGTCCCAGGATGAGACCATCCTGGGTTACAGTGGGTCCAATGATCAGTGTCCTGATAAGGGGCAGATTGTGAGGAGACACAGGGAGAAGGCTGCATGAAGATGGAGGCAGAGCTAGGAGGGAGGGATGTGGCTGTAAGCCACGGAGCACCAGCAACCACGGGGACCTGGAGGAGGCAAGGAAGGATCCTCCCCTAGAGTCTTCAGAGAAAGCATGGCCCTGCTGGTCTTTTTTTTTTTTTTAATTTTTTAAAATGTTTTTGAGAGACAGAGTGTGAGCAGGGGAGGGGCAGAGAGAAGGAGACACAGAATCCAAAGCAGGCTCCAGGCTCTGAGCTGTCAGCACCGATCCTGACGCGGGGCTCGTACTCACAGACTGTGAGATCATGACCTGAGCCGAAGCTGGATGCTCAACTGACGGAGCCACCCAGGCGCCCCCCTGCTGGTCTTGATTTCAGACTCCAGCCTCCAGAACTGTGAGAAAATAAATTTCTGTTGTTTTAACCACTCACTGGTGGTTATTTGTTATGACAATCGGAGGGTGTTACTACCACACGTAAAGTAGAGCTCTCCTTCATGGGAGAAATCTTCGAGCTTCCATTGGGTTCTCCTTCTAGAATTTACAGTTGTTTGCAGACACCCTGACTGTTGCCTTTAGAGACAGCATTGGTCTCTTTCTCATGTTATTATTATTTAAAAAAAAAATCAATCTTCTCTCTGTCTTCGAACTTCTTTCTAGATCTCTCTTGCTGCCCCAAGTCCTGTGCTTTCCAGAGGCTGTGAGGAAGAATGGAAAATCATGGGCTTTGGGGTCAAACAGTTGTGGGTTTGAGGGCTGACTTGGCTGTGGGACCTTGGGCAAGTTGCTTAACCTCTCTGGGCTTTATTTTCCTCCCTTGTTAAATATCAGTCCTCACCCCCTACCATGACGGGCTGATGAGGTAATGTGCCCGTCACGGTGTTTAGAAAAATACGAGTTCTCCTTCCTTTCCCTCTTCCTTCAAGACCAATGTCAAGACCTCTCCTGGGAAGCTTTCTCTGAGAAACCTTAGCCCCGGAGTCCTATCCCTTCCATGAGGTGCGGCTGTCCTTACCCACCGTGTCACCAATCCAGCCCCGAGCATGTATAGACAGTGTGTGCTGTGGCCTTGGGGACACAGACCTCCCCGCGACCTTGTGTCCCTGGGAGAGCCATCGTACGGTCTCCGCCTCTGCCTCCTCTCCTTCTCTTGTGGCTCCTGCCAGCGTCTCGAACAGGGCAGGCCACATGCAAGGAGCCATGTGGAAGTTTCCCCCCCGGAGTGGATGCCGATGAACCTCAGGCATGGGGAATGCCGTGTCTTTATTCTCCTGACCCCCATTTCCTGAGAGTGACCATGTGAAAACTTCACGCGGAAATAATCAAGTAGAAACGGGGTGCCCCTGTGAGGGGCCCCGTCTCAAAACGGGGAATGGAGCCTCTAAACGGGCTAGAAGCTCATTAGTTCTTCCCTCTCTTGCAAACACAATCATTCTTGAAAAAAAAAAGAAAAGGAAGAAGAAAACCTGTCACTTTTGCCCCATTTCTCAGTGGCTTCTGCACAGCCTCACTGAAGGGAAGCCTCATTACGAAGACTTTATTAAGCTTGCAAAACAGACGAGGAAGTGCAGCGAGAAGCATACAGAGCTAAACTTGCCAAAGTAAATGAACAAAGCACATCCTGATGCCTGGGCCCTTCGGGAACGTAAGCCCAAGAGACCTCAGAGACGATTAGGATGCAACTTTATTAACTTCACTCGGGCCTGTGGCGGTTAGCCCGGGGGCAGCTCCAGCGGCTCCTGGCCGGAGCGCTGACTCCAAGTTCACGTCCTCCTGGGCCCCGGCTGGCCACTGGCCGCCCCTCCTTGAGACTGGTTGGCCGCTGCAGCCTGCTCACTCGTCTTGCTTCGAGGCCCCCGGGTCGGTGGCTCTGTTCGGGGACATCCTTTGCTAAGAGAAGCTTCTCGCTTGCCTGTGCATCTATAACCAAGGCGATACGGGGGAGGAGAGCGGGTGGGAGAGGCGGGAGGAGGGAAGCCGGGCAGGGATGATCATTTTTGTCCATCCATTCAGGATGCCATCCATTTAGGATGGGCATGGTCCTGTCACACCAGATGGCTCAACCAACATGCCACCACCTCCCCCCCCCAAGCTGCCCCCATCTTTGCAATCAGGTGAACAAGTGTATTGCCTTAGGACCCCTCTCCCTCTGGGGGAGTTCCTGGGGGAATCACCTCCGTTCCGAGCCCCAGGGTTTTCATCTGTGAAATGGGGCTGACAGCACCACCCACCTGGCCGGTGGTCCTAACTTTGAGGATGTACTTGAACACCAGCCCCGCAGCTGGCATGTAGTGGACACTTGCCTGTCCCTCCTCGCCTCCTCCTGCCCCATAAGGATGACAGAAGTGCTTTTCCAGGAGCTGCTCTGGGCAAAGGGAACGTGGTGCACGGAGGAGAGCTGTAGGCTGGACAAGGCGCTGTTGGCCTTGACCTCTCCCTGCAGGCCAGCCAGCCCGGAGTTTGTCCAAACCCTTTTCAAAGAATCATCTAGCTTTAGTCTGTGCTTTTCCAGGGGATCATGTGGTCCCTGTTGTCCTGAATCACACTTGTTCACGCCCTTAGGACTCCCACCTTCGTAGCCCATCCCCCACGCCCCCTCTGGCAACCTTCAGTTTGTTCTCTGTATTTAAGAGTCTCTCTCTCTCTCTCTCTCTTTTTTAATCTTATTTATCTTATCTCACCTCTGTTTTTACCTTATTTCCTCTTCCCTCCCCCTGTGGGGAGATGGAAGTGTGGGAAGAGGACCAGAAGGACCTGAAGCTTCCAGCCCCTGAAAAATCACCCTCTGGGTTTCTCTGGAGCCCTTGAATTTGGGCTGCACTGGGCCAAGGACAGTCCAGAGAGGGGCACAGATCAATCCCGCCAGGGCATGCTGGCAGGAGGAGGTCTGGCTTGGGCGTGTGTTCCCCACAACCACCTGCCCAGGTAGGCACATTTAGAGGTTTCAGTAGAGGTAGCCGGCTCAGGGGCGAAGAGGGGCCTCTGGTCTCCAAATTGCAGTGGGGTCAGCTCCCAGATTCACATCTGATTTGTTGGGAGACTCACGGCAAGTTCCTTCATTCTCTGAGCCTCAATTGCTTCATTGGTAAAGTGGAAATAGTGATGCAATCCAATGAGATCGAGTGCCCAGCGCTCCACACTTGTTGCTGTGTCAGTTTCAGTTTCAATGTTTATTTTTAATCAGGGCGAAGACATAGCGGTTTGAAGATAGGATCTTCTTCTAGTTGGCTCTGCGGACTGGGGGATAGTAAACACGAATAAGGAACTTTCTCCGAGATGCAGACTAGCAGGGAGGCAGACGGATCATTAATTAACATACTCTGGGTGATGCGTGAGAAAGGAAGCATGATTAACGTGCGGGAGGAGGGGCACCTGGGTGGCTCCGTCGGTCGAGGCGCTGAGCATCTGACTTCCGCTCAGGTCACGATCTCACGGTTCATGAGTTAGAGCCCCGCGTTTGGTTGCCTGCTGTCAGTGTGGAGCCTGCTTGGGATCCTCTGTCCCCCTCTCTCTTGCACCTCCCCCACTTGTGCTCACTCTCTCTCTCTCAAAAATAAGTAAACTGAAAAAAAAAAAAAAGTGCTGGAGGAGGTGGTGTGTGATTCTGTCTTGCAGACAAGGGTTTGGAAGATGCCTCGCTAAAGCGGGCAGTGGGTGTGTTAAGCCCAGTTGGGTGACAGCAGGCCAGGGAGGGAACCCACGTCTGTATGCACTCGGTGACATCTTCCTGCTGTTCGCCCAGAGCCCCCTGCCCGTGGGAACCCCCGGTCTAGGCAGGGAGAGAGTACAGCAGGGATGCGGCTGGGATACCATGGGGGGGAATACTACGTCTGGCCTCTCCTGGTGCTCAGTGACTTGGTTCTAATTTCCAGTCCCTGGGAGAAGTCTTATTTTGCCTGAGACCTCGTTTCTTCATCCAAGGGAAGGGCTGAGCTTCATTCTAGCTCGGAACTTGTGGGTCCAAAGGCCAACTGGTTCCAAGAAATAGGTTCAGGGAGCGGTCACAATCTCAGAGCAGTAGCAAGGGAAGCGGGGGCAGGTGAGGACATCATCCACCACGGGTGGAAAAGTGAAGGCTTCGGGTCCTTCAGAGGAGAGGGGTGCACGGAGGCATAAGGCAGACGGCAAATCTGGGGCTGCAGTCCAGGACCCCTGATTCAGTGGGTCATATCTCGTTATGGCCCATTAGCTACTTTTAGTTACGTGATATGGCTTTGCCACTCAGGCTTTTATGAAAAGATATTTTAACTCCTATTCACCCCTCTGATGGGTGTCATTTCACACCCATGACAGGGTGAGGCGTGTGCTGGGACATGGGACAATCAGGACAGGCCTAGGGAAGACACTTTTAGAGCGAGCGGTTGGAGAAGGGGCTAGTTAAAGCTAGAACACCCTTTAGGTCAGTATAAAAAAGGGAGGATGATTTCTTGTTGGGCCTTTATAAAGGCTTCACAGAATCCTCCATTGGGGGGATACAGTCTTGGGAGGCCCCAAACTCATTCACTTCAGGATGGCAGTCCGTGGCACACATTCCTCTGCTGCTGTTTGCACTCATGGCAGGCATCATTAATCGATCACAGCACTCTTTCCTAGTGAACCGAGATGCAGCCTCAGAGTCCCTTTCTCATTTTTAAAAATTTATTTATTTAAACTCAAGTGACTTAATATACTGTATGGTATTGGTTTCAGGAGTAGAACCCAGTGCTTCATCACTTACACATAAGGTCTAGTCCTCAGCCCAACAAGTTCCCTCCTTAATGCCCATCACCCATTCAGCCCATCCCCCACCCACCGCCCCTCCAGCAACCCTCAGTTTGTTCTCTGTATTTGAGCGTCTCTTACGGTTTGCCTCCCTCTCTGTTTTTATCTTATTTCCTCTTCCCTCTCCCTGTGTTCATCTGTTGTGTTCCTTGAATTCCAGAAATTCCACATATGAGTGAAATCATATGATATTTGTCTTTCTGTGACTTATTTCGCTTAGCATAATATACTCTAGCTCCATCCATCCACGTTGTTGCAAATGGCAAGATTTCATTCTTTTTGATCACCAAGTAATATTGCATCGTATATGTATACCACATCTTCTTTATCCATTCGTCAGTTGATGGATATTTGGGCTCTTTCCATACTTTGGCTATTGCTATAAACATTGGGGTGCATGTGCCCCTTCGAATCAACGTTCCTGTATCCTTTGGGTAAATAACCTAGTAGTGCAATTGCTGGGTCGTAGGATAATTCTATTTTTAATTTTTGAGGAACCTCCATACTGTTTTCCAGAATGGCTGCACCAGTCTGCATTCCCACTAGCAGTGCAAGAGGCTTCCTCTTTCTCTGCATCCCCACCAACATCTGTTGTTGCCTGAGTTGTTAATTTTAGCCATTCTGACAGGTGTGAGGTGGTATCTCCTTGTGGTTTTGATTGATATTTCTCTGATGATGAGCGATATTGAGCATCTTTTCATGTGTCTGTTGGCCATCTGGATGTCTTCTTTGGAGAAGTGTCTATTCATGTCTTCTGCCCATTTCTTCACTGGATTATTTATTTTTTGGGTGTTGAGTTTGGTAAGTTCTTTATAGATTTTGGATACTAATCCTTTATCCAATATATCATTTGCAAATATTTCCTCCCATTCCATCGGTTGCCTTTTTTTGTTGATTGTTCCTCTGCTGTGCAGAAGCTCTTTATCTTGATGAAGTCCCAATAGTTCATTTTTGCTTTTATTTCCCTTGCCTCCAGAGATGTGTGTGTAAGTTGCTGCGGCTGAGGTCAAGGAGGTTGTTAACTGTTTTCTCCTGTAGGATTTTGATAGTTTCCTGTCTCACATTTAGGTCTTTCATCCATTTTGAATTTATTTTTGTGTGTTGTGTAAGACAGTGGTTCAGTTTCATTCTTCTGCATGTTGCTGTCCACTTCTCCCAGCACCATTTTTTTTCCATTGGGTACAGAATCCTTTTCATGTAGTGTCCCAGCAGCCACTGTCGGTCAGCTGGAGGGGCCCTGCCAGGGGGACTCTGTCTGTCCTCACTGATCTAGCCCAATTTTTTATTTGTAATTGGATACACTGAAGCCCAGAGTATTTGTCAAGGTCTCTAAGTTGGTTCATGGGAGTTCTGGGATTAGAACTCTGTTCTCCTCTCTCCGAATCCTTTGCTTTGCGTATCAAACCATCCCGCTTTATTTGCATCACTCTGAAAAAAAAAAAAAGCGCAAAAAGATGTCATAATTGCTTGTCACCTGCCAGCTGTCACCCGGCAGGGAGCAGCAGCCTTGTATTGTATTCTTTCCCATGTTGATGGTTCTTATTCTGCCTTAATGGACAGTTGATTTCAGTAATGGCCTCCCAAGCACCTTTAAGCCTATCTTTGGTGAATTCGCCCTCACCTGCGAATTCACTGAGACCTGCTGAAGGGGGTTCTTAGGTGATGGGAGGCGGGAAAGAACATTTTCTAGTACTATTTCCCACTATAGGTGGGAAGTCTAAAACTAGAAGGGTCCTGAGGGGACATTTTCAATAACAATAATAACAATAACAACAACAACAACATTAATAATAATAATAATAAATCACATGACCTCCAACACAGCTGTATATACTCACAAGGAAGTGTTTTTTGTCTCACTGGAAAATAGGGTCATGAATGTTTCTCATTGTTACCTCTGCTCACGTTCCATCCAGAGGTCATTTTCTTTGAAAAGAGATCAGCCAACCGCTGAAGGGGGCGGGGGGCCTTTAAATGGACTTTCTGTCTAAAAGGTGTGAGCACGTGCAGCTAAAAGAGGGCGCTGTGACCCCCCAGTGCCCCTGCGACTGCCTGGTCCCCGGAGAGCAAACGGCGTTTGCAAAATCGAGGACTCACCCTGTCTTTCCTTCATTCAGGTTCGAACCAGCAGCTCAGTCCAAATCGGCAGCCTCTTATGGAGCAGGGAGTTCCTTTTCGTGAAATCCACTTCAGCAATAAAGATTCCACACGTTGCCTTAGAGCTCTGTTCTTTTTCGTTGTCACATCTGACCCTAACTTACAACAGTTCTTGTTGGCAGCCCATTTCACAAGTGGGAACATTGACTGTGTCACTCAGACAGCTCTGAGGTCTGTCGGGTGCCACCCAGCAGGCTGGGGTCAGGCACAAGACAAGGATCTGAGTCTCCTGTCTGTGAGCACAGTACAGTCCCCACCCCCCAAGATTGTCCCTGTCCCTGTCCCTTGCCCCGGACATGGGGCAAGACTCAGCCCAGCTGGGACAGTTTCAGTTTGTTCCTGCTAAATTTAATAACAGAAGAGGACCGTCTTTTGGGATGGCTGTAGAACACCCCTGCCGTGCATATTGAGCTTGGGTAATCCGGAGTTTGTTCCTAAAGATGTTTATTTTGGGGGTGGTGGTGGTTGCTGATGCTCGACTCCCTTCAAGGGTCACGGCAGAGGGAAGTGTGCACCGAGGCGGAGTATCTTTTCTTTTTTTTTTTCAACGTTTTTTTTTTTTTTTTAATTTATTTTTGGGACAGAGAGAGACAGAGCATGAATGGGGGAGGGGCAGAGAGAGAGGGAGACACAGAATCGGAAACAGGCTCCAGGCTCCGAGCCATCAGCCCAGAGCCTGACGCGGGGCTCGAACTCACGGACCGCGAGATCGTGACCTGGCTGAAGTCGGATGCTTAACCGACTGCGCCACCCAGGCGCCCCGCGGAGTATCTTTTCTAAGTGTGTGGCTCTTAGTTCTGGAATAGTCTCCACCCCACAGATGCATCTAAAATGGCACACGTATATGTGGATGTGAGGTTTCAAAGGCCATGTGTCGCCTCCCTCTGCTTCAAGACAGTCTTCACCTACGTTGCTCAAGGCAGAGAGGTCTTTTTCATTCACCTTCCCTTTTCAAGAGTGTCGACGAAGGAGAGTCCCTAACATCTGTGGGTCAGCCACTTTAACATTTAACAACACTCACGGCCAGGAAATTGATCCTGACGTTTCGCCTAAATTCTTGCTGTTGACTGTTTCCTCCGTCCCTGACTCAGTGGGGAGAGGGAACACAGCTGCTCACCGGTCTTCTCCGCCCCCACCTGTTCCTGGAGGAAGAACAATGCTCCGATGCCACTCTTCATCCCTTTCTTCAGGTTCAAGAGTAACAGCTCACTTGGGGGTTTTGCCTTTGTTCAGAGGACTTGTTTGCAAACGTATTCTAAATCTCTTCCATATTTCCCACATCATTCTTGAATTGTGATAGTTCAAAGCAATCCTGATTTAAGTGGCTCTGTTTTATGCCAGACCATGCGTGCTGTGTCTTTTTCTCCTCTCCCATGCAATCTTCTCCATTAAAACCAGTCACACAAAATAAGCACAGCCCTATCTAAGTGATTTGAATTATACTCTGTGGTCCACTATGGTTCTCTGCTTTGTGTGTGTGTGTGTGTGTGTGTGTGTGTGTGTGCGCGCACACACTCTTAGTGGAATACCTATTATTCCTTTCTCCTAAGTCTGGATCATTTTTATTTTTTCAATAATCCTGCTTACCACGTTTCCTTGTTGAATCAGATCTCAAAGATCACAGCCATGCCTTCAATATGGTCCACCGATGTGAGTTGTTACAGAGGATTGTCCTAATATTTTCTTCTTAGATAACTTGCATGCATATATTCTTGCAGTTTCCAAATTGAAAGACAAAAATCAAAAATAACAATATTAAGCATTTGGTGTCTCCTCGGGGGTGGGGTACATATCTAGGTTCTTGTTCTCAAAGGTTAGGATTGTTTTGATAATACAAGATGTTTACACTTGATATTTTAAGAGCAGAGTTCAAGATAGGATGTGGTCAGGGTTGGACTGTGTGGTAACAATGGCAATGCTGGGCCCAGGCATGTGCTCAGCGTATTATGTAAAGCATTGGAAATGGGTCATTAATGAAAGGAAGATTCCAAGAAAGGATAGATTGGTGAGGGACAGAGAAGTCAGAACAGTGTCCTGGAAGAGGAAAGACTCGGGTTGGGCCTAGGTCTCTTTGCTCCTCACCCTTTGCCTCTTCAATACACAGTGCTTCCTGGGTTTGTGAAGGCTAACATTTCAGAACACTGATAGACGTTCTTAGGCTGAGAAGTCTTGTTCATATTATAACAGTATGTTATTTAACAGATGACCCTGTCTTTAGGAGGGGCCATTCGCTCGATACATTTGGGGTTAGGAGTGGTTAAACAAGGACGTGGGCCAGATTTTACAAAATGATTTGCCATTGATAAGAAGGTTTAGAGAATGTCTGTATTTTTATTGCAGGGTAGAAAACGATACTTAAAGGAATCAAATGTCAGGCCTCCAGATTCAGCCTCTGGCTCTGAGAGCAGAATCGGAGCAAATATCCTCCAACTAACTCAGTGGGAAAATGAGGCCCTGTGTTGAGCTGGCACACAGTTCCCCGACTTGGTTACCTCCTAAAAGGGAGATGTTCACACATTTCCTCCAGCTAGCCATACGTGTCCTGCCAGAACGATCGCTTCCCAAGCAATTGCTGCATTCTGGAACCTCATGGATTCAAGCCGTTTTTCTGTGCAAGGCACAGGAAGTAAGTGGAATCCTCAAAGTAGGGTGCGGGACCCCAAAGATGGAGGGATGACAATACCTCTGGTGAGTTGTGGGCCACCGGGAGACTCAAGCATGAAAATAAGTAACACAATGCGCAGTGGGCGGTGTGTTAAGATCAAAGTCCTCTACTTGATAATGTTCTCTCCATCGCATCGTCCCGGCAGAAGGCAACTTTTCTCTCCTGTGAACAATCCCTGAGCCATACGGTGACCCCTACCCGGCATCATTATTGTTACACGTGTATATGCAGTACATGTCTGATGCCCTCTAATTGACCTCAGGGTCCTAGAGGGCAGGCCTACCTCTCTGGCCATCTTAACATTTCCCACAGTGCCGTGCACGGTGGGCACACCATATTCGTTGACAGATGAGGGAATGAATGAATGGTGTAGTGTGAGTAGGGCTATAGATGTTGGATGGGGGAAAGTTTAATTAATTATTAAATTTATATAACTGGTATTAATTGAGGACCTACTATATGCCAGGCACTCTCCCAAGGACTGGGGATATAGCCATGAACAAGATGGACAAAAACTGTCCCCCGGGGTGTTTCCATTCACATTAAGAACATTGAATCCCACTTGAAGATATGAGCAGGTGTCATAGCAGAGCTGGCTGTGGCCTTGGCCTTGGCCTATGGAAACAGTTTTGGTGGGTGGAAAGGAGTAGGGAGCTCATTAGAGATGCAGGGCCTGAGCAAAAACCTAAAGTAAACCATGTGTCTTTCCCATCACAGGTAAGTGTGAAATGTGGTGTCAGAGCTGACCTCACTGCAGATTCTGTTTGCTCCCCTTGGACACCCCTTGCCATAAGAAGGCATTTGCGGGGTTTGTGACACGGATTCCAAATGGAGAGAGAGGTGAAAAAAGGAAGATCACTGTATCGGGCGGGACGTCGTTTCGGTTGCTCTACACAGTGGTCAGTGGTGCTGCGAGTTGTTTTTTGCCACCTCTGGTTTGCAGGAGAAACTGCTCCCCAGAGAGGATACGTGAGTTGCTCAGGGTCACGCAGGAGGGTTTAAACCCAGTCTATCTGACTCTCAAACTCATGCTTTTTTTTTTTTTTTTTTTTCCAAACTCATGCTCTTGACATTCTATCAGCAAAGCCAGGGTTCCAGCAAATGAACAAGCAAGCCAACCAAAAAGCCAAGTCTTCTCTGGTGAATCTCTTTGCTCCCGCTGTCTACCTTTCAGGGATCCTCCCAACACTTCTGTTCTGGCCACACTTTGCTATAAAGCAGGATGACTCTGCCTGGGGAGAGAGTCCCTTAGTCCCTTACCTGATAATGGCTGCAGGGGAAATTAAGTGGGAGAGACAAGAAATAAGTCACCAGCCCCACAGCAAAGTCAAGGGGCAGTGGAGAAGTTCTGTTCAAGTTTCCCTAGAAAGTTTGGATGAAATCATGGGCAGCCCCATGGATCTCCTAATGGTTAAGCCTCACGGGATGCTTCTTGTTTACCCATGACCCTTGATTTGCTCTGGTTTTCTATGCACCTACTCTTTTGTAGCAGTTTGTGAACAGAAGTGATAAGGCCATTTCTGTCTGACCCATCAAAACTCTCATGCTCTTTTTCTGTTCCCACGGGCTAGAATGGTGAGGCCAAGGGCAGCCTTGGAAACCCCTCGGCAAAGCTTCTGTCAACCTGGATCCCCAAACAATTGTGTGGGGGAGAGCTGTCCGCCAATATGGAACCTGGCCCTGGATGGTTACTGGCCCTGGATGGTTACTTCGGTTGTGTTTGAGCCATTCTGTCTTGGGTGTGTTGGTGACAGCTGTTCAGCCTACCCCAACCGTATTGATTTCCTGGGGCTGCCATAACAAAGTAGCACAAACTGGGTGGATTAAAACAACAGAAATTTGTTCTCTCATAGTTCTGAGGCTAGAAGATGTTGACAGAGTTGGCTCCTTTCAAGGGCTCTGGGGGAGAATCTCTTCCATGCCTTTCTCCTGGCTTCTGGTGATGGCGGGCAATCTTCACCATTCCTTGGCTTGAAGATGCAGCATTCCAGGCTCTGTTTCCAGCTTCATGTGGTGTTCCCCTCTGTCTTGGTGCCTTCACATGGCCATCTTCCCTCTGGGTCTCCCTCCTCTTTTTATACAGATGTCAGTTGTATTGCATTAAGGGCCAATCCTACTCCAGTATGATCTCACCTTAATTTAACTAATTATATCTGTAATCCTTCTATTTTCAAGTAAAGTTACATTCTGAAGCACCGGAGGTTAGGACTTGAATGTATCCATTTTGGGGGTGCGGGGGGTACAATTCAACCCACAACACCAGTTAATATAAAGAATAAAAAGGCAGAGAAACGTGCAAGATCATATCGTGAATATGGCAGATTCTTACGGCAACCCACCTTTGGTTCTAGAAGCTCTCCTTTTCTTGAGGTGGACTCTCAGATGCTCCCCTCTTGTCCTTTCCTGGAAAACAGGTCCATCCTGCCCTTATTCTCCTGGATCCTGGGTCAGGCAGTTGAGCCTGAATGCATAGATAGATAGATTTAAATGGCCTCTTCGTTGTAAACATCTTGGGTTTCAATTTTCTTATCGGCAAAATGGGAATAATGATTCATGTCCTGCTGACCTTACAGGGGTTCAAATAAGGATCAATAAGGATCAGATCAGTACATAATAGTAACTAATGTGCATAACCTGCTTTATAGTTTAGCATGATTCCATCATTTTTGTTAAGTCTTCTTTCCTTTCTTTCTTTCTTTCTTTCTTTCTTCCTTCCTTCCTTCTTTTTTTCTTTTCTTTTCTTTTCTTTTCTTTTCTTTTCTTTTCTTTGTTTGTTTCTTCTTTCTTTTTTGTTATTTGGCACTCAGGTATACAAAATTGGGTCAAGCGTTCATGAAGCCATGCCAAACACAGTTTCTCCATGCATATTTCCTCTCATATTATTACCTATTTCATGCACTTTATGGTTAGTTCTCGTTTTCTATCATCTATCAGTGGCCCCGGGGAATTCTGCCACTAGAGCACATTCTTTTCTTAGAATGTGACCCAACCACTTTCTGTCCCCAGTGGGATTCCCACCACTTTTCAGATGGAAGCTGGGTTCAGGAGCCCCTTCCTCTCTTCTGGGTGGGGTTCAGGGAGGGAGCCGGTAGCTCAAACCAGTTCAACATGTGGTCCAACACGACAGAAGCCTGGGTGTAGCTGTTTATTACTCTAATCCCTCCTCCATTACTCCACTACAAATAAATAAGGAAATTAGAGAGAAGGAAAAACAGGGGTAGGATTGTAAGATAAAATGAGGGGTAGGATTGGTAGGCAAGAATACCTACCATAAATCCTGTGTATTCTAGAGACCTTCTTGAGCTTCTGGGTAGCAAAAGCAAAAAGTAAGCAAGGCAAATGATTGATTACGAAAATGAGCAGGTCGTTCCTTAGGAGAAGCCCAACTTTCCTGGCAAGGAGACCTGAATATCTCCTGAGATCCTCAGTGAAATTCACACACTAAATGCAACAGTGATTGTGTAGCATAACTTTCAGAATAAGAAAATTCCATTTTTACTTATTTCCTTTTAGTTCCTTGTTTTAAATGGTGTATACGATGCTCATTATCGTATGTTACTAGGAATTTGCAAATTAAAACAACGAGATACCACTACATGCCTATCAGAATGGCCAAAGTCTAAAACACTGACCACACTAAACGCTCATGAGGATGTAGAAGAATAGAAATTCTCCTTCGTTGCTAGTAGAAATACAAAATGGTAAAGCTATTTTGGAAGACAGCGTAGCAGTTTCTTACAAGACTAAACGTATGTTTACCATATGAACTAGCAGTTGTGTTCCTTGGTGTTTACCCAAATGAACTGAAAACTTGCATCCATAGAAAAATGGGCACACAAATGTTTATAGTAGTTTTATTCATAATTGTCAAAATCTGGAATCAACCAAGATGTCTTTTAATGGATGAAGAGATAAACAGACTGGTACATCCAGACAATGGAATATTATTCAGTAGTAAAAAGAAATGAGCTTGGGGCACCCAGGGGCTTACTCGGTGAAGCGTCTGACTCTTGGTTTCAGCTCAGGTCATGATCTCACAACTCGTGAGTTTGAGCCCTGCATCAGGTTCTGTGCTGACAGCACGGAGTCTGCTTGGGATTCTCTGTCTCTCTCTCTCTCTCTGCCCCTCCCCGCCCTCTCTCTAAATAAAATAAACTGTAAAAAAAAAAAAAGAAAAAGAAATGAGCTTTCAAGCCACAAAAGGACATGGAGGGAGGAACTTTATTTTTTTATTTTCACTTAGTTTTTAGTTTTTGGACAGGGAGGCACTTTAAGTGAATACTGCTAAGTGAAAAAAGCCAATCTGAAAAGGCTACACCCTGTGTGAGTCTCACTATATAACATTCTGGAAAAGGCCAAACTACGGAGATGGTAAAAGATCAATGGTTGTCAGGGGCTCGGCGGCAGAGAGGTGGGAGAGGGATAACGAGATAGAGCACAGGGGGTTTTGAGGACAGTGAAGTTATTTTTCTGGATGAAAAATAATGGTGGATGCATGTCAATATACCTTTGTCAAAACCCACAGAATGTGTAACACAAGGAGTGAATCCTGATGTAAACCATAGAGCTTAGTGAAGAATAATGCTTAGAAGATGTTAAAAATAAGGGGTATTGGGGTTTGGGCAGGGGTATATGGGAACTCCTATTTTTTACTCAAATATTTTCTGTAAATTTTAAAACTTCTCAATAAGAGGATCATTGCATGAAAAAGAGTGAGGTACCTGTATAGGTGCTCCTGGAACCTGCCAGACACTAGGGGATGGACCCAGACCCCCCAGGCAGTGCCCAAGTCTTCCCTTTCTTGCACCCCTCGCAGAGAGCCTGCAGCCTTCCAGAAAAGCCTTCCTGACTTACCCAGCAAAGGAGTCAGATTCCTTGAGGTGGGCAAGCCTGGGGGCGAGGGGACCGGCACATTAAAGGGGGGAGTCCCCTTAACCCCCTTCTCAGCACCACACATGGGTTTACTCTCGGGTGGGTCCCTTTAACAGCTTCTCCCCTGGAGCACAGTCATTGTCAAGTCAACATGTTACTTAAAATGTGTTGAAAAGGCAAACCTCTTCTTGCGTTGTCCAGGTGTCTACTATGACTTCCATTCTGTAGGTCAGTAAACTGAGGCTCAGAGACCAAGTCCCACAGCACTAGAGGCAGAGGGAGGATTGAGTCCAGGGCTAAGAATGGGCCCTCTTCATCACACCGTCTGCTGGGCTGGGTGGAAAGGACTCGAGCCCTCCCTCTGGCTCCAGCCTCCTCACCCCTCCCCGTTGCACTCCCCTCACTTCTCCCCTTCCCTGCGCCCCTCCTCCCTGCGCACACACCCCGCCCTCTGGCCCTGGAAGCCCCGCCCCATGGTCGGCTCCACCTTCCCCCTGGCCCTGCCCCTGGCCTATATCTGGGCTCTGGACTTTCCCACCCTCCTGTCCAAAGCGTTTGGGAGGTAGGAGTTCTCATTTACATTGACCAGAAAACGAGGGAAAAAAATTCGTCTTAGATGTCTATTAAAAAAAAAAAAAAAAGAAGATCCAGAGACTTGTCCTGAAAAGTGTACACACAACAGCAGATGTTGTTTAACAGGCTTGTAGGACATTCCCCAAAAGTTATAAACATATCTTTCAGTGGTTACTTAAGATAAACAGATACAAGTCACATATTTTTTGGTACAAGAGACAGCTTGCTGTTTGGAAGCCAAATAAAGATTCCTGAATGTGAGATGCACCTGAAAAAGATTAGGAGATTGTATCAAGGACATGAAACTGGGGCCAAATTTAACATGATTTTTCTTGGAGTTGTATGTCTCAGCAAAAAAAAAAAAAAAAGGAAAACAAAAAATCCGGCTCCACCTTCTTGCAGGAGACTTAGGGCTGATGGCGGCTTGGGGGACCTTTCTCTCCAGCTCTGCCCTGTCTCCCTTCCCTGGCTGGAGGCTACAGCCACCGGGACAGTCTGCATGGGTCACTTCACCTCACAGCTTCGTTCGGCCAACGTTTGCCCAGCACCTCCTGTGCTCTGGGCGCTGACCAGGTGCCAGGCACAGGTTGGAAATGGACAGCACAGTCCGACGAGGGAAGCAGATGTATAAACAGATACTTGAATCCGATGCGACCGTTTATAGGAAGCATCCTGTGATGCTTAATCGTACGAGCTCAGGGAGCCAGACTCCCTGGGTTCATATCCTGGTTCCGACGCTTCCTTGCTCTAATTCCTGGGGCAACTTAATTTACCTCTCTGTGCTTCAGTTTTACACAGTGGAAGTGTGAATAGTACCTGCCTGTATCATTGCTTTCTTTGTAAAAAATTGCCCAAAACTTAGTGGCTTAAAATAAACGTTCCAAATGTCACTGTTGCTGTCGGTCAGGGTTATGAGCATGGCTGTCGGGTGCCTGGGACTCTGGATGTCTCATAAGAATGTGATCAAGGGGCAGGCTGGGCGGCGGTCTTCTCGGGGCTCCACTGGGGGAAGAGTCTGCTTCCAGACTCACTCACGAGGCTGCTGGTGACCTCAGATCCTTGCTGGCTGTTGGCTGGGGACATCAGGTTCTTGCCACGTGGGCCTATAGGAGTTATTCACAACCCACCACTTGCTCCTCCCAGAGCAAGGGAAGGAGAGACTGAGAATCTTTTTCTTCCCTCATGTCTGATGTGACACCCCATCCCTTTGGCCATATTCTGTTTCTTAGAAGCCAGTCGCCAGGTGCAGCCCCACTGAAGGGGAGGACGTTGCCCAGGGGCATGGACAGCAGCAGGCGGGGATCACGGGGGCCACCCTCGAGGCCATCATGTGGTCTCACTCTACCTCACAAGATTATGGTGAGGATTGGATGAGTTAATATGTACAAAATGCTTAGCACAGAACTGAGTTCTCCTCCCTCCCCTTAAAAAAATAAAAAATTAATGTTTATTTATTTTTGAGAGAGAGAAAGAGAGAGACAGAGAGAGAGCACAAGCAGGGGAGGGGCAGAGAGAGAGGGAGACACAGAATCCGAAGCAGGCTCCAGGCTCTGAGCTGTCAACACAGAGCCCGACGCGGGGCTCGAACTCATGAGCGGGGAGATTATGATCTGAGCCGAAGTCAGACGCTTACCCGACTCAGCCACCCAGGCGCCCCTAAAACAATTTTTTTTAAGTTTATTTATTCTGAGAGAGCAAGCTGGGAGGGACAGAGAGATGGAGGGAGAGAGAGAATATACTGACAGCGTGTAGCCTGATGGGCTTGAACGTGGGAACCTGTGAGATCATGACCTGAGCTGAGATCCAGAGTCGGACACTTAACCCACTGAGCTAGGGACTGGGGATGTACGCTTATCACTCCTTCAAATCACTTAGAGTCTGGAAGGGAAACCCTACACAATCGAGTGATCTCACAAGTGAGGCCACGCTTTCAAAGGCACCATAGGTGCTGCTGTAGGGATGTAGGTGCGTGTGTGTAAGTGAGCGTTTCAATATAACCTGGTTGGGGGCTGTCTGGAAGGGTCTCCATGAGAGCATTGGAACTGGGAGCCAAAGGGCTAGCAGGAGCTCACGGGGTGAGGGCAGGGGTTGGGGGTGCATGCCCTAAGAAGAGGGAACAGGCTATGCAAAGGCCCTGCGCACATGTAGGAAAGCCAGTAACGGAGAGGGGGGTGGCCCAGAGCAGGTGGCTCAGACGAGACAAGGGCTGTGTCATGTCGTGCCTGGAAGGTTCCTGTAGGTTTTTGACCTTGATCCTTAATGCAGGAGGAAGCCACTGCAGGTTTTTAAACTGATCCACATTGTGAAGAGATGGTTCTAGCTGCTCTTGGAGAAGAGGGCCCTCCACAGAACCAGCCGGGGGTTAGAGATGTCGGGGGCCTGGAGGCTGGGAGGCATGTATCAAGAGAAATCTGGGAGGTAAAACCGTCAGGATATAGGCAGTTGTTGGATGGTTGTAAATACTTATGGGATTTTCGTCACCGAGAAATCCCCAGGCTCAGCCCCCACCGAACAGGACACGTCAAACCCCAGGCACGGCCCCCGGGAATCACCGTCCACGTGCAAACACGCGTTTTCCGCAAACACGGCCTCACTGAGGACTTCCTGGGTGCCCGCTTTGAGCCAGTGCTAGGCTAGGCGCATGGGCTGTCTGCTCCCTTGAGCGGACAGGGGTGGGGGGCGGGGGGCACAGCAGAGCAGACCGTGTCATTCCCGATGCACCCAAGGTGCTCGGCTGCTGTGGCCATAGAGATATTTGGGTTTCCTGTGGGTGAAGGAGGGGTCTTTGTCCTTCCCAAGTTTGTTTGTAACGTGGCCCACCGGTACCAATGGGCCATAAAACGGGGCTTTCATCCGAATGACATGAGACGTCTCTCCACAAGCGGAGAGCGATTCAGGTATTTGCAAACAGAAAAAAAGAAACTTGGAAGTGTTGGAAAGTCATGTCGCTTGCAGACTGAATTTTTTAGGTTTTAGCCAGATGGCAGGGTTTGGAGGCCTCTGATTTAGCCCTGTCTGCACAGCTATTCTGGAAATCTGCAGAGACAGCTTCTCTTTAAGCAGCCAACTGAGATTGCTGAAATGATAAAAAAAATACCTTTTTTTTTTCCCTTTGCTTAACTGCAGGTGTCTTGGCCTTCATTAGCTGCATCAAGTGTCTGTCCTCCCCATGGCCTGGGAGCCCAGCTCTCTGGAGGGCGAGGGGACTGACGGCTTCCTCCCGTCCTGGGCTGAGCCCCCGCCCTGCCTATCCTGCACCGTGCTGCCGACCCACTCACTGGCCAGACGGAAGGCTCTGACGAGGGAAAAAAAGACAACTTCTCAAAGTGCGTCAGGTACAAGTCCCAGACCCCGCGTGGTCTTTTCTGACAAAGGCTGGCAGATAATAAATAAATCTGCCGGTGATTTGTTGGTCTGACTTTACCTATCTGAAAAAGGCATTCCATGCTTCGAATGACACTCTCGAGCATTTCCAATCCTGTCTACGGATCCCCGAAAATTCACAAGGCTGCGAACATTATTGCCTGCGGTACCTGGGGACGTGGTGTATTGGTGGTGGGGCAAACAGAGAAAGAAAATGAATGGTTTGCATGGACATATATGAAGATATTGATGCCCAGATTGGTAAATTCTTACAAATGCCACTGCTAGAATATTCGCCTTAATCCAGAGTGATTTCTTTGTATGAAAAGTAATTCCTAATAGAGATTCCATCACCCTCAGGAAATTTTCCATTCAAGTATGTCTTCCGTACCTTAGACGGGAGGACGTTTCTTTGTCAGTTAGGACTGCTGGTGTATGGGTTCCCCTGTTAGAGAGGTAAAACTTACTGCTTACTCCTTTTGTATGAGGGGAAAACAAAAGAGGGATTCTCTTTCCGCCGGTTTGTTTTCTTGAGCTTGTAATTTTAAAATATCTTCTTTCAGGCTCCCTTATATATTGACTACCACAGCACAGAAGTCAGGCAAAGGGGACTTTGTCACCTGACAAGTCTGCCTCCCGCTGAGAAATCAGGCAGGGATGGCTGGGTAAAAGTCCCGGGCTTGAACGCAGTTGCGTGATTTCTTATGATGAATAGCTTGGACGGACGCTAATCAAAATTACTTTCTGGTTCTACCTTATTCAGCAAGACTAATGCATGACATGGCCCCAGAGGCTGCAGTTTGTTAATTTGCAGATGTCTTTGCTCACGTCTGTCTGACCATGTTGGCGGTCCCCCTCCTCTCTGTGCCCTCAAGGTGGAGCGTGGGCCCCCCTGTCATGGTTTCCCCCGTCTTCTCACCCGCCCACTGGGTTCTGTGACCTGGGCACCCTCCGCCGGGTCCACTCAGGGAAGCAAGTCTGGATCTTTCACACGCTGAGGATGTACATTGCAGAAAGCAAAAGGGATCCCGGTGATTCGAAGACGGAGACACAGACGCTGTGCCTTATATCATTCTTACCTCTAGGACACACGTCTTCCAGGAGGCTGGTGGACGTATGTAATCAAATGGGCGGGAAGAAATGAAAACTTGTTTGTTTGTTTTTTTTGCAGTTGGATATTTGGATCACAAGACCGTCTCTCAAGAGATTACAGCTGGAGAAACCACTATGCACGTGGATCGAAGGGTTTCAGGGAGAGTCCCCCGTAGGGCAACCAGATCAGCTGACGTGACGTCACTGCAGCTTCAAGGCTCACTTAATGTTATCAGGGAAGAGTAAAGGCTAATTTCAACTGTGTGAAATGGTGAATATGTGAACAGAGATTCACAAACCTGGAACACCACAGGCTGGCTTCTGGGCTGGCGGCCTTCGATGTTTGTAGCTTTGAGGGAGCAACTGCTTAAAACCACCCCAAGGCCAAGTTCCTGCACATCTATTTGAAGGGACCGAGTTTCCTTGGTGTGAGTCACCACGCAGGGACCCCTTCTGGGAAGGACGTGTTGCCCTGGTGTGGGAATGATTCCACAGTACGGATGCCATTTCCCTCCTAGGTCTTAACCTTTCGTAGCGAGACAGACAACCAGGAAAGTAGGAAATCGAAACAAGCTATGTTTAGCCGAATTTTACATACCATAATCTCTTTACCATGGTCAAGCAAGGCAGGAATGCTCAAGCCGATCAGTTCTGGCACAAATCCATTCCAGAGGGGAGTGATTTACAACTCAGCTCCGTTCTTGACTCTTCCCTGAGAGTGAAGTTAAATGACCCAAGAATAACATGACTGCACCAGCACTGGCGAGAATGGTTTTCTAAAGGGTGGTCTCGCGAGTAGCTTTTCACCGCTCCAAGCGCAGACACCGCTCCAAAGTCCTGGTAAAGGTCAAGTCTCAGTCCTATTTTAAGAGGTTGGCGGTGGGGTAAGTTATGAGGTCCGAGGGAGAAGTGGGCCTGGCCCCGGGGCCTTTTGCTGCCTTCTTGCCAATGAACCTGGGGTCAGTTCAGGCCAGCGAGACACGGCTCTTTCCACCCTCCTCCTGACGCCAAGGCTGGTTGTCGGTGACGTGCCCCATAGAAAGACGGAGAGGCCTTCTGCCTCAAGCTTGATGCAAAAAGACGCTTGGTGTTGGCAGGCGGGGCCGAATGGGTGGGCCCAGGCAGAGAGAGGAACAGGGCAAAGATTTGAAACTTCATTGGGTAAAATCTCTCGATGTAAGAACAAGCCTTTTGAACTAGTCGGAGAGGGTCCGAAGACCCGACGGACAGGGCTTACAAATAGGCGAGTGAGATGTTGAAGTTCTTTTTAAGACGGATGCCTTTTTAAACTGTATTCGGAGCACCTTTTGGGGCTCCTCGTCCTGCCGCGGCTCGAGCAGGAGGTATTTTATCTTTAGAACATCTGGAACTGTCAAGGAGGTAGCACTGCAGACCCCGAGATGCAGTCACTTCTACATAAAAGTGCAGCCACAAATCACGGCCGACACAAGTGGTCCATAGGCAGCGGCGGAGGGGGCCGGGCTCTGGCGGGGAGCTTCCTGGAGCCCCCTGCCCATCTCCATTTTACCCCCGAAACCAGCTCTTCTGGAAACACAGCCCCTCGGCCGTTCTTTACCAGGCGGCTCACCAGCCTCCAGCAAGTTTGTTTACTCGGCTTCTAGGAATCGATGGACAAGAAAGTTTTTTGGTTGTTGTTGTTGTTTTTTCCTTCGGGATAAAGTTTTCTCCATAAATCCATAGGCTTGACAGACTAGGATAAATTTGTGCTAGTACTCAATAGAAACCCCATGCTTACTTGTTTCCGGTTTTCCACTGGCCTTGTTGCAGGGTGGAGGGGTGGGCCCGCAGGGAGGGGGGACCGTCACGGCCACTTGCACGTGAAGGGGGCCACTGTGGCCCCACACTGCCTTCTTACGGTGGGCAAAGCCACGTGGCAAAGCGAGACCTGGCCGGACACTGAGCACTTGGCCTAAGAAGGGCCTTCTTCCATTAAAACCCCAAACAGTAAACTGATACTTTACTTTTTCAGGGGCAAAGCCTCAAGTGTGCCTTAAAAGCCTGTGTCCCGATGCATCGCTTGAAATGTTTTTGTGGCTGCGTGCCAGAGTGCCGCAGGAGAAATAAAAGAGAACCCCACACAGGACTGAGCTGGAACTTTATACAACTTTTCTATAAATTACAGCAATAAAACGAATACTGCTGATAATAGTAATGATGATGATAATGATAATAATAATAACAAATGCCTTCGTCAGTTTTACTAAAAGCATTTTGGACCTTGCAGAGGAGAAAATGAGACTGGATGTTGGAAGCTTTGGGATTTATAAGAACCTTCCAGCACGAAGGGAACACCGGTCTTAGAATGAAATCTCCGCCACGATCACTGTTTTCGCTCTGCTGGCAAACCAGCCCCCACGCTGGTCATCAAATACATCCTTTAAGTTAATTTTCTAGCAAATGAAGTGTTGCTCCCCAGAACTTAGCGATGCGGGCTGCCCGGCCCGTATTAAACGGAGCCAGGCCTGGTTAGGGGTGGCAGTGATTTCGGGGTCAAGTGTTTGAACATCTGGTGCCTCCTCAGAGCCGGCATCAGCTCAGACACCTCTGTTTGGGCAGGAGTGGGAGGAAGCCCCTGGCTGCCATTCTTTGCATTGGTTTCCTGTCGCCTCTGCTTGTCAGGGAAGAATGCCCGAGTGAGGGCACACAGCTGCACAACTCCTACCACCCTGTGGTAACTTCCTGCCATGACATACCCTCCCCAGACGGGCCTCCAGTGTCATTCCTGTGAGAAACGTCCCCTTGGGCGCCTGGGTGCCCCATTTTACCCTGCAGCCCACAGGGCATCATTAGCAGACCTCCGGAGGTCAACCGTAGCACGCATTTGCACATTTCGAAAGATCTCAGACTCACCAACGCTGGCTCTGAGGGGTGGAGTCACGGCCACGAGACAGAACCAGAACGAGTTTCAGGAAGAGCCAACAGGGACATCCCAAGTCCAAAGCTCTCTCAGGGGCTGGGGGTCCGGAAAGGAAAGTGGTGCCCACCGAAGCTGCCAGAAGCATGCACCGCGTTTGCGTTTTCTCCCAGCATGTACATCTCACAAATGTTCCTTTTCCACAGCATGCCCCCACCCCCAATTTTATATGTAGCAGATGGCCTTCAAACAAATCAAGGACAGAAGCTGCAAAAGCCTTAAAGAAAAAAAAAAAAAGACAGTGAAACTCATATATTTCTTCAAACGATAAGATGAACTACAGATGTTTGCTGAAGGCTGATGGTACTGCCTATAACTTAAGACGCAACTTAAAAGAAGATTCCACTTGTGTTTAGCGTTGGACAAGCCCGGTAGCTGTCAGGGTGTGATTTATGGAGGTTGTTTGTGAGATTTGATGTCACTGGGGACATGGCGATTAAAATGCTCTGCCATTGGGCCCCGCAAAGCATCTTCCTGTGTGGACCCAGGCATGGAGCCCAGGATGGAAATATGGTGTCGCCCTGCAGATGGGGGTGGGGTGGGTGGGGTGGGAGGGAGGGTGGATGTAGGTATCCCCCACGGATCCTCTCACTCCTGAGCCCCCTCCCTCCCCTTCCACCCGGTTCTTGGTCTTTTCGGACAAAGTCCTGCTCTTACCTGACACCTGCAGCCAAATTCGTCTCAAAATAAGCTTCACAAAGGTGCTAAAAGATAGGCGGTCATCTGTGGCGGGACCCAGCTGCATATAGGAAACAGCTGCCTGCTGGGCTCGGTGTGTAAGAAAGGAAGAGAAGAATCACGATGGAGTGTTTAAAAATGAACATAAAGCATATACTGGAGAGGGCAACAGAGGCCTGTAATTAGCCCAGTGCTAAGCGTCTGTGTTTCTGTGAACAGCTTCTTTTCCAGGACTTGTTGTAACTTGGGTGTAAATATTTGTTACAGACTGAAACCGAAGGCACGAGGCCGTAGCTGGATGCTGTCTCCCCTCGTGTCTCTCTGCTTTCTAAGCAGGGATTCTTAATAATGCAGAGAGAGCGAGGTATTTTGGACGCCCACGCCCACTCCCAAACGCAAGCCGCCGGGAGCCTCTGCACGAACGCAGACAACCTACGCGCATCACACATGTGCCCGGGGCCCTTCCGCAGCTGCTCGGCGCTGGGTTCGGGGCAGAGACCCGCTGAGTCCTGGGCAGAAGCAGCGGGAGGAGGCCCTGAGCCCGCCTGGAGCCTCTGGAACAGAAATGTGGGGAGCCTTTGAAGTTACCACCGCTCAGGTGGACGCCCCTCAGAGCAGGCCTCAGAGGAAGACATTCATTTTCACACAAAGGGGAAAATTCCTCGGGACCCTGGTGTTTCCACTAAAACAAACCTCTAAAAAGTTGTTCTCCGGAGGATCAAGGACCAGCTGTTCTCCATCTCCATGAGGCTGTGAAGAGAGGAGGTGCAGCAGGAGAGATGCGAGCTCGACAGAGGGGACGGGCGGCGAGGCGGGGAACAGCCCATGGCACGGGGACCAGGAAGACAGCACGTGGTTTTCCAAACCGGTGGAAGGAGGGTGCAGAGCACAGCATTTCAAGATCGGTGCTGGGTTCACGGAGGAAATATCGACCCATGGGGCACCTGGGTGGCTCAGTCGGTTGGGCGTCCGACTCCAGCTCAGGTCGTGATCTCACGGTCCGTGGGTTCGAGCCCCGCGTCGGGCTCTGTGCTGACAGCTCGGAGCCTGGAGCCTGCTTTGGATTCTGTGTCTCCTTCCCTCTCTGTCCCTCCCCCACTTGTGCTCTGTCTCTGTCTCTCAAAAATAAATAAATGTAAAAAAAAAAAAAAAAAAAGAAGAAGAAGAAAATAGCAACCCATTGCTCTTTCTCCTGGTGCTGAGATCGCTGGGGAGCATACACACTGAACTCACAGATGGAGAGCGCTGACAGCCCTGAGCAGGTCTCCACCCACACCCAGATCTTCCACAGAGGTGAGAATCTGCTTATTTTTAAAAAATACTTTAAATGACTTGGACTGTTTTTTTTTTTTTTTTTGATCACCTTACCTCTTAATCTCTTTTTTCTTTCTTTCTTTCTTTTTTAATGTTTTATTTATTTTTTAAGAGAGAGAGAGTGAACACATAAGTGGGGAGGGGCAGAGAGAGAGGGAGGCTCAGAATCCGAAGCAGGCTCCAGGCTCTGAGCTGTCAGCACCAAGCCCGACGCAGGGCTCGACGTCACAGACGGCGAGATCATGATCTGAGCCAAAGTCGGACACTTAACCGACTGAGCCACCCAGGCGCCCCTCTTTTCTTTTTTTTTGTTAAAGCTTATTTATTTTGAGAGAGAGAGAGAGCAAGTGGGGGAGGGATAGAGAGAGTAGGGGACAGAGGATCCACAGCGGTCTCTGTGCTGAGAGCAGACAGCCTGATGTGGGGCTCAAACTCACAAACGGTAAGATCATGACCTGAGCCAAAGTCAGATGCTTAACCAACTCAGCCACCCAGGCACCCCTCCTTTCTTGTGTAGGAGTTTCTCTTCCTGTGAAATCACAGTCAGAGGCAGAAACTTCCTCATTTCTGAGGCCGTAACGTCAAAGCCTTGCCTCCTCTCCTCTCCTTGCAGTCTGGACGATCGAGTGCCCTGCTGTAGATGAAGCTTGTCTTGGCTTTATGCTGGCTCACCCCACCAAGGGTAAGTTGCAGGGGAAGCGTGGGCCTGGGGCAGTGTGGCCCATCTGACACGGTTTCAGGAGGTGATAGTAGGACAAATCACCGTACAGAATGTCTATCTGCTTGGGTGCATCTAATACTGGGCTCAAGTCTGAGGGCTGAGCAGATCCCAACGCTGTGCGGACAGACCAGATAATAAAGGCCTGAACAAAGCCCGCAAGGCAGCCGGCCATGGCGGAGGGAGGCAGGCCTGGCGTGCCTTCACAAAGCCGTGGAGTCTTGTGGTGCAGAATTGCAGGCTTTGCATCCGGAGCTGGATTCAGATCCCGACTGAGGGATCTTGGGCAAGACTCTTATCTTTCCTGAGCCTCGGTTTCCTCATTTTCAAAGCGTGGACCCTTGCAGGGTCCTTGTGAGGATCAGGTGAGGCTCAGTGCTGGGCACGTAGTAGGTGCTCAAAAACGGTAAGCTTTCTGCCATGGGCGGGGGGAAATCCAGAGGAAGGAGAAGACGTGGGTCAAGGCTTGTGGGGGAACATGTAACTATATTGGGCTGTTGCCGCATGATCGCTACAAAAGATCCTCAAATGGAAAATGTAAGCATCTCAGATAGCGGATTCCTCCCTAGTTATCTGTTTGCCCAACTGAATGGAGAAGCTGGAATAACAGGAGTGTGCTTTATTGTCCATTCATGCCCCACCCAGATCATTCCCTTCCCTTCCCTGGCCTGTGCTCTGGGGCCACAGAGGCTGGCCCGCGTATGCTGCGTCTCCCGGGCTTCCAGCCTGCCTCCAGCTCTCCCCAGGCTCCAGGAACACCATTCCCTTGAGGCCAAGGGACGGATATAGCTTTCCACCATTGCTACTCTCTGGGGCTTTGATTTCCCGTGGTGCCTCTGTAAGCCCTACCCACGTCTCTGCAAATGGTCCCTTTATTCAATTCTCTTTGCAATTGCTTCTGAATGTGCTTTTTCTTTCCTGCTAGGAGGCTGCAAAAGAGTGTGACTGGACACAGATAGAGTCAATCTAGGAAGACTTCCTGAAGGAGGCTGTCTCTTCCCCAGATTTTGGAGGAGAACAGTAACTTGATAAGGACATAGAATAGGAGGCTGATGTTCTGGTAAGGCACACTGGAGTCAACGAAGACTTAGGGGTTAGAATCTGCATGGACTCTTCATGGATGATGGTGAAGGTCCTTATCAACAGGACATCCCCGCAGACTCAGAAAGGGAGAGAATGATGATGGTGAAAATAGAAAGCAGTGTCATTTATTTATTGTCTACTGTGACAGGCGCTCACAACTGTGCAACAGGTATTATTATCAGTATTTTAGAGATGAGAAATGGGGACTCAGAGAAGGTAAGCAACTTGTCCAAGGTCACATTACATGGTGGAGTTGGGATTCATAAAGCAAGGCTGCCCAGTGGTCCCACTCTGCCCAGGATTAAGGGGTTTGGGGGATGTGGGACGCTGGGGGCTGATTTTCTGTTAATGGCAAGATCTGTTGGGTGGCTGTGGAATTAGTGAAAGTGGCTATTAACAGTCATGCCTATAATAAATAAAGTTAATTTTTTGTCTCAAAGGACTCCCAACAGTTGATCGGCAAGAGTGGAAGCACAAAAAGAGAAAGAAAGAAAGAAAGAAAGGAGGAAGGGAGGAAAGGAGGAGGGAGAGAGGAAGGGAGGAAAGGAGGAGGGAAGGGAGGAAGGGAGGGAAGAATTACCAGCTCAGATCATTCCATACAGCAGCAGAGAGGGGGTGCAGTCAGTCCAAACAGCAAACAACCTTTCTTTTCGTCTCAGGATCAGGACTGAGATAGAATTTTCCCTCTGACAGACTTTCCTTTGCAATTCTTTTTTGGCTCCAATTAATAATAAATGGAGGGTGCATTCTTTTAAAAAAAAATTTTAATGTTTACTTATTTTGAGAGAGAGAGAGAGAGAGAGAGCAAGGGAGGGGCAGCTCCAGGCTCTGAACTGTCAGCATGGAGCCTGACGCAGGGCTCGAACTCGCAAACCATGAGATCATGACTTGAGCCAAAGTCAGACGCTTAACCAACTGAGCCACCCAGGTGCCCCGGAGGGTGCATTCTTTAAGCACAGAGAACCAGAGGAGAGAAAAGGTGGTGTTCAGGTCCTGGGAATATCAAGAGGTAAGCTTCATGATGGGGCAGAGCCCCGCCTCCAACAGTCTTTGGAGGTACAAACACTGCCACCCAATCAACCCACCGTTAACTCAAATCAGTGGGTGAGTGTGTGACTCATGGCGTGTTTGTGCAGCTTCAGGATCATCCCAGGTCCAGCCAGGATCCCCAGAAATAACGCCAGCAGCAAAGTTACCATTTGTGGAGTTCCTGCTACCTTTGTTCCAAGTGTTTCATAGACATTATTTTAAATGCTTAGAGCAAGCCTTCAGAACAGGTGTTATTAGTCCCATTTTCAAGATGAGGAAAACTGAGGAAGAGAGAAGTCTCTAGGGACCTCGTGTGTGAAATTGGCAAGTCTGGGCTCCACAGTGACATTTCTTTGGTGTCAAGTCCTGAACCAGGACACAGCTGCATGGTGCCTGAGTGCCCAGGGCTCTAGTGATGGCTGGTCATGTCAGTAAACATTCATGGGGTCCTGGCGTAGTCCACCCCAGGGGGGATGGGTTCATGGGCTTGCCATTGAAGCACTCGGATGGAATTTTTACATTCCTCACCACTGTCGTGATAGCTACTTATGTTCCTCCAGCTTCCATGATTTGTACATGCTGTGTCCCCTGCTAGAATGGTCTTCTCCTGTTTGACCAGCTGGAGAGCCCCTACCCATCATTCAAGAGTCAGTTCAAGCACTATCTCCATGGATAAGGCTTTCCCACCCCCAGCCCTAATTTGGGTGAGGTCCTCTCTTCTGGGGTCTCCTCCCATCCCATATAGACTGTGACCTCAAACTGATGATTCTGACTTGTCTTCTACTCTCTTCTCACCATCAACCCCAGACTGTGAGCTCCTTCAGGGGAGTGAAAGTGGTTTCTTTGATTGGTACAAAGCAGATACTCAACACCATTGAATGAGTCAGTGACAGAGGCCAGAATGTCCCAGGAACTCTGACTGGGGCATACTGATCTCCATTGCTTCTGGTAATAGCCAGTGAGCCCTCCTTGACATCTTAAGTTTTCTTTGTGCTAGATTTTCTCACGCATGCTCCTGGGGGTCATGGGGACCCTCAGTGAGATGCTTTCTCTACTTGGGTGTGGTTTTTCACCAGTCAGTGCCAAGACTAGGTACCACCCACAGTATGCTCTTAATTAATGGCCGTGATTTTGGAAGGGAGAAACAGAGGAGCCACCACAATTCATACTGCATGGTTGCCATCTAATGGGATGGTTTCATTAAAGAGACCTCTAAGGACAAGCACAGATTAGAAGCAAGCTTAGCTAGAGAAAGCTGAAGGAAGGATCCAAGCTCTATAAATATGCAGCGTGCCAGATCTGAAGGCGAGCATCGATTCACAGATTTCCGCTCAGCCCAAAGTGGGTCATTCGCTTGTTTAGAGAGGACTTTCTGCCTGGGTCCCTCCAAGCAGTTGGCAGGGAAGGTGCAGGGAAGGAGGGGTTGGAAGGCCGGGCTCCTGGCATTCTCTACCACTTACCAGCTGGGTGGCTCAGTGAGAGCATGATCCTTCTGGCTTTGGCATCTCTAAGATGGCGGTGATGATGATGAAGAAGAAGACGATGATGATGATGATGGTAATAAGCCCTCTCCAGCCTTCCTTATAGAGCTTCCTGTTGGAATGAATGAGGCTCACATCTACTTCTCAAATGTAAATGAACACATTCTCATTTTAGTGGTGAAGGTCAAAGCAGAAGAACCAACTTGGACAGACGATTCTATGTCGGATGCTTCTGTTCTGCAACGTAAGTAAGGCCCAGTGAAACACCATTCACAAAGCTTCTCATGATCCTCTCTGGATCACAGACATCCCCCTGGTGCTGAGTCCATACCTTTGGGGTATGGTGCAGAGAAGGGCCAAGCTCCAGCCAGGGCCGATGTGAACCACCGAACCCCTTGCAGGCTGCAATTTCTACTCCAATTACACAAGTGATGTTAGGTATTTTGGGGCTTTGCATCTTGATCAGGAATATTCCCTTGTGAAAGGGCTGCTTGATTTTGGCCTGCTGACATCAGCAGTGTTAATATGATTTAATTGATTAATAGGCATTAATGACTGGTAATGAAGGCCTAACCTGGTAGCTGGGAGGAGCTCACAAAACATGCCTATAAATGGAAGCATGGCCTTGTTTCCAATTGTTGACCCTTGCCTGTGGACAGTAGCCCCATTTTAGGGTCCTCTGCCTCGTGCGATACGGGTTAGCAATACGATAAAACGCATATATTAATATATTTCTTAGAATCCTTTTATTGTACTTTAATCCACTGAAAAAAAGCACCTGAGTTTTTGTCGATATGAGATTTGGTCCTTAATCTCTGATCTAAAGGTCATCTGTAGGGAAACCAACCTCTGCTGTGGTTGCTGGAGGCAGTCTCTTCCAGCAGGATTCAGTGTCTTTAAAATCCTGGGCTTCCCCCGCATTCATTCGTCTCTGATTATTGAAAACTTTCCACCGCTGCTAACACTCAGGAACAATGTAATAAGTAACTTCCAATTAAAGTTTTCCGTATGTGGCAAAAATTGTAACAAATGAATAAGTAAAGACCACATAATGGAAGCCTATTAGCCAAGTGAATATACTCTTTTTAAGTCAAATTTCTATACCACTTTTGTATTATCTCCCATCAGAAGAGAACGCGCAATTACCAATTTTATCTTATCTCGGGCTTATTATTAAAGAGTAGTAAAGGAAACTTCATTCCAAGAGCCATAATGTGATTTTTGATTAATAGAGGGATTCTTATGTGACAAGAATATTTCTCCCAGGCAAAGTGCGCACATGGATTTCTGCCTGAGCTGGCTGGAAGTTACATCTCAGGTGGAGTGACTGTTCAACAATAGAACATATGTTTCTACATGGGGATGCGATTCTGAAGGCGCTCCGAAGCGCAAGAAGGGCAGGGAAGAAGTTGACATTGGCTTTGCAGAGACCGATGTTTATTTATTTCGTTGGTTCCAATCAGTATGTCAAACCGGACGCCGATTCGTGTGCGAAGGGGTGAGATCAGCACCCCCATGGCTCGTGGTTTTTCGTCAGTCCTTCCCGCCCCTCTTGGAAGCTCTCCTGCCACCTGCCACAGTCTCTCGTGGGACTCAGGCACATTCTGGGCGCACCACGGATATCAGGGAGTCAAGGCCCCACTGCCGCTCACCTCCTACTGCACCTGGAAATGCTTTGAATTTGAATTCCAATTCTTCAAGCCAGCTTTTCCTGGAGAACTGTGCTAAGGAAGTTATCTGGAACCTTGCCCTTGGCTCTGAGCAGCGTATGTTTACTCCAGTGACCTGGGGAGCATTTGTTAGGGGACAAGGGGAGGGCTGGCCTAGTTACCCTGCAGCAGACCCAACATTGGACCAGTAGTCTTCCTCTTCTCAGGGTGGGGCAGGGCCCATCCGTCAGACCCCGGATGGTTTCCTTGGATCTGGCTCTGCTCTTGGCAGCTACATGACCCTGGGCAAACATTCTAACCCAACCCAGCCTGTTCCCTTAGCTGAAGACAGGGATCCTGCCCACTCAGGGACTTACCGTGAGGATGGAGGTAGGCAGCGTTTTGACACGGAAGCGTCACCATAATGAATGCTGCTGCTGCGCGTTGACCTAATGGCTTGGGTACCCACCATGGCTTAATTCTTGTGGCTCTCCGTCCTTCCTTGAGGACGCTATGCTGGTCCCTGTCATCTCTCATCCCCAGGGTAGGTGTGCTCAGTGCAGGGGCCCCACACCTTTGACCAGGGACTTAATCCGGTGCAGAAAATGTATTTTCTCTCACTTGGCAGAATTCAACCAGAAGTTTTCCTCCTGGAAGTGTATCATAAAGGAAGTAACTGAGCAAACATAAAAGTTATATGTCTATGAATGTTCACCGAAGCGCTCTCTACATGGCCAAAAATCGGAAAGAAATAAGAATGGAAGGTAATGCGGATTGTGTCCACTGTGGTTCATCTAAACTCTAGGCTCCTGTGCAGCCCTATTAAAGATGCCATTGTAGGGACGCCTGGGTGGCTCAGTCGGTTAAACGTCCGACTTCAGCTCAGGCCACGATCTCGCGGTCCGTGAGTTCAAGCCCCGGGTCGGGCTCTGGGCTGATGGCTCAGAGCCTGGAGCCTGCTTCCGATTCTGTGTCTCCCTCTCTCTCTGCCCCTCCCCCGTTCATGCTCTGTCTCCCTCTGTCTCAAAAATAAATAAAACGTTAAAAAAATTTTTAAAAATATAAAAAAAAAAGATGCCATTGTAGAAGAATATCTAATGCCGCAGAAAGATTCGATAAGCAGAAAGGCATTCTGTGATGGCAATTCTATCTTTGAGAGAAAAGGTTTAGAAATATATACCAATAGCATAAATGTCAGTTATTTTAGGATACCCAGATTGTAAGTTATTTTATATCCTCTCTCCCTTTTGCTTATTTCTAAGCTCTGATTTAACAATTAGTCAATATTGATGACATACATAATTTTTTTTTTAAGTGAGGAAATATCAGGGGTGCTGGGTGGCTCAGTCGGTTAAGCGACCGACTTCGGCTCGGGTCATGATCTCGCAGTTTGTGAGTTCGAGCCCCGCGTCGGGCTCTGTGCTGACAGCTCTGAGCCTGGAGCCTGTTTTGGATTCTGTGTCTCCCTCTCTCTCGGCCCCTCCCCTGCTCACGCTCTGTCTCTGTCTTAAAAATAAATAAACACTAAAAAAAATTTAAAGTGAGAAAATACCATTTTTGTAAAGTCTTTCTGTTACATGGAACCTGCAGAACAGTAAAGCCCCATCGGCAGGCCAGGCTTACTCCGGGCAAGCAGGAGCCATGGTGGGTGGTGGGATTTCAGGGGTCCCGAGGCCCTTTCTGTATCCCTGCTTCCTCTTCCTTGATGTCCTACGTCAGCACACTTTTCCCGGCTGGCATGCAGGTTCCCTGTGTGGGAGAGAAACACCTCTCACTGATGTTTTCGGTCATTGGCCCCTTGGTGGGAAAGAGCAGACAGGCCATCTGGTCGCTCTTGTGGTCAGGGGTAATTCATGTCTGGGACAAGATATGATGGGAAGGGAAAAGCAGACAGACAATGTGAAAAGAGCATTCTGGGAAGAGGCAGGGCAGGGCAGGGCAAGGAGAGCCTTGGAGCCCAGGGGTGGGGCTCCAGGACAAGTGGCTTCCTTCCAGCCTGGCCGCACAATTCAGTGCCTTCCAGAAACAGAAGCCGCCTGGGTCCGCAAAGGGGGAGAGTGGGGCGGGGTTGCACACGGAGGCTGGCTCGTGCCCTGGGGGCGCCACCCAGTGCCCACTGCAGCCGGGTTCTTGGAAGGAGGAAGGATAAATACAGCTGTCTCCAAGGGGCAGGAGTAATCAATTGGCTTCTTCCTCACGAGCATTTCCTGTTGGGGGCAGAATGCTATAAGTGGAAGGCCACAAGCAATGGTGTGTGAGGGAAAAGCCACCAAAGAGAGGGCAGTTTTGGTCCCCGGGGTTGGGCCTTTTCATTAACGCCCAGGTTGTGGTTTGGCCAGGCCTGGCTTCCTCAAACCCTAACTGAACACAAACCCACCTGTAGCTCCTCATGGTCTATGGGGTAGGGCCTGAGTGCTTCCTGGTCACAGGGCACCAGCTGACCTCTCTGGTCCCGCCCCACCCCCTCCAAGCCCTTGCCCCCTCCGGCTTCCAGGAGTTTAGCTGGGTCCTCTCACAGTGTGTGTAGATAATGCTGAGGCTTTAGGCCCGTGACTGGAAGCCGCTTCTCCTCCACACGCTGAGCTCTCATTCACCTTTCAAGAGCCAAATGGAATCTTCTATCAGGAAGCCTTCCCTGGTTCCCTCAGTCCCATGGAAGCCGTTCCCAGATGTTTCTTAAACACCCAGGTCGTTAACCACGTGAAGGAAAAGCTGAAGGAATAAATGTGTTGAGGGATTTTTCCTTTGAGATTCCAGGCTGTGTCTGAACTCCAAAAATAAACCTCGGCCCCGCAAGTTAGTTTTCAGAATAACAATGTTTTTATTTTATTTTTAAGATAAGTAAAGATTCACGTGGTTCCAAAGTATAATATGAGTCTATGCAAATCGAATATGATGTTCAGCAGAAAGCCAACCTCCCACTGTATCCCCTTGGACTACCGTTCTCTCCCTGATGGGGAAGCAGTGTTGCCAATTTCTTTTCTTTTTTTTTTTTTTTTTTTTTACTTTTTTTTTATGTTTATTTATTTTTGAGAGAGATAGAGACAGAGCATGAGCTGGGAGGGGCAGAGAGAGAGGGAGACACAGAATCTGAAACGGCTCCAGGCTCTGAGCTGTTGGCACAGAGCCCGACACGGGGTTCGAACCCACGGAACGGTGAGATCACGACCTGAGCCGAAGTCGGACGCTCAACCGACTGAGCCACCCAGGCGCCCCGCCAATTTCTTATAAATCCTTCTAGGCACGTGAAACCAAACACACACACCACAGTGAGGTTTCCCCAGATCTTAAACAAATGGGGCCATGCAATTCTATGCCCTACACTGCACTTTACTTTTCCCGCTCAACAAAATATTTTACAGAGTGGTTGATGCCATTCCACAAAGGGATTTCCTCCCCCCGCCCCGGTTTTTCTTATTGTTTTGAGGATTCATCTGAACCAGCGTGTCCTATTTTCTTTAACTTGTCCTCCGTTGTTGGGCATTTAGATGGTTTCCAGCCTTCCACTCTTACACACGGCACGGCAATCAATAGTCTTCTATGGAGTCATTTCTTAGAACTACAAGCGTAGGAGTATAGTCATAGGATAAATTCCTAGAAGGGAGATTGCTGGGTGAAAATCACGTGCGTTTTATTTTTTTTAATTTTTTTTTAATTTTTTTTTTTTAACGTTTATTTTTGAGACAGAGAGAGACAGAGCATGAACGGGGGAGGGTCAGAGAGAGAGACACACAGAATCTGAAACAGGTTCCAGGCTCTGAGCTGTCAGCACAGAGCTCGACGCGGGGCTCGAACTCAGGGACCGGAGATCATGACCTGAGCCGAAGTCGGACACTCAACCAACTGAGCCACCCAGGCGCCCCAATCACGTGTGTTTTAAATGCAGATAGTTATTGCCACGTCGCCCTTCAGGAGAGTTGTGTTAATTTACACTCCCCACAGCAATATTTAATGTGGCCAACTGATGGCCGTTTTGGACCACACTGTGTGAACCACCCAGAACACATTCACAGGCGAGTTTCTCCAGAGGGTACCAGTTTGAAAACTCGGTTCCATATTCTGCTGAAATTTGTAGGGACCAGTAGTTTTGGCCTCAACAGCTCTACCTTTAGGAAACCACGGTTCTTCCTTGGTGGAGCTCTCCCAAGTTCACTCCTTGGTGTTACTCCCTTCGTCCCTGAGGGTGGGCATGTGACCGGTCTTGGCACAAAGATGATTGGTTTAGGGCTGACATGTGAGCCAAGCTGGGTCAACCAGAGACCTTCACAGGATTCCTACTGGAACCATTACGAGATCGATCACCCTTGCACTATAAGGATCATAAGCCAATGGGACAACGTGGGCTTAGGGCCTCCAGGGGCCAGGGAGGCGCTGCACGCAGAAAGCCTCTCTGCAAAGGACTGCAGGCCAAGGGGAGCAGAGATGAGTGATGGGGAGAAAGGCTGAGGCCGTGTCCTATCCTTAGTGCTCCTGGATCCAGCACTGCCTGAAGCTAACCGCTCTGGACTTCCAAGTTATGCGACCCTAATACATTTCCTTGGGGGCTCACTTTCTGTCATTTGCGAATGGAAAGTATTCTGACTCACACGGAGCTTTACACGCATGGTTTCATTTAATTCTGATCACAGCCTGGTGACTTAGGATTTTATTTTTCCACTTTAGAGATGAGGCTCTTGACATTCAACGAGTCTAAGAAGATTTTCCAAAGCTCACCAAACCAATGACAGAATTGGATTCAAATTCCGGATGGCGGGCCCCAATACCCGTGCTTCGCAAGCTCTTCCGCACGTATTTCGGCAGCACCGGCGACTTTGGTCCAACGCGTTCTTTCCGTTCTCGTCGCGTTCTGACTTCTGTTTATGCCTGTGTATCCAGGCCCAGGATCTGGAGCTGCAGAGGCTCAAGAGGCCTGCCCAGTGGAGTTCATACTTGTTTATGGGAGGCAGTGAGACAGCTGGGAAGGGGCAAGGATGAGCCTGTTCAGTTAGTGGTCAATTCTGGACCCCGAGCCCCTCTTCTGTGATCACAGCGGAGTCGCCCTGAAACACACAGCACACCAAAGAGTCTTCTGTCTGCAGGCTCTGTTCTAGTCACAGAAGAGACAGAAGGAGACAGACCTGTGTGCCCCCCACCATGTGTTTGAAAATAAAGCGTATCGATAGAAAAGTTGAGGTACGGTAAGGGGAACAAGACCTGGAGGTGACTGCCGTCGAAAAGATTGTCGTTCATCGTTTCCAAGAGAAAGGGGCACACAGGGAAGCCCCAGTGTTGGTCAGAGGGCAGAGGGATTAAGGGGGAAATGTGTGGGAGAGCCTTTATTGTGATTTCCCTGGGAAGGAACAGGCGAGGTGGGATTGACAGATTTAACATTGGCTAGTGTGAATACTCTCGGGTGTAGAAACTGTCCCAAGTAGCCGGGTACCCGGTCCTGGGTATTTAGGGCAGCGAGTAGTGGCCCAGAGTGTGAGAGCCTGTAGAGGAGGTGTCTGGGGGTGTGGGCTCCGGATTGCTTGATTTGGAAAGTGTGCCTGCAGGTGAATCCTTTATTATCGCTAGGTATCCGTTGACCCTGGGAGGGACAGTCACTGCAAAGTCAACGAAGCTCCAGAGGTCACCAGAATACAGAAAATAAAAGCTATATTACTCAACGCGACCAGGAATTGGGGCTGTGGATGGGGGTTTGGCCAGCCAATGAACGGCATCCATCCACTCTAGTATATGTGGTTTTGGTCCAACAAGTGTGCTTTTATAAGGAAATAATTGGGCAGATGAGCTGGGATAGGTGTACGGGGTCCTTTATCAGCATGATGTTTACAAGAAAAAAGGAAAAGAAACCCTAAATGTATCACGATTGGCATATGGCTGAGTAGTTTATCATTCATTCCACACAATGAATCACCTGTGTGGTCATTGACAGTGTCAGTGTAGAGGCATATTTATGATATTAAGACACGATCAGAATACGTTTTTGGGTGCAAACAAGAGATATAATCAACAAATGTGTATGATCCTACTTGTGTTAAAAATACATATCATTAGGGGCGCCTGGGTGGCTCAGTCGGTTAAGTGTCCGACTTCGGCTCAGGTCATGATCTCACAACTCAAGAGTTCCAGCCCTGCATCGGGCTCTGTGCTGACAGCTCAGAGCCTGGAGCCCGCTTCGGATTCTGTGCCTCCCTCTCTCTCTGCCCCTCCCCTGCTCACTCTCTGTCTGTCTGTCTCTCTCTCTCTCAAAGATAAACATTAAAAAAAATTTAAAAAACACATCTCACGAAATGTTCACTTATATTTACGGTGTATTTCTATTGCTTTGACAAAAGATCGGAAGGAAATGTATCAAACTATTAACAATGGCAACCTTTCAGGACAGGATTGCTGGTGATCAAAATGCATCCTCTGGGTTGATGGGGGGTGGGAGGGAGGGGAGGATGGGTGATGGTATTGTGGAGGGCACCTTTTGGGATGAGCACTGGGTGTTGTATGGAAACCAATTTGACAATAAATTTCATATATAGAAAAAAAATAAATAAATAAACATTAAAAAAAACACAACAAAATGCATCCTCTGCTTTTTTTCCATCTGCGTTTCTATATATTACATAATGGGTGTTTATTACTTGTGTAATAAGCCCCGGAAGCCTGTCATAAGGGTACGTATCATTTCTGTCTGCCTGCGACATTGTGGAGAGCGCTCCTCGGGCTCTGAAACATTCACTTGCAAATTTCACCGAATGCCAGTAGTTCCACTGGGGAAGAAGTAGCCGCAGCGTGAATACAGACATCCCCCCGTTTGTCTCTGGGACGAGGTGGACTCACAGAGCACCTGCTCCTGTTCCGGAGGTGGCAGTCTGCATTTCATCCTTCTATCGCGTTCTGGTCATGACCGGAGCCCACCCTCCTGACCAAGGCTGGAGATGTGTTTGATGTTCGCAGAAGCCGGACAGCACATCAGGGACAAACTGCTCTTCCTTCGAGTTGACGTCAAAGTGAACAGCGAGGTTGCCGGCGCTGGTAAAACTTGAGAGACGTTTATCCTGAAGGAGTTCTGTTGTGTCAGACCGTCGCCAATCAAATGGCCGTTTTTGGAGGCTAGGCGAGACCTCTCTGAACTAGGTGATGAAGTAGGCCAGAGAACATCTATGTGAGGCTTTTGCATGCTATTTGATTAAAAGATGGTCCTGAGGCTCAAAAACCATATTAAAAATCTTAGAGTAGGAGATCTCTATGGTCCATGTGAAGTTGAAAATATTGCCCACTCCTTCCCCATCCCTCCTGACTCACACCCCCTGGCGGCCCATCCAACTATTCATATTAGTCCCAAAGAGGCTGAGTATGTCCCAACCAGCCTTCCCAGAAATGGCCGAAGGTCCTGCCCACCCACCTCATCCCTGGAGCTCAACCATTGGCTGACTGACTTCAGCTTTGTCCGTTGCCTTGCCTTACGCTTCCCGAATTAGTTGTCCGTCTACATTCTCTTGGGTATCTGGCCCAAACTCTCCCTTTATATAAACTGGGCCAGGCCATCCTTTGGTCTAAAGTATGTGGAGCAAGAATGGAATACAAGCTCTGTTCAAATATGGCCCCGTGGAAAGCCAACCCCATTTTGGTGATGCAGTGGTCACCTGGCAGCTCCCAGGGAAGCCCATGTGGACGGATTCATGGTGCTGGGGCTCTCCGAGAACTGCCACTCAGGCACGAGCCAGCTGGGGCTCGGTGTTCGTGCATGGTAAGGTCCTCAGATGCTAGGGGTGGGAGCGAGTCCCACATGGGTTGGGAGGTCCTAGTGGTCATCGTCTTCCTCCTCCTCCTCCTCATCACCATGATCAAAGGGGAGGGAAACGGGGGGCTGTCTACATCTTGACGGAGGCAACCGACAAGGCTTGGAGGAGCGGGATGTGAGGAACCTCCCCCGTGGAAGCCCGCCTGCTCTCCAAGGATGCAGTTATTCACCAGGAGACATGTTGGTATGCAAAGGAGCCGCCATAGTAAACAAGTCCAAAGGCTGAGGAAGCAGCCCCTGTCACCTGCCTCAACTCGAAGAACCTACTGGAAGAGGAAGAGAGTGAGGCAACACGGAGTGTGGGGTGGCCAGTGGGTGTGACAGGCCAAGACAGAGGGGCCAAGGGCGTGATGGAGAAGAGAGTGTGAATCTCAACCAGAAGGAAGATTGTTGGGGGGGGGGGGGGGGGGATGCTAGGAAAGGGGGTGAGACCGGGGAAGGGCGAGCCTCACGCTCTGGATTTTCTAAGGCGCCTGCAGAGGTGTGTGACTCACTGCCCTGGATGCCTGGCAAGACCCACTGTGGCAGGTCCTGCCTCCTCTTGGAAAGCTCTATGGGAAAAGCTGTGCTGTGATTAAGATCTTTTAATTAAGGAAGCCGTTTGCACAGGATGCAACAAGAGGCTGATGGAGAGTTTGCTTAAATTGGATTTTTTTTTTTTTTTGGTTAACTAGAAAAATAATAAGAGGAACTCGTCTTTGTATAAGGAAGAGGGATGTGTCACTTTGAAGGGTGCCGGGTAGCGATCTGTGAATGAATTCATCTGCCCCTTCATACCGTGACCACTGGAAAATAACCGCTTATTGAACGCTTACTCTGGGCCAGGCATTGTGCTGATGGCGTTACATGAACTCTGTCCCTCGCCCTACACAGCCACCCCCCTAGGCACATTCCCTGCCTTTCCTGCAGATGAGAAAACAAGCCTCTTTGTGTGGAAGACACCTCCACCTGCTCCTTGAGGGAGAAGCCAATCATGAACAGGGAGGCAGGATGGGGGTAATTTTGAGCCCCAGTTTCCTGCTTGCTTACGGTTTCTGTCTCTCTCCTGTATGGTTTAAACCCTTCCCCCCCATCATGTCCTATCTGACCACGCATCCGTCGTAAGCTCCCCCATGTCCCGCCCCGACTGTCCCCAGGGACACACTGCACAGTGTCCTGGAGCCCCGTGGCAGCTGACTTCCACGTCCTGAACCCAGGCAGGCGAGACGATGTCTGTGCTGGTCACCTGTCTGATCCTTCCTTCAGTGTGGCGACAGCCCTCGATATGACAACATAAGAGACAGTCCTGGGCACTGGGGCTGACCCTGAGTCAGAGCTCCTGCCTCCCCACACAACCCCTGCTGCTGGCTTCATTCTGAGGACTGAAGTTTTCTTGGTTCCGAGTGGTCCCGTGGCCTTGTTTTTGTCCAGAGTAACCTACTGACATCCAGCATTGACTGAAGGACATCTCCTGGACTCTACGCTCTGTGGACGAGACCCCACCTGCCTGGCCCTGCCCTCAGAGCCAGTTTCTTCACCTCTGTCCCTCTCTGGTCCAGGCTCAGAAGCCAGGTTCCAGCATCAAGTCCTATCGTATGTGTGTGTCCTGTGTGTGGCCCAGCACCCCTCTCTTTGGGGGAACCCTCCCCGTACTGTTCCACAGTGTTCCTGCTCGGGTGATGAGTTTTGGGTCGGAGAGACTGCAGCCATCCCTCTGTGCTGGGCCCGCCAGGGGACACCACCTTCTTGACCCCAGTAATCTGTTCCAGAAGGGCGTGTGACCCACACCAGGCCAATCAGAGTCTTCGGGGCTTTCTGGGGGTCCTTGTAGGAGCAACAGGGCCCATCCCTCTAGGGCCAGGAGAGCTCGTAGCAGCACAGAGCCTTTCTGAGAGGGAGACAAGGCCAGCCCAGTAGCTCTGAGAGAGACCGTGGCCCTAGATCCCACTGTGCCTGAAGGCACTTTCCCGCCTTGTGAGCCATAAATTTTGTTTTGTTTGTGAGCCATAAATTTTGTTTTGTTTCTCATATAGGAGTCTGAATTTAGGGTTTGACACTTGTAATTGAAAGAGTTCTGCCTATCACAGTTTTTTTTTTTCTATGAAAAGAAACCCAGTTTCAAGTTTTAGCAGAAGACGTGGGAGAGCAGGTGTGGCGTGAGTCTGAGTTGCCATGGCATCGACTCCTAGCTTCTGCTTGTTTGTTTGGTTTTGGTTTGAAATGTTTTTATTTGGCTACGTACAGAATTCTCTTTATTTTTATCTGTTAATTTTTCTAACCGTTTATTTTTATTTTGAGAGATAGGGAGCAAGCAGGGGAGGAGAAGAGAGAGAGAGAGAAGGAGAGAGTACGACAGAATCCCAAGCAAGCTCCACTCTGTCGACACAGAGCCTGATGTGGAGCTCGAACTCGTGAACCGTGAGACCATGATCCGAGCCGAAGTGAAGAGTCGGATGCTTAACCGATGGAGCCACCCAGGCGCCCCTCTACAGAATGTTTTTTTAGAAAACTTTTCTTTTAAGAAAAATTCCAAACACATGTGAAAATAGAGAATAACATAATGAACACTCTCTTATCCATGGGTATTGCAAATCTTTCTAGCAGCATAGAGTGTTAAAATTTATTTGGGAAATATTGGTTGAGCTCTTGTTGTGCGATGGGGACTGTTCTAGGTGCTGGAGGCACCGCAGTGGCAAGACTCAGTTCTTTGTTGGAGCTTGAATGCCAGTGGGGACTACGGCCATAGCAGGTTCACAAATGCACACCCAAGGTCATTTCAGATAACGATAAATGGTGAGAAGAAGATGAGTCGGGGCCCCGAGTGAATGAGGAGGGAAAGCTCTTTTCAAGAAAGGCCATCTGAGCTGTTACTTGAATGATGAGAGAGAATCCTTTGCCGTAATGACTTGCAGGAAACTTCCTGGCAGTTTGAGCTCCAAAATACCAGATGAGAAAGAAGGCATGCAACTGAAGCAGAGTGATAGGTATTGGCTTAGGCAAAAAGAGCGTAATGTGGCTACCAACCAGGACCCTGGACTCCAATCTTGGGCCAAGGCTGCCGTGTTTGGTGGTATAGGTTGTGCACTGCACAATTCGAGGGAGAGCCATCCACACACAGCAGGGGTTGGCCAACATCTTCTGTGAAGGGCTGGATCGTAAATATTTTAGCTTTTGTGGGCCAGATGGTTTCTGTAACAACTACTCAATTCTGCTGTTGTAACACCAAAGCAACCACAGACAATATATAAATGAACGGGCATGGCTATGTTCCAACAAAATGTTACGGATAGTGACATTGAATTTCAAAATTAAAATGAAAATAATTAAGATGAACCTTCTTTGACTCTTGTTTTCAACCCTATAAAAACGTAAAACCCATGCTTAGTTTGTGGGCTGTACGGCAGACAGCAGACTGGATTTGGACCATGGGCTAGAATTTGCTGACATAAACCGTGTACGTAGTGGCCTGGTCGTCTGAATGTCCGTGTCCTTCACTGTCTCTGGTCACATCGTTACCCTCACCGGGAAGTTCTGCTGTCTCCCATGACCTGCCTTCCCTGGGCAGCAGCTGCAAAGACGACATGGGAGTTACAAAGGTGAGTGAGACGGCTTCCTTGTTTGGAGGAAGCTTCCGGAAGGTTCATCCCTGCAGGGTCAAGCAGAGCTCCTGCTGGCAGTGGACACGCCGGGGTCGCCCTGCCCAACAGTGCTTCCTCCCCTCCCCCTGAACTCTAGGCTGCTTGGCACTTACTTCCACAACACTTCTTTGCGGGGCTCTGTAGCCGGTTGTGTCTGCGTCCCTTCCCAGCTGGACAGGACCCCGGGCTTTGATCCCCAGCTGTACCTCGCTGAGTGTGCGGCTATTCTGTACGTGTTCAATTGGTTTGAAAAGAGCCTGATCTTATCAGGAAGGGTTGGCCTCCTGTGATGGGTGGGGTTCAGGGAGCAGGAGGAGAGGGGGTGGGGAGTTGGGAGAGGGAGGGGTGTGGCCAGGTACTCAGACTGGATTTAATTGGGATTAATTACTGCTGATTCCACGGTCTCATTTGTCCCCATTGGGCTGCCCCATAAATGGGTTTTATAAGGTCCTAATGATGAAAGGAAGGCCATTTATAGAAATAAGTACCCAGCTACTCTGCTGTGATCGCTGTCTCCTTCCTGGCCACCCTCTGCAGTCACCTCTCACTGGTCTCTATAGGCTTTAATCTCTTGGTCACTTATCACCCATGGCCTTGTCAGCCCCTCATTAAGTAATTTCTGTTTAAACTGGGAAAAATAAAAACACCACCCTAAACTAAGCCACGGTCATCCGTTGCTCAGATGCTTGCACCAGTTTGCTAAGTGGCCTCCTCACTCTTGCTCAAAACGTACTCTCAACTCAGGAGTCACTCTGATCCTGTTAACAAACACATGCAGCTTACCCCTGCGGTGGCCCCCTTTCCCAGCAGTAATAAAAATGCTTGTTCTCCTAATGACTCAAAGGACGCCATGAGAGGGCTCCTTAAACTTTATTGTGCCCTGGAACCCTCTGGAAGTACAGCGAAGCCCACAGATCCCATCTCAGGATGTTTTGAAATACATGAAATAAAATGCGCACAATTTCAAAGGCAGCCAATTGTCTTAGTCGGCTCGGGCTGCCGTAAAAAATACCATACGCCAGACTGACGGGCTTATTTTTCTCACCGCTCTGGAGGCTGGAAGTCTGAGATCAGGCTGGCAGCGTGGTCAGGTTCTGATGAAGTTTCTCTTCCTGGGTTTCGGAGGGCTGCGTTCTGTGTCCTCACATGGTCTTTCCTTGGTGCATGGCCATGGTGAGAGAGAGAGAGAGAGAGATCTTTCTCTTTCTTTTCTTCTGAAGGCGCGAATTCCATCTTGGCGTCCGCACTCTCATGACCCAATCGTCTCTCAAAGGCCTCATCTCCAAATACCATCACATTGCAGGTGAGGGTTTTGACACAGGGATTTTAGGACCCGCAGTTCATAGTGTGAAATTGGAACACAGTTATCAGACAATTGACAACATCGGGATATAGTTGTATATGCACTGCTTTGGTAATGCAGTATATAGTGAGTACGGTTTAGAAATATCAACAGGCTGAAGTGTATTTTTGAAGGACACATCGGGGTGAAGGTTGCAGTGACTTAGCTTCAACAAGAACATTTAACCATGGGATTGTCTTTGGCAAGATAATATGCGTGTCATGTTGGCTGTGCCGATGCGGCCATGACTCTTTTCTCAACCTGGTTCCCGGATACACTGACTGCTCTCCGTGCACCCTGCCCAATATGATCTAACCCTCTGGTCTTAACCTCTCAGACCTCACTCCTCATCTGCTCACTCTCTCTTGCTCTTCTCTAGCCACCATAGCCTTGTTGCTATCTCTTCAACACTCTGGACACATTTCTGCCCCAGGACCTTTGAGCCTGTTATTGTCTCCACCAGGACTGCTCTTTCGGCCAGTATCTATATGGCTCACTCCCTCACTTTTTTCAGATCTTTTCTCAAATTCCACCTTATCAACCAATTCTTCCTTGGATATTTCCACCACTTCTGTGCTCCCCATTCCCCTGCCCTACTTTATTTTTCATATTTCCAACTAACCTACTCCATATTTATCTAACCACTGCCTCTATCAGTGGGTCTAGCATAAGACCCATGGAGGGGGTGTTGTATCTGTTTTGTTCAGCGCTGTACCCCCGATGCTGGGCACAGAGCAGGTACTCAAATACTTACTGATCAGATGGACAAACTAACATTAACATTGGCCCGAGCAAAACATAATCAGGGTGGTAAGCCTGCCCTTTAACTTTCTACCAAATTGTAGTATATGGAATCCCATTTTCTCATCAGAAACGTGCTCCTGAATGCTAATAAACCACCTTTAAGAATTCAGTGGCTATAGGGGAAAAGACCTACTTAAAGGTAAAATCTGAGGGGCACCTGGGTGGCTCAGTCGGTTGAGCATCCGACTCTTGGTTTTGGCTCAGGTTATGATCTCGAGGTTCCTGAGTTCGAACCCCACGTTGGGCTCTGTGCTGACAGTGCGGAGCCTGCTTGGGATTCTCTCTCTCTCCCTCTCTCTGCCCCTCTCCTGCTCATGCTCGTGACCTCTCTCTCTCTCTCTCTCTCAAAATAAAGGAGTCAACTTAAAAAAATAAAAGTAAAATCTGATTATTGAGATGATATGTGAGGGGCAGGAATGATGAAGGGGGCTGACTAATCCTGGGTCACCGTTCGGCTGTGCAACCATGGGTGGGAGCCTCACCTGCCTGAACCTCACTTCCTCATCTGCAAGAGAAGAGAGAATATCTCTCCTGATCTCGAAGGGCGATGCTGAGCTTTAAATGAGATAATTCACAAACGTGGCAAAATCAGGCGCCAGAAATAAATGACAGCTGTTGGCTGCACTTGTGATAAGTCAAAGAAGAAGAAAGCAGAAAGCAAATGGTTCCCGGAAGTTTTCTGCTCTGCTGGAGGCCTTGGAGGTCCTGGGGAAAAGCCACAGTCTTGCTGAAGGGAACATACTGTTCTGTCGGCCTCTCAGTATGTGCTCTTGCAGCCTTTCTCATCAGGAGAACTTCGTGCTCCGCGCCTGCCCCGGGCTCTGGCCGCCTGTGGATGCCTCTGGCTTTGAGAAAAGGTTCTGTAAATCAGAGCTGAAGGGACGGGGTGGAGCCATTCAGGCCAGGCTGGGATTCAAAAGGCAGCAGGAAATGAATACGTTTGTTGGAACACGCAGCAAAGGGGACTTCAAACGTCTGAGCAGTGAGTCATTAGGTGCACGGAGCTAGTGAGCCGGCCCTGGCTCCCAGGCCCGTGGCCACTATTGGGAGATCAAGCTACAAATACGATGGGACACATTCCAGCCCACAGCAATGATTTTCAGAGCAGCTTCTGTTCCAAATGATCTGTCGCTTGCCTCCCGCTCATTAATGCCGATGATTGAAAGTTGACTGACCGTTAACTACGTTACGGATTACTTTAGTCATCCACTCGCCAGATTTTTGAAGAATGTGTATTTATTTATTTTGAGACACTGACATAGAAAGAGTGCAAGTCGGGGAGGGCAGAGAGAGAATCCCAAGGAGGCTCCGTGCTGTCAGCACAGAGCTTGATGCGGGGCTCGATCTCACGAACCGTGAGATCGTGACCTGAGCCGCGACCAAGAGTCAGACACTTAACCGACGGGGCCCCCCCAGGTGCCCCTATTCACCAGATAGATTTCTTAATCACCAATTATATGCAGAGCACTGAGGACACTGGGGGGGGGGCATACAAAGATGAACCATATCTGACAACGATAAAGAATTTTGAAGTTCATAAAAATAGTCTCACGTTATCCTCAACATGGGAGGGAGGTGGAGGCTAACTTATTTTAATGACTGATTTGTTGAGACTGATTGAATCGACTCATTAAATCATGCAGTAAACAGTACCTACCATGTGCCAGGTGCTGTGTTAGATCCTAGGGGGTGCATAATAAATGAAACAAAGACCTGTCAGCGTTGAACTTGCCTTCTGTAGGAGAGATGGACCAGCAATGAGCAAGCAAAGTAACGTGTCGTGTAATGTTGGAGTGACAGTAAAATACTAGAAGAACCATGAGGCTGGGCAGGGGATGGTTGATACAGAAGTTATTAGTGGACAGGAGGTGGCGATGATTTGAAAGAGCTAAAGGAAGGGAGAGTCAGCTGGGCACTTATGTGAGGGAGGAATGGTTTTCTGGATTCCTCTCTGGAAACTCAACCTCAGGGAGATGACATGACTTTCTCAGAGCAGGGCCACTGCTCTGACCTCAAGACTGGAACCCGTACCACCCAGCTTAAAAAAAAAAAAATCCTGCTCCTGGGGTGCCTGGGTGGCTCAGTTGGTTGAGCGTCTGACTCTTGGTTTCAGCTCAAGTCATGATCTGGGGTTTTGAGTTCAAGCCCCACTTTGGGGTCTGTGCTGACAGTGCAGAGCCTGCTTGGGCTTTCTCTCTCTCTCTCTCTCTCTCTCTCTCTCCCTTTCTTTCTGCCCCTCCCTCTTCCTCTGTCAAAATAAATAAATAAACTTAAAAAAAAAATACTGCTCCTATCTTCAGGAAAGCCCGTAGCCCCATAGTCAAATACAGCCTCGAGCTGGCTCTGACTCCATAAAGAGCATGTGATGTCCTATAACAGAGCCACATGCACACACACACCCTACCTGGGTAGAGACACGCATAGGCTCCCCCAAAGCAGGGGCGGGAGAGGTAGCGGAATCATGAATTAAGACCCTGTTCATTTACAGTTCTTTGAGATGAGTTGGCTACTTCTGCTCATTCATTCTGAAGATTAGCATATGGCAGTGTTGCCCGAGTTTTATACCCTGAGGTGAGTGAATGCAAAACTCACCCAAATAAAATGTGTGTCACCCGCAAATTCCCTTTTCCGTAAGGGCAGAAGCAGTTGGCCGTCACGATATCTTCAGAAATAGAACTGAAAATTTTTTTCGCTCCCCAATCTGCCTCGCCAGCTCGGGAGCTGAAAACGCATGTTGAAGATCTGGCCTCTGAGCGAGATGGGCATTTGGAAGGTCCCTGTCCTGATCCTACCTACTGGGTAAGAGAACTCAGCTACTAGTTCCAAAAATCCCCAAAAAACAACCACCACCAACTCCCCAAACCAGAAACCACACACACACACAAAAAAAAAAAAAACCCAAAAAACAAAAAGCAAAAAACGAACAAACACAACACAACACAGCAATCATGCAGAGAGACCCTAAGGACAGGGGAAGGGACCAAAACACATTCTTACTTTCCTCTGTACTTCTGAAAGATTTATTTGGTGCTTGAGAGTCCAGATGTTTTTTTCCCTCCCTCTTAAGTGTCATTTTTTCCTCCTTCTGTGTTTATGGGTGATGCACGTTTATTATAGGAAGTTAGAAAATACAGAAAAAGGAAAAGAGTAAACATTTCACCCATAATCTGGCCACCCAGAGAAAACAACAACATTGTTTTGTTTACTGATCTTTTTCTACTGGGCTTGTATGTTTCTTCCTTGTGGATATCTAGTTGTACTTATAACTGAGTTTCTTGTGTTTCAATTAGCCAGACAGCGTTACATATGTATCTCTTCATATTATGAAAAACTCTTCACAAGCATCATATTGAGTTTTTAAAGTTTTCCCCTCAATTTTGAAAGTACTACGTGTTTATTGTGGCAATTTTGGAATACACACACACACACACACACACGCACACGCACACAATTATTTTGTGTGTGCCAAAGCACGCTATCAGCAGGGTGAGGAAACAACCCGTGAATCGGAGAAAACGTTTGTAAACTATCTCCAAGAGGTAGATATCCAGAGTACCTTAAAGAACTTTTACAACTCAAAACAAGCAAACCAAAACAAAACAGCCCGGTTAAAAACGAACTCAGGGTTCGACTAGGTATTTCACCAAAGGAAATGCTCAGATGGCATGTAAGTACATAAAAAGATGCCAAAGTAAGTAATTTTTAGGGAAATGCAAATCAGAACTACATAGTGGGTTCTCCTTCACAACCTTTAGGATGGCTATTATCAACACAGGAGTGGGGCGCCTGGATGGCTCAGTCAGTTAAGCATCTGAGTTCAGCCCGGGTCATGATCTCTCAGTTCATGAGTTTGAGCCCCACGTCGGGCTCTGTGCTGACAGCTCGGAGCCTGGAGCCTGCTTCGGATTCTGTGTCTCCCTCTCTCTCCCTGCCCTTCCCCCGCTCATGCTCTGTCTCTCTGTCTCTCAAAAATGAATAAATGTTAAGAAAAAAATTAATCGAAACAGGAGACGATAATAATATGAGGTGCTGGAGAGGATGTGGGGCAGTTGGAACCTGGTGCGTTCCTGGTGGGAAGGTAAGACAGGGCAGCTGCTGTGGAAAATAGTGTGATGGCCTCTCGAAAAAATTAAACACGGAATCACCATGCGATGCATCAACTGCACTGCTGGGAATGCACCAGAGGGATTGAAAGCGGGGAGCTGGACAGACGTTTGGCACGCCCACGTTCGTCTTCATGGCAGCATTATTCACAAGAGCCAAGCGGTGGGAACAATCCGCGTGTCCATCAGTGGACGGATGCATAAACAAAATGCGGTATATGCACACAAAGGAGTATTACTCAGCCTTAAAAAGGAAATTAATTTTGACCAGGAAAAAACTATTCTGATACGCGTTAAAACGCTAAGGGAGACTTTTTCGGGACTATTGTAATTGGTGTCGACAGCATCGCTAGAGGGGAGAAAACATGGACTTGACCCTGAATGCAACAAAGACACATGGGGATTTGTAGCCAAGGAGCAGAGTGCAGGTGGGGGAGGGGCTGGAAAATTACCAAGAGGAGACATCAAGGGTAGGGGGCTTCAGTCGGTTATGACTGAACAGGATTCTTGCTGACAACAGGCCAGGGACTCGTAGGATACTTGCTGTGATTAGGTGGTGCTGTTCCTGGCAAGGACGAAGACCAAGGGTAAGGCCAGTCGAGTAAAGGGCTCAGAAGAGCCTGAGTGATGTTTGATTACGAAGAGAGCCTTTGCGGGGCACCTGGGTGGCTCAGGTCATGATCTCGCAGTTCATGGGTTCGAGCCCCATGTCGAGCTCTCTGCTGTCAGCATGGAGCCTGCCGCAGATCCTCGGTTGCCCTCGCTCTCTGCCCCTCCCAGACTCACGCTCCTAGTCTCAAGGATAAATAAACAAAAAAAAAGAAAGGAGAGATGCATTTCAATGGCACATCCTACAAGATGACTCCATCTTGGAGATGTAAGGCTGACTGATCTCTTACATGAGACAGTAATGTCACAGTCACAGAGACAGAAAATGGAATGTGGTGGCCAGGGGCTGTGGGAGGGGCCAGTGGGAAGTTATTGCTTCATGCATAGACTTTCACTTTGGGAACTGGAAAGTTCTGGAGATGGATGGCGGTGAGGGCTGCACAACAGCGTGAATTGTACTTAATGTCACTGAACTCTACACTTGGAATGCTTAAATGGTGAATTTTATGTTTTGTACACTTTACCACCACGAAGAAAACAATGCCAATAAAATCATCAGTCTTTCTAGTGCCCAGAGAAAATCTCTATTAACATTGTGATGTATTCCCTTTTTATCCTATCTGTGTCTATCTGTGTGCATACCTAGCTAGTGGTTTGCATATATAGATATGCATATGTTTATATATATAAACATGACATAGTCAAACTCATACTAAATATAGGATTTATATATTTAATAGGCATTTTCACATTAAACATTTACTGGTTGATAAACAATCTTTAAAAAAATTTTAATCTTTTTTTAATTTAAATTTAAAAAAATTTTTTATTTTTATTTAGTTTTTTTTGGGGGGGAGAGAGAACGTGAGTGGGGGAGAGGGGCAGAGGGAGAGAGAGAGAGAGAGAGAGAGAGAGAGAGAGAGAATCCCAACCAGGCTCCAGGCTCAGCATGGAGTCTGGGATCACGACCAGAGCCAAAATCAAGAGTCAGATGGTCAACCGACTGAACCACCCAGGTGCCCTGATAACCAACCTTTTTCTACATCATTTAAAATCACTCCATTTCATTCCATCATTGTCATTATGATGGAATAATGACACAGTAAAAGTCATTACTATAGATGTTTTCCCCCATAATCTATTGTTGCATTTATGTTACTTCTATTTCTTCATGATTATAAATGATTCTACAATGAACATCTTTATTTATAAGATTCCTTCCCCCTGTATTCAGATTCTTTCTTTAGTTCAGCTTCCCCAGCCTGAAACACTCAAAGGGTGTGAATATTTTGAAGCCCTACGTCAAATTAGCAAGGTGACTTTATTCCTTCCTCCCCTCTCCCTTCCTCTCCCTCTCCCTTTCTTCCCTTCCTTCCTCCCCTCCCTCTATCCCTCCCTCCTTTCCTTCCTCTTCCTTTTTTTTTTTCCTACTCTTTGAGGAGTGGGGCAGGCAGAATTTTAGATGGGCCTTAAGATTCTTGACATCTGGTATACACACAACTCCGTTTTTCAGCCAAACATCCATCTAGAGCCTGCTGTGAAGAGATTTTGCAAGAGTCTTTAAGTGCCCTCAAAATCTCCCTTAATACAGGGAGGGTATCTGGGTGGGCCTGACCTAATCACATGACCCTTTAAACGTAGGCCTGAAGTCCGAGACAGAGGACTCAGAGATTGTCAGAGATTTGGAGCACGAGGGTGCTCAGAGGTGCTCCACTTCCGGTTGGAGGATGGAAAGCACATGGTGGCAGAGGATGGAGGCGGCTTCCGGAGCTAAGAGCAGCCCCCGCCTGACATCTGGCAAGGAAAGGCACACCCTCCTGACAGGAGGGTGGTTACACCTAGAGGGATTTACCAAAAAGGTACATAGGACAAAGATACTAGGAGCGAGATCTCGCATGGCCACAGAAGGTGCTAGACTGAAAGCAGAGGTGAACTCCTGGTTTCTTGAGATAAACAGGCATCGGTTCTCAAGGTCTGTCCACTGAGACCAGGAGAGCGGCAACATCTCACCGTGAGGACTCTGAGAGACTTCATGGCACACGCCCCTCCTCTGCAGCTTGTCATCGGGTCTAGAGATTTCTGCCCACCCTCCAGGAGCACATGCAAGGCCCTGGGGCACCAGGCCAAGAAAGAGAGGCTGATTCCGAAGTCATGAGTCTTGCTCACGTCGGGCCTATTCTTGTCATCTGGTTTCCTGTCCGAGGATCACCGCCTTTTCTGGGACCCCGGGAATGCCTTCCCCACCTCCCGGCAGGTTAGATTCCACCTTCTATGTGCTGGTGTTCAGCTGCCTTCCAGCCTGCCTCGCCCGAGAGTGTCCCCATACGCCCATCGCCCCATAACGAGTACCCCATCCACTAGAGAGCGGGGGTGGCACCCTGGCCACCAACCTCAAGTCCAGTGGCGGGCTTCGACTTATAAAATGATGGACTCAGCCGAGAGAGGTTGGGGCGACATGGAGGGCAGGTGACTGGGGCATCTCCACGGTCCCCTAGATGGGGGTGAGGTCCTGGGCAGGGACGTCTTCAGATAGGAGCAGCCGAGGCTGGAGAGAAGGACTGGGCACCACGGGGCCCCCACCTGAGCCCCAGTGTCTGTATTGTCTCCGCGGTGGAGCCCAAGCGGGAGGCTTTGGGAAAGGTGGGAGGAAACCACAGCCTGGCATGTCAGAGGGAAGGAGGGGAGAGAGAGGCAGAAGGAAGAAGGTTTGGCAGTGCGGAGGCAGGAAGCAAAGCAGGTAAGGGGGACTTGCCCGGCGGAGCCTGTATGGAATCCTCCCTTTGTTTACAGAGAAAGCAAGAGTCCGGGAGATACACAATCCGGGCAAGGGAGCCCTGCCGTGGGGATGGGTTTGTCTAACATCTTGATTTACTTTCTGCAACTTTCTGGATGGAGAAAACCCCCACGCCCCCGTGCCAAGCCATTCCCCCCCCCTCCCCGTATTTGTTAAGCCCATCTGCAGTTCAAGGGGAATCAGATTCATGTGTTTTCAATTCATTTACACTTAACTTATTAAAATATTGCTTTGTAAGAGCTATTTGATGTCCAGGAAGCCATTTGTGTCTCTTAAATAAATCTTTAAAGTCCCTTTTTCTTAGAAACAGGAAATTGCATTTTGCCAAATGCAAATTAACTTGCACCTCATAAAGTTCAAGTTGAGCTCAAAACACACACTGCGCGTGAGGGTCGGGTGGGTTTCAAACTTTGGCAAGCTATCTCCGGGTTTAATCGAAGCCAAAAGACAGCAATTGGAGGCTCGAGGCACATTCCAAAGGGTGGGATTATTGCAAGCTGCCAGCAGAAAGTCCAATTCGTATTTCGCTTCTCTCTCGGTTATCCGGCGAGTCATTATCAGCACTGCCTCCCCGCCCCTCCTTTCTTGCTCTGGGTTCCTCTTTGCTGCAAGCTTCTTCTTTGCAAGAAGACAAAAATTAACGTGCAACTCTCCCCCCCCCCCCCCCCCCCCCGCCTCCCCCTTAGGGGGAAGCGGGAGGGAGGTTTAAAGGCTGAGCCTGTGGCATCAGATTTTATCTGATTTTCTTTCTTCCATATGAACACCAGAAGCAAAGGGCACTCTCTTCACAGCGCGTGGCCTTGGAGTCTGACACACTCATCCTCTTCCCGCATGTGTGGGGTGGTGAGTGTGTTCCACATATGCACGGGCCCCTTCCCCCAAGCTTTTCAGACCTATTATCCCATCTGTCTGCGCTGTCAGGGTGGGACAGGGCGGGTCCGAACTATTAGCTTGATTTGACACAGAAGAAAGGGAGGGTCAGGGAGAGGTGAGGTGATTCACCCAAGGTCACGAGTGGAGCCAGGCTGTCTCTCCCTCCAGGCCCTTTACCTGGGCCAGGCAGAGGCAAGAGTCTCCCAGAATGGTGGGGCCAAGCAAATAAGGTGCTAATGGATGAGACAATAGCCGCATCACTGGTCTGTGTGGGGTTCCTCTGAGTCCTGTAAATGTTTCTCGAATGCGCATCCTGTGCCTGGCCTGGAATGAGATCCAGGAAATGCAGACATGAGCAGCACATGCTCTCTGCCTCCAAGGCACCTACAGCCCAGTGGGGAGACAGGTGCATGAGTCAATGGCTAGAACAGATCACGGCCAGCATCATTACTACGGCATGCACGGGGCATTCGAGAAGAACACAAGGGAGGTGCTTAGCCCAGTGTGAGCGTTCTGGAAGTCTCTCTTTGGGGAGGGGACTACTTTCACTGAGCCTTCAAGGATGAGCAAGAGGCAGCCAGGAGAAGGAAGGAGGGAGGACATTCCAGCTAGCAAGAGCAGCAGGAGTGAAGGGGTGGGGTGCAGAAGCAGCATGGTGGAAGGTGGGAAATTCTAAGCACCTGGAGCCTGGAATTATTCGAACAAAAAAGTATGAAGAGGGAAGCGGTGGGAGAGCTGCAGCCTTTACTGGCTTTTGTCTGCCAGGCTCAGGAGCTTGGACTTAATCCTGAGTCCAAGGGTCCTCATCCTTTTCTTGGTGGATCCCTCAGAAATTGGATGAAATCTATGGACCCTCTCCTAAGAAAACTGCGTGTATCGCATGCACACAAAATTGTGACTGCAATTACAAGGCTCGCCTATCTTCGGAAGCCCAGGCTAAGAACCCTTACTTATGCAATAGAGAACCGCTGACAAATGTTGAGAGTGATACGATCAGACTTGCATTTCAGAGTGACATTCTGCAGCGAGATGGAAAACAGACTGGAAGGAAAGTAAAAGTGCAGGTAAGGAGCCTGGCTAGATGTACTCGTGGCTCCAAATTCTGGGAGAAAACGCTTACTTTATCCATTATTGTGCCAATTAAATGGCATTTGTAGAACTTCCGCGTGCAGTGTGTCTATTTCACAGTTGAAAGGCAGTTTTTGACTTGGGATTTGAAAATGAATTTTGTAATGTTAAAACAAACATTTACACGTCCAGTAATTTTGGGGCACCTGGGTGGCTCAGTTGGTTGAGCGTCTGGCTTCGGCTCAGGTCATGATCTCACGGTTTGTGAGTTCGAGCCCCGCGTCGGGCTCTGTGCTGACAGCTCGGAGCCTGGAGCCTGTTTCGGATTCTGTGTCTCCCTCTCTCTCTGCTCCTCCCCTGTTCATGCTCTGTCTCTGTCTCTGTCTCTCAAAAATAAATAAATAAACATTTTTTTAAAAAGTCCAGTAATTTTTAGTGGAAAGGAAGAATTCTTTCATGGTGTTGGGTGAAGGCTATGAAAACGTACCTCGTCCCACTAATGTCCTTTATAGCAAAAGGACTGAGTGCAGAACCATGGTTGCCTTTACTTGTCATGTCTTTTTAGTCTCCTCCAATTTGGAAAAGTCTTCCCTGGACTTTCGTGGTCTTGGTACTGTTAAAGAGGAGAGTTCACTTATTTTATAGAATGACCTATAATTAGGGTTTGCTGGACGTATCCTCAGTCATACAACTTTAGCAGCAATATCGCAGAAGTGATGCTGTGTAATTCTCAATGCATTCTATCACAGAGTACACAATTTTCATTTTTCCTATCACTGTTGGTGTTAGCTTTGATCACTTGAGCAAGGTAGCGTCTGCTAGACTTCTCTACGTTTTGTGGAGAGGTATTTTGGGTGTATACACACATTCCATTTCTCATCAAAGTTTTGATGTATTTATTTATTCATAGGGTACAACTCATAGCTTCCTATTTTATTGAATAGGTTGCAATTATCTATTTGTAATATATAATACATATAATAGGTTTCTATGTATCTATCGAAACTATTTATATCTATATCTCTCTATATATCTATATATATATCTATATTGCTATATATCTATGTCTATATTGCTAATCCAATTACCCTAAATTTGGCCATTAGGAGTACTTTCAAAATGCCTTCTGTGTCCGTTAGATATGCCTCTGTCAATCTTTGAGAAATTCTTTACTTTCTGGCACGAAAAGACATTTCAGGCTCATTTTATTCTTTCTTTTTTTTTTTTAATTTTTTTTAACGTTTATTTATTTATTTTTGAGACAGAGAGAGACAGAGCATGAACGGGGGGAGGGGCAGAGAGAGAGGGAGACACAGAATCGGAAGCAGGCTCCAGGCTCTGAGCCATCAGCCCAGAGCCCGACGCGGGGCTCAAACTCACGGACCGCGGGATCGTGACCTGAGCTGAAGTCAGACGCTTAACCGACTGAGCCACCCAGGCGGATTCTTTCTTGCCCCAGTCCTGAAATCAGCCATTTCTCTAAGGGACACAGTTCTTCTTAGTGGAGAATGGTATTTAGAAGCCACAATTCAGTCTCTCAGAGTGCTCACAGTTATTGAGGTGTTGCTGCTCTCCTGGTCTCAGTGGACAGACCTTGAGAATATGTGTATATTTAGAAACCACGGGTTCACCTCTGATTTTAATCTAGCACCTTCTCTGACCGTGAGAGATCTCGCCCCTATTATCTTTATCCTATGTACTTATTTGATAAGTCTCTCTCAATGTAACCAAACTCCTTTCACTGCTGCTCCTGCTCTCTGGTGTGGACACTCTCACGTCCCCACTTGGGTGGGTACTGTCACCTGCACTGTGCAGCACCCTGCATGGACGTTGACCTCAACCTCTTAGTCTACAACACCTCATGTGGGAGCACCAAAGCTACCTCCCCTCCATGAGAATGTTCTCCTCATACTATTCAAGCCCATCCCTCATGGACATTGTACTAATTTTCTTTTGCTGTTGTAACAAATCACCACATACTTAGTGACTTAAAACAACACAAATTTGTTATTGTGCAGTTCCGGAAATCAGAAGCATAAAATGGATTCACAAGATTACGTTCCTTCTGGGGGCTCTAGGAGAGATTTCATTTCCTTGCTTTTTCCAACTTCTAGACGTTGCACACGTTTCTGGGTTCATGGTCTTTTTCTCCATCTTCGAAGCCACTAGTTTTGCATTTTCTCTCCTTTCTGACCCCTGCGGCTGGCCTCTCTCTCTTTCTCTATGTGACCCTCCTCTCTCCCTCTTGTAAAAACCCTTGAGATTACATTGGGCCCACCTAGATCATCCACAGTAATCTTCCCATTTCATGATCGTTAATTCATCACCTCCACGAAGTCCTTTTTACCACATAGCATGGTAACATATTCGTAGGCTCTGGGGATTAGGATGTGGACATCTGCAGAGGGGCTATTATTCAGCTTACTTCAGGCCATTTTCAGTCCCACTTTATGGGTTGGGAGCAAATTATTCAAAGAAGGAAGGGGGGAATAAGGGGAAGAGAAAGAGCAAGAATGGATGTTATAGATACCATTGTATAGATAGATATTTTATATGTTTAGTTAACACTGAGAGGTTTCATATTACCCAAGACGTTGTTGTTTATGTCAGGGCCAAGACCCAAATCCAGACGGCTTGATTCCTAAGACACTGGGACCTCTTTTTTCCCCCTCACTGTGTCCTGAACGGCTACTCTCCAAGTTGTGTTCCCTCACCCAATACTGCAGATCCCTAGGGAGCTGAGCTCTCTCTACCATAACCATAGACCTTAACTGCATTTTTCTAGAAGGCTGACCAGAAGGCTAAGCATAGTTGTGCCTCATCATTTGGGTGTTCAGTTATTGTGTTGTGGCAATGGACAATAGTTTTTCTGGAGAAAAGGAGAAAAAAAATTATCTCTAATTATTAACACTCTTGTCCTGCTTACCTTAGCCACAGCTCAACAGAAGAAGGAAGTGACTCCTGCCACTATCTCAGTAATCAAGCTCTGATTATTTGTAGCCCTCTGCGGGGGGCAGAAGAGAGGTTGGAGTATAGAAATAAACAGTTGGTTCAGGTTATATGACTCTTTCCTTGCAGAGATAGTGCAAGCAAAACCCATATGGTCTCAGGTATTAGCCGAAATGTAATACCAGCTTCCGCAGTGCGTCCATCGGGTCAATGTGGCTCCACCCCACTGGCCACATTAAGGATATCAATGTTATGAGAGCATGTCAACTCTCGTATTCTGAGAACACTCCCCCCACCTGCTGCCCTGGAATTCTGGGAACTTTCGTGGCTGGAACAAGACCGTCTGTTATTTGGCTTCACCAGGAAGGAAGTGAATGGGTCAGGTGAGAAAAGAGAGGTGTGGGGTATAAAAACACTTCCCAGAAACTGTCCAGAAAAAAAAAAAATGCCTCTCCTCCTGCAAGCACATTAATCCTTGTTTTATTTTTTTCTCCCTTATATAAGTGTCCTTGATATTTGGGGGGATTGCGTCTGTCATTTAATCTTTTGTCTCCTCACCTCACCCACCCATTCAGTGATGTTTGTGAAAGATCAGCTGTGAGCCGGGCACTGTACATGGGCTCGAGTGCTCTGAGCTGAGCCGGACTCAGACTTTCCTTCGAGGACCTCCCAGAGCTTGGTCATGGGGAACCTTGGTGGGCTAATCTAAATGTCTGACGCCTCTTACCTTTCAAGCTGAATTCAGAACTCTTGGCATGTGGGGGATGCTCCCTAAATGTTTGTTGAATGAAAAGGCACCGTTTTTGCCCCGAGGCCCTGAAACCTGCACGGTTGCTGTTCTGTCCACTTTTGCAGATGGTAACACAGGCGGAGCGGCTGCGACTTGCTCAGGTAGCACAGCCAGTAGATGGCGGAATCAGGATTTGAACCCGCACCCTCTGACTCCTGTCGTATCTCACTGAGAGCGCGTCCCAGGCTCACACACCTGGAGGCTTGCAAAAGGCAGCAGGACAGAGTTCACAGGCGTGGTTGCTGGCGCTGTGGGTTTCAGCCCAGTAGAAACCTGAATTGGTCTCAGCTCACTCCTTTCTGAGCATCCCAGAATTTATGGAGGTTTCTGCTCGTTCTCCTAACCTAAGCCTCCTGCTCTCTCACCTTGACACCCTTTCCTGATATCTTGGTGAGGTACTCTCTCTTCCTCCTGGTAGAATGTTTCCTCACCCCTTCTTCTACACCAGGGTGGGTACAGCTGTGGGGAGCTGCCCAGACCTTCTGTCCTTCGGCAGCTGAGCCTTAGGGCTGGGCTTTCTTACTCCTCTGTAGGGACCATCACTGCAGAGCAGAGGTCTTCAAACGTACTTTCCCCACAGAGCCCTTTGTTCAAACCAAAGTTGCCAAGGGAGCCCAGAGTGTGAAACGGGCCAAATGAAGGTGGTGGTCTAGTGGGTGTAGGTTCTGGAGTTGGACCCCATCCCTGCTTTCTCCTTGCTCTCCCGTCTCCTGAACAGCTGGGCCTGGAGGTGCTTATGGGGTCTCTGGATCTCTACCACTCAGTTTGAAGACACTGGCTCAGCGAATACATGCCTGTCCCGGGGCGGGACTCTGAACTCAGGATCCTGAGTCTGATCCGAGGGGGTTGGGGGAAGAAGAGTGGGGCTGGGGGAGACACCGGCCTGTGCGTTTGAGGCTCCCGGCACCTGTCTCTAAGGGAGACACACTTCTTTATTCCCTGGCATTTTCCTTCTTGCTGCATTTCCCCCCACTTCCCCACGACATTTCCTTTTAAGGTGTTTAGACCCCTGACATGTCACCTGACGGGTGGCCAGAAGAGGCAAATGCAAACCCTTCCCCGCCCCATCGTTTTCCATCCTGATGGACCTCCTTCCGTTGGATGCCAACTGTGCCCTGTCCCCAGACCCCTGAACTTGACCCCTGAACTTGACCTCTGAGCTTGACCGCTGAACTTGACCACTGAACTTGCTTGCCCTGGCTTGCTTGTGGATACTCGGCTCTTTCTCACCTAGGTACTCCCCAAACTCGGCTACCTCAAATAAGGGGCCTTGTTTTATCTCTGGTCACTTTGCCTCACATCCCACCCCACCCCATCTTGTTCACCATGAATAGAAACCCGTTGCTTCCCAGCTCAGCTCTGAGGAAGTCTGGAATTGTCAAAACAGAGCTCTACTAAGATGCCATGGCCACACAAAAAGGAAACAAAGAAATCACTGTGGCACAACATGATTGACTTCTGCAAAGTCAAATTCCTTATTTTAATTCTTCCCACAGAGTAGCTTGGCTCGTGCCAATTCTGGGCATGCTGCCCTCGGCGCCTTCCCCCCCCCGCTCGATCCCGAGGTGGCTTGGGCACTGCTGGGAGGCTTGGTGGCATTCTCTTCTGGAAGTGATTTCTTCATCGTCTTTCTACTCTGGCTCCAGGTCATTGTCCCTGCTTCCAGGCCAAGCTGTCTGTAGGCTGGAGGCTGCCCTGGTCTTACTGGACCCTTGCCCCTGGAAGACACCTCCCTTCTGGGGCTCCAAGTACTTCTCTCCTGCAGCTGCTGACCTGCAATTGTCCCTTCCACCAGTAGGCAGGTGGCTTCCCTGGCTGCCTGGGGTCACCCCCGCCCCCCCCCCCCCGACTCCATTTTGGTATAAATTTTATTTAAATGCTCTTGTTTTAAAGAGCGTTCACTCACAAGCTTGATGGGCTGTTTTAAGCTTCTTGGTCTATATTTTTATACTTGAAAATATCTTATTGCCCTCTCAAACACTAAAAAAAAAATAATACACTGTTTTAGAATTAGGTGACACCAAACAAAGTTGAGTAAATGTTAAAAATCAGCAAATAACAAATTATACAATTTGACCACCTCGAGGCTACTGATTGTTACCTCCTTTCCTATCCTTTTCTGCGCTCACACGCATATACGTACCAATAAGATTCTTTGTCTAAAACTCCGGGATTACTCTCTGCATACTCAGCAACTTGCTTCTTTCCCTTAACTTTTCTTGCTTTGTAACGTTGATATTTTGGCCGTCCTCGGCTCCCTCACTCTGTTCTAGCCCAGAAGTTTCCAGTCATGCTCCTGCAGCACACAGGGTTTCCCTAAGTGGAATCAAGGGGCTGAGCTGTCAAAACCCAGTAAAGACCATCTGGATTCGGTTCTACCACCACTGGGGCGTGCTATCTTCTTATCCCGAATGATTTCTAGATGAGTACGAAGTTTTGCTTAGTTATCTTCGGTTTAATCGGCCAGTATCTCATAAGATCATGCCAAGAGCACGGTGACCTCCAGGGACGCTGCTATCTTCCCGCCTCTGGGATGTGCTGTGGGTCTAGGAGGCAGCTTTGACCTAAAGCCACGGTTTTAACTTGATCTGGCCGTGGGGGACTATGTGCCAACTCAGAGAAGGTGGGGTGATAAGGGGCTGTGTGCAAGCGCTGGGCACCAGGGGCTTTCCTAACTCCACTGAGGCACCTCTCTGGAAAAGGAGGACACCGAGGTCGTGTCCTGCGTTTTTCTGCTCGCAGGACAGAGGTGGAGTCCAGGAGTCCAGTGAGCAGGAGGCCCTGGGAAAAGGGGCAATGCGGAAGCATATCAGCTAAGGGGATCTCTGTAGGGCAGTAGGGGGCATGGGTCCCAGAAAAGTATTGAGGTTGGTTCCCTGGAGGGAGGGATGGTAGAGTTCCCGGCAGTGGACTGGAACGAAGCAGCTACACAAGAACATTGGAGATTTCCACTGGGGCCTCCCAGAAAGATACTGGACGAGGCGAAAACTTGGAGAGGAAGCTGGGGTTCTGCGAGGGTGCTATTTATCCTGTGGGGACTCATTTGCACTTGTGTGCTGTGGGACAGATTTGTGTCAGGGACAGAAGTTCTAACAGAGTGGCACAAGCCAAGAGGGAAGGGCAGAGAGGTCTTAGAGCTGCTGCCGTAGGAGCTCGGGTAACATCGCCAGCACCTGGCCCTCTCTCCGCTCCTTTCTCATCCACGTTGGTTCCGTGCCCACCTGAGCCAGGCGCTCCTTTGGCCTCAGAGATGGTGGCAGGAGCTCCAGACTTGACATCTTCCTGCTTCAAGCCCAGCGGGAAGGCACCTGCCACTCTCACAGCCATCCCAGCAGCCCCTTCATCGAGTCATTCATCCCACTGAGGAGCGGGTCACACTGACTATCTTAGTTCAGGGCCATGCGCCCCTTCCCTGGACACTGGTGTGGGCCAATCTGTCCCAAACTGCCAGGTTGGTGAGGGGTGATTCTGTGGGAAAAATCGACAATCCTAAGGAGTGCATGTGGGAGAAGCAGGTATCAGGAGGCCAGAAAACAATGCTTAAAGAAATATTTAAGTTGGGTCGTTGCATGGCTCTGAGAAACTCAGGAAGAAGAGAAAACCAAGGGAGGATAGGGTTACCATTTTTACGTGCCTGGGCGTCTTCTCGAGGAAGCCAGTAGAGGTATATTCTGGTGGTTCCTGAGGGCACAGTGGCCCCAGGGCACGCTGAGCCCCCATCTCTGGGAGTGGGACTGATATTTCCTACACTAAGATTCCATATCTCCACAATAGTCACCAGTTGTGTAAAATATTTTTGCATAAGGCATAATCATGGTTTTCTCACCAGAGATAGACGTGGAGAATGGGGTGAGGTTTAGCAAGGGTTAGACAACAGCAATACTTCGCAGCCCTGAACATTTATGAGACACAGAAAACAAGTAGGCTGAGCCTTGTGCATTCTGTGTGTGTGTGTGTGTGTGTGTGTGTGTGCCCACGTGTGCATGCTTGTCTGTGCACTGGGGGGGCAGGTGAGGGGACAGGGGTGGAATGAAACTTGCCATGGAGACCTAAAGTTGCTTATCCCCCATCCAGATCATAAGTGGGGGTGGAGGGCTGGTGTTTGGATGAATGATGAATTTGTTTTGAGCCTCTCACAGCAGAAGAGCGCATCAGGACCAATCAGGGCAGCGTGCTTGCAGTAGAAACAGCTGGGGTAGGGAGGGCACCCGGGCCCTTCTTTCCAGGTCTGGAAGTCCAATTGGCCTCCTCCACCTCCTCCTGTTTCTGCAGGAATTCTCTGTGAGGCAGTGGAAGATGTCATATGCAGCTCCCTCCTGAGTGGGGAAATGAGACACGGTGACAGGTTTGATATTCATCTTGTCTCCTATCAGGTAACCCTTCTGGTCCTCCCAGGGCGCACGAATTGTCTCTCCCTCCCTCTCTGTCTCTCCCTCCCTCTCTCTGTCTCTCTCTCAATCTCCTCAAATCCCCTGTATTAAATTACTGTTGAAATGTTTCGAACTCTCAGCACCAGGATCGTATGACAGAATGCATGGGGGTTTGCTTTTTAATCTCGCCCGAGAGAGAGAAATGGAAATGACTTCCAGGATTTTGACACAACGATCAGACAAAAAAAGATTTTTATCCCCCACCCTTCGAATAAATGGGAACTTGTCAGATGCCATTATCAAGTCATATAGATCAGAATTCGTCTCAGTTTTTTTTTTGTGGGCCTAAAAGCAATAAAGAGTTATAACTGCATTCCAAGTTATGTTTGGATTATTGACGACTCCATGACCAAAGATTTGTCTGTCCTGAAGGCTGATGGAGTTTGAGCTGATTTATCTCCTGGAGCTGGAGGCCCGATCCCTCACTGAGCCATAAAACACAGCAGTGGGCTCTTCCCCGACCACTTTGCTTGAACCACTGAATTTGGATTTTCTGAAATGACCATCTTGAGGCCTACACCCTCAAGATTCAGAGAGGCGGGGGAGGCGGGGGCGGGGGGGGGGGGGATGAACTCATTTTCCAATCCTGGTTTTCATTTGCATGGGGAAAAAAAAGAATCTATTCTAATAAAGACCTCCGCCTGTGCCGAGGGATGTTCAGGAATTATTTCCTGCCGCCGTTCCTCTATTAAATAAATAAATTGCTGCTGCCTTTGATTTTTCATCAGGGGACTTTGACAGATCTCGGATGGGTGACTTCAGGTTTAAAGACTTATTTGGTTAGGCTGGCTTTCGGTGACATGGCCACGAAGATACTGTTAAGGAAAAAGTCTAGTTTCTTGACCCTCAGGCGATGAAGGGAATCAGGATGACCCAGCACCCCCTCCCTGTCCACCAGTCCATCATTTCATTGGTTCTTTTCTAATGAAGACAGATGCCAGGCAACTCTGGTTTATCCAGCTACTCAAAGGTGTAACTGACTTCCCAATTTATTAACAATGGTGATTCATTACCATGACAATTGGGAAAAACTGATTACCTTTGAATTTCTGATGAGGTAATCCTGCCTCTCTCAAGCTCTGGTAATGAATCACCATCTTCCCTCCCTCCTCTGACCTAATTTTCCAAATCATGTACCTGTATAAAATATTGTGCAGAGGCGTGCATCTATTTATCTTCCAGGAATTCTCTCCTTCTGAATTCAAGAGAGAAGACAACCCCTCCAACTGGGAGGGAAGATTCATGAATGTTCTGGGTACGGAATTCACCGGGGTCCAATCTCTTGGATAATCAATCTGTACTGTGACGAGTCTGGGAACATCCATTCCCATCGTGCTGGCTAGGATGCTGGAGTCTCTACCTGATGGAAATGGAGAAGTCCATAGGGACAACATGATTCCCCTTCTCTCTGTTGAAAGACAATACCTGAACCTTAGGCTTAAAGGGCTGGCGTTTCTTGTGGTAATTCTTCAAGCTCCATAATGTCTCAAACAAGAAGACCTGATGGTCTCAGAATTGTTAGCTTAAGTGAATGATACCCTTGACTGCCATGGGTCTTAGGATCAATGGCCTGCTATGAAAGTTGATATTTACCAACTAGTGCTGACTTAATTGTTGAGACTCCCGGACACAGGAATCTTTCCCCATGGTGCCGAGGGTGCCTTTGATTGACCGGGTTGTATTGTCCAGAATACGCAGTTGGTAGGGTGGGGGAGGGAGACACACGATGCACTTTCTCCTCATCACTTATCAACTAACTGTCATTTTTTCTTTCTTTCAGCTATGAGAAGCATCCCTAACTCTGTCTCTCTGTTTTTAGATCCCTCATTAAAAACACTCTACTACGTTTCCTGTCCTAGGAGTACCCACCTCTTAGCTAACGTGTGGTTGTGCAGGCAAAGAGGTCACATCTCCTGGACATATACATCAAGCAGTTTGATTCCCTTTAATACATACTTGCTGAATGTCCACAACGATGGGCACTGAGGATGACCAAAAAGATAAATGGGACACACAACTGATGCCTTGAGAAGTTCTTTCACTTAGAGGATCAATGTCAGTGTGGCCCAGACCAGTACGTTCCTATGGCATTTTCATATTTGTCCAGACTTTCTTGGTTTGGCATTTCCCAAGAGCAGACCCAAGGATAAAATCCTGGTTGGATGTGGCTATTTAGCAAGTGGGTAAGGAAGGAATAAAACCCAGCAAAGCACGTGTTAGTGAGGAAGACTCACGTCCGCAAGGTAACCTCTGTAGAACCGACCCAGGGGACGTGGGGAGACTGGTCATTTATCCACTAACTCCTTTGGTGGGGTGTAGCCCCCTCTCTTCAGGGCTGTGTTTGGGTCAGCTGAGCAAATTCCATGGTGCCAGAGAAAGCCCCTGGGGGAAGAGGAAGAGAAGCATGGGCAAGAGAAAGGGCAACTGAGTACCACAGCCTTGGGGGGACAGTGGGGCTGGGACTGTGGCTCTACCATGGCTCAAATAAAAGAAGAGTCAGTTTGAGCTGCTTCTTTTCAAACCAAATAGTCAACACCCTAGCCTGGGCTTTCATGGGTCTGGAGGGGGGCTGGTAGGGAGTGATTGCACCTGCTCCCCTTGTCTCTTCTTCTAATAGCAGAATCCTTTTCTCTTGCGACTGTCCCTTCTCTAACCTGGTAGAAGGCTTTCTATTGTATAACCTTTTCTAATAACTCAAGTCAGCCCGTCGGAATCCTTTGGGAATTTACATGGGTATGTGACGAGAGTCCATATCTTCAGGGTCGTCTAAGTCTGGGTGGATGGCAATTTTTTTTCTGCCATATTTGAGAATAAACCCAATGTGCTGGAGAGCACAGCATTAAGAGGAGGGAAGGAGAGAGATGATGAGAAAGAGAGAGAGAGAACTGGGACACATCATTTCAAAAACAGTATTCATATCTGAAGTATGAAGTCCTCGGGAAGGTTCCTCTCATCGTTCACTCCCACCTCAAGCTGGTAGAGGTTGCCTTCCTCAGGTAGCCACTAGCTCCAGGCTGATAAATCTGTGTTTGTACTTACGATATTATACTGTAGTTGTCTGAGTGCCGAGAGCAGTCTGTCCCTTGGATGTCACCAGTTGTTCACTGAATGAGTGAGGCACCACATTGTCGCTTTTCTGGTTATCCTTTTATTGGATCGTAGGAAAAGCGTATTTTCTGGAGGCTACCAGATGCTGTGGGGTTCCTCATTGCTTGTTATGATCCCTCTTTACGGGATCAGGCACCATGGGGACAGGGTACCAAGATGGTTGGGTTGAGGCAGCAAATGGAAGCTCTTTTGAATGGCTCTTTGTAGAACTACATCCTCCAATAGGCTTCTCTAAAAGGATAAAAGGAAGGCACCACTTCCTGTGTCATCTAGAGGTTGTCTATACATTGAGAGTTGAGAGAGAGAGAGAGAGAGAGCAGGTTTGGACTTTTCTGCTACACTGATCATCTTTAGTTAATTGACCATTATGGTTAAGGAGGATTTTGACTTGCTCAAGAATTACGACTCACACAGAGAGGGATGAATAGAGCATTAGGAGACGTTAGGAATTCAAGTAGCTTCCAGATTTTCTTGAGTACCTACAACATGCTTAAATATCTTTGTTCATGTGAGGAGTTCAAGAGATATTAGAACATAGTTCTGGAGAAAATGGAAAGCACCAGACTGAATATCAAGGCGTTAGATGCCAAGCATGGCCCTGTTACTAAGGATGTCACTTTAAAGCAGTCACTTAACATCTCTAGCCTTCAATTGACTCAACCAAATCACGTTCATGAGAGTCCGGTCCTTTCTGAAAACGTGTAGGCATCTAATAAGATAATGCACGTAGAAGGACAACTAAATGCATGGCCGGTTAGACAGTGTGAACCATGATTAAGGGGATCTCGAATCTGAAAAGCACTTGATAATGCAAAGCAGCCAGGGTATGTGAGCAAAACTGAATGAGGCATAGTCTGTCTTCCTTAATGGGGGCTCTAATTCTTAAAGGCCAGAAGCAGTAGACAGGGTTAGGCATTCATCCGTTGATTCAACAAATATTTGTTGAGCGCCTCCTATGCGTCGAGTGCTATCCTGAGGGCTGGAGTCAATAGCAGTGAACATAAACAGACAACATCGGCATCCTCATGGAGCTTCTGTTCTCGAGTACACAAATGCAGGGCAGTGTGCCAAGAAGAGATGGGGAGTGATACATATGGGCTGCAGACCGAGGCCCTTAGCCTCATGTTCAAACTCAGAACGCAGGACGGCTTCCAAGTTTTAGTTGAGGCAAGAAGGTAGGATTTGTTGCCTTTATCTTTCTTCTCATTCGTGGTCCCAGTCATGGTCCTTATTTTCCAAGATCTAATCACTTGGAAAGGACCAAATATGACAAACACATGTCCTCTCAGTGCCCCATATATGAAAAACCATGCTGGAAGCTTATTTTAGATTTAAGTATCATTGGCATATTTGTTTCTCTTGGAGTGGATTTATTTTCTCTTACACAATGTGAATTTTTTTAATGCATCTTATTTTTTACTTCACTTTGCCTGCTTGGAAACTCAGGGCTAAAGTTGTAGCTCAAAATTCATCACTAGAGATTTCCTTTTTTGTTGTTTTTAATTTTTAATGTTTGCTTATTTTCGAAGGAGACAGAGACAGAGTGCAAGCAGGGGAGGGGCAGAGAGAGAGAGGGAGAGACACGATCCCAAGCAGCTCCAGGCTCTGAGCTGGCAGCACAGAGCCCGACACGGGGCTCAAAGCCACGGGCTGTGAGATCATGACCTGAGCCGAAGTCAGACGCTTAACCGACCGAGCCACCCAGACGCCCCCATCACTAGAGATTTCTTTTGGGAATATACATAGGTATGTGTTACCTATCCATTGGCCTTAGCTCCCTATTCTATTTCTATCTTCCCTAACCATTACTTAAAATCTTTTTCTACATTGTTGTGTCGTATATATTTTCTCTTCCTGCCTCCAGTCCTGTGTGGAGTAAACTGGGGGCACAGATTTTAAAGGAAGAAAGAAATACAAGCCAATAATCTCTAAGCCTGGAAGCAGTTCTCTGTTCCGACTGGCATGCCCTCCCTTGATGTTTCCCTTGACTTATCTTGAAAGCTGGGATATTAGAATGAACGTTTCTTGGTGGGAGTGAGTAAGGAGAGACCTCAGCAAGCATATGGCAGGCACCTGTGCAATGCGATGGGATGTGCATCAGTGAAGTCATGACAGCGTGTTGTACACAATCGGCTTGTTTCCTTTCAGCATTTAGCTCAAGTCATATGTATTATGCTTCTTGGCGTGTTTATTGGCTTTTTCCCTTCAACTTCCCCATTAGAACGTGAGCTCCTGGAGGGCAGGGGTACTGGTGTCTTTCACATTCACCAGTGTCTCTCCGGGACCATGCACTTTGTTTCACACTCAACTAGCGTTCAATAAAAAAATGGGTCCAGTGAATGAACAGAGTCGACACTGATCTGATTGGCAGTTAAGTCTGCAAGCCTTAGCTTTAGAAGCTTCACGGACAGAGGAGATCAGCCCAAGGAGGTGGAGAGGGCTTCCCACTAGTGATGCTTGAGTTGGGAGCTGAGTAGGTGGCTTGGCCAGCTAGCGATCTGCCCCTCACCAGGAGCTCTGATGGGGACGTCACCTCCAAACTCACCCCCTCTGCAGGAAGATCGGCTGCTCCAGGAGGACCAATGGATGGTAGCCTGGTGGGTTATTTTTCCTGCTGGAGGCATGACTGTCTGGGCTCTGATACTTTAAAGTGGGTTTCCCTCCCTCTCTCCCACCCCCGTCCCCCCTCCCTCCCTCAATCCTTCCCTTCGTCCTTCCCTGTTTCCCTCCCTTCTCTGCCTCCCTTCTTCCTTTCTTCCTTCCTTTCTCCCTCCGCCTTCCCTCTTTTCTTCGTCCCTGCCTCCCTTCCTTTCTCCCCTTCCTAATAAAAACATCTTCAGCACTCCCAAGCCCTGGAACCTCTCCGTCCTGTATTCGTTTCCTATTGCCACGTAACAAATTACCACAAGTTCAGTGGCTTAAAACAACACACATTCATTATGTCACAGCTTCTGTAGCTCAGAAGTCTGTGCCCAGCACAGTTGGGTTCTTCCGTAGGGTGTCGTCAGACTGAAATCCAGGTATCGGCTGGAGCTGTGGTCCCATCTGAGGCTCAGGATTTTCTTCCCAGCTCATTTGCTGTTGGCAGAATTTCGTTTCTTGCGGTTGTAGGACTGAGAGCCCTGCTTTCTTCCCGGCTGGCAGCCAGGGGTTGTTCTTGGCTCCTCGAGACTGCCTGCTGTCCCCTGCACGTGGACACTCTCCATAGGGAGGCAGTTTGCCCCTTTAAGGCCAGCAGAAGACTCTCTCCCGTTTAGAATCACTCTGCCTTTTTTGAACGGCTTGACTGATTACATCAGGGCCACTTGGGATAATCTCCCTATTGATTAACTCAAAGCCAACTGATTAGGGACTTATTTATATCTGTGGCGTCTCTCCTGCCATATAATGTAACAGAAGTTATGGGAGTCATGTCCTATTGTGGCCACAAACCCCACTCATACTCAAGGGGAGGAGGTGACCCAAGGTGTGTGCGCGAGTTGGCTGGAATTAGGGGGGCCACCTTAGAGTTCTGTCTACCACCCCTCCCTTCCCTAGCCTTTCCTTAGGATCAAAAAGGACTTTGTTCTAAAATGGTGTTGTCTGCCTCATAGGAAAAAGAGGAAAGGAGGCATTGGAAAGAGGCCCTTAACCATACCGACTTCTGTCCCAGGGGACATTTGGCTATGTCTGGAGATATTTTTGCTTGTCACAACTAGGGGAAGGGGGTTGGGTGCCACTGGTATCAGTGGGTAGAGGCCAGAATGTTGCTAAATATCCTACAATGCACGGGACAGCTGCACCCTCCCAACATGGGGCAATAGATTATCTGGCTCCCAATGTCACTAGTACTGAGGCTAAGAAACCCTGGCCTAGGGGATGAAGAAATGGAGCCTCTATGTTGGAATGGGGGAGTGGACGGGGTAGGGCTAGTGCAGCCACAGGAAATGGGGAGCGAACTTTTAGAAATGGGTCAGGTGAATGAACACTCCCCTGGGCTGTGATACAGGATCTTTATTCCATCAGACATGCAACAGGTGCAGGAAGACCAGGACACCTGAGGGAAGTCAGAAATTCTGAAGCCTGCCGTCTCTTAGCAGACCCAGGATTTGAGCCTGGAGGGCTTTCTGCAAGGGGAAGGGAGAAAATCAGCTCTCTCAGTCGGGTTACCATCAGGTAAGAAACAAAAACAACTTACTGTGATCAGATGAAAACGTACTCTATCCAACCACCTTGCAATTTGCTCAAAACTCTTCGAGACGTTCCTTGCTAGACTTCTGGGGTTAGAGGGGACAGCGAAGATTATCTAGGGCTGGGGTTGCAAATCCAAATGCCCACAGGCCTCGGGCAGGTGGAGTAGAGGAGTCAGGGCCCAACGGGGGCAGCGGCCACCCGCAGGACACCCCCTGGCCTGGGGCGTGCCCCTCCCATTCTCTCCCTCAGCCTGCAGGAATAACAGCTCAGTATCGCATGTCTGATTTTTCAAATGAAATTAGGGAGTCAGGTTTTTATCTCACGTCTCTTAGTTTCCAAGTGTTGGCAATGGATTTCTCCATCATCACTGTCCTCCTCCTCCTCCTCCTCCTCCTCATCATGCAGGCTAGCACCCCAAGTCGCCTCCGGCATTCTGGGTTGCGCCTGTCCCCCAGACCACTGTTTTGTAGCCCGATTCTGAGTAGCTCATCAGCCAGCGAGAGCCTGTGGCGCTGATAACAAGGGAGCCCCGGTTATAGGGGCTTAAACAAGTTGGGGATTGATTTTTCACAGAAAAGAAGTCCAGGGCTGCTATGGGGGTGCCCTGAGTTGGTGCACCAAGCACCCAAGCTCCTCCTCTGCTTTGCAAGAGAACATGAACTTGCAGTCATTGCTGTAGTGCTAAGTTTGCTTCACTGACACCAAGACGTGTGCTGTTTCCACGCCCTTCTGTGTGCCCGCAAGGTTTTGTTTCAATGTTGAGTCATAACCTTGGGAGGACATTATCAACAGTAGTTAAACTATAGGGCACAAATAGCACTCACAGCACCAGGGAAGCAAGACAGTTTGAGGATCTACGATCACAGGGACATGGTGAAGTTGATGCCATGACCGCTGCCTGGTTGATAGCAAACCTAGGATGCATCCTGCTTTTAGGGATGTTACATCGTGGGGATACAACCTGTGTCTCGGGGTCAACAAAATCTTTGGTTTTATTTGGGGTCAACTGCGGGGACGAAACTACTCAGAGACCCTGAGGGCTGGACCCCCAACCTGTTCTTCCACCTGTTCTGTCTTTTCCAGCTTTTTTTTCTCTCTTTCAATGCTGTTGCAAGTGGCTCGGGCTCAGTTCCTGGTTTCAGTTGGCTCTTGGCGTCTGCAGTGAGGACTCGAGGAAAGAACGATGGTTTCCCCAAGGGCTCACACGGCAGCGGTGCCACCCAAAACTGCGAGGGTCCAGACCAGTTGCCTGTCTTGGCTGAGGCTCACTTTCCTCATCTACTAAACAGGAATAATTGTGCCTTCTTCCTGGCATTAATCGGTGTGTTGAGTTAAACGTATATAAAGTTCCCAGCACAGTGTTTCACAAAAGAGCAGCTTAATAAGCGTTAGCTTCCTTTTCCCTTTACAGAACTCACTCATCGAGAAGCCATGTTCCATTTCATTGACTCACCGGGGAAAAGCCCAACCACTGAAACCATGTGGGCTGTGGCCTCATTGGTCCATGCTCTTTGGTTCTTTCCAAGTCAAGGTCTCTTCTGCCTGCTCATTAGGTCTAACTGGAGGTTTATCTTTCTATCTGAAGATATATCTCTAGTTTGTCTCCCGTTGAAATGTCCCTTTCTCCCAGGTAACATTGTAGAATTGCTACCAGGTGTGTATTCCTTCCAATGAGTGGCTATTAGATCCTTTCTTGGGAGGACGTTGGAAAACTGAAGGTGGAAGGAGGATGAAGGAGGGTGGGCAGCCAGCAAGCTGAGAGGGTCACCTATTCACCTAGTGAGTTTCACGACTGGCTGTTGTCCATGGTGGCAGACAGTCTCATAGCAGATTTCTGTTTCTTAAATCCTTAAATCCCCCTCTCCTCCTCTAATATTTCTTCACTCTTGCTACCCTTAGGGATACATTTTGTTCTTTTCCCAACTCCTTGAAGTGACTGCTCTGCTCTTTATTTTTCCAGTGCTATGCATTGACCTTTGGGAGCGGCTTTGTTCTGCACCCCACCTGCTATGATGTGGATTATCCTTTTGTTTTTATTGTCTTAAGATCGTGTAATTGTAGTTTTTAGCTTGTTTCTTTCTTTTTTCTTTGTTTCTTCCTCTGTTTGCTTCTTTGTCCTCTTTGTTCATAGCGCTATGATCTCCCCCTCTCCCAACACCTAAGCTCTGCAGATATCACAGAAAACGCAAAAGGCAGCGTCCCAACCTACCAAAGGCACCAGACCCATGTTCGCATCCCCAGACAGTCGAGTCACCAGAGGCTGCATATTAGATAAAGTGAACATTCCACGACCACACGCATCTATCACGGAGCCTAAGTGAGGACCCAGCACGTGCCAGCCGGGTGGCCACAGTTTGTCCTTATGGTTACCTGCAAGAAATACTCATTTTTCATGATCATTTTCACTTATCAAGTTAAAAGTGTGTGCCAGGTACTTCATTAGATAGAGAGAAGGACAGATACATCCTTTGCTCTTATAGAACTTTCAGTCTAGTAGGGAAGATGAGTATTAACAAGAAATCACCCAGGAGCACAGTGGGGGAGGAGGTGCCGGCTGGGAGGGCCACAGCTGCGCCAGAGCTTGGAACAAAATGTTTCGTGGGTGGGTCTCAGCAGCAGTTGCATCCTTGGGAGAGAGGTCGAGGTGGGATGTGAGGACCGAAACTGCAGGGGCTTGAGTGATGCAGAGCTGGTGAAGGTGAGGAGTGGGGGTGGGGGGCAGAGGCAGTGTGTGCAAAGGCCCCGGGGCTGGAGCCCAAGTCTGGGAAGGGAGGGCTGAGCACGGTGGAGCTGTGGCAGCAGGTCAGGACCATGCCGGTGGGTCGTGCAGGCACTGTGAACCGTTTTAATCTTCATCCTGAGATTCGTGGATGGTCTTGATTAGATCCGCATTTCGAAGAAGTTTCCATTTTTTAAAAATGTTTATTTATTTTTGAGAGAGACAGAGAGAGAGAGAGAGACAGAGTGCAAGCACGGGGGGGTTGGGGGAGATAGAGAGAGAGGGAGACACAGAATCTGAAGCAGGCTCCAGGCTCTGAGCTGTCAGCACTGAGCCCGACGCGGGGCTCATACTCACAAACTGCCAAGATCATGACCTGAGCTGAAGTCTGACGCTTAACTGACTGAGCTACCCAAGTTTCCATTTTTTAAGAAAGGCTCAGATCAGGTCTGTTGCTGGACATGCTTTCTAGCTGCTGAAGTCGGAACCCTTTAGAAGGGGTGAGTGTGGGCACAGGAGGCCGGCCAGCAGGGCTCTGTGGGTTCGGGGAAGACTAGAGTAGCTTTGACTTAGCAGCAAGGCGAGAGCGGATGGACCCAGGGGTGGAACGGAGAGGAGGGGAGCAGGTTTCTAGCCTGGGCACCTCTTAGTGCTGAGGCTGGGCTCGCGGGCGGACCGGCCATGCCCGCTGCTGCCCAGGTCTGGGGACCAGGCCAGGCCCTGGGGAGGTGGGTTTCCCTTGGTGGTTATCTGTCTCCGTCTCTCTCGTCGGGTCTCTCCTCACTGTTTTGAAACGCCGTTCCGTGCCATCTGATTTGATGCGTGTTTCTGAGTCTGAGGGTTTGGTTTTAGTTGAGGTAGCCGCACCCCCACCCTTAGCAGCCCCCTGCAAAGTCAAGTGGAACCAGATGTCTAACAAGCTCCTGGCACCGAAAGACTCATTTAAGACTAGATCAAGGGCCAGAGTGATTCGGGTGAGGGATGGGGGTTTTGAAGTGCTGACCACATGAGATGATGTTTAGAAAGCCTCTTGTCACACCGCGTTGAACTGCTTAAGACAAGGGCTTCCCTCCCAGCCTTATCTTTGTTATGACTGCATCGGCAGCAGGGGGGCGGCAGGGACCTAACTGGCTGCGTCCATGGAAACGTAATGCTGGATGGGATGGACAGACAGGGACAGGCCCGGGCTCTGCTTTTGACAAGGCGAATGGAGCAGCGCCTCAGGGGACGGATGTCCTGCTCCGTCTGAGGTGGGGGGGGCGGGGGACGGCTCGGACCTGGGCCGTGTAGGCTAGTCCGGGGTCTCCCAACCAGTGGAATGTGTGGCCTCGGTTCACAGGTTAACATGGCTTTTTAGCAAGATGCTTCAGCATCTTGGGGCCTTGGTGACATTGGAGGGACTGCCCCTCCCCGGGTTAGCCAGTTCCTGGAGATGATAAACAACTCGCCTGGCATATGCTTTTTAAATACAAACCAATCCATCCAGAGTCCACACCTCCAACTACCTCCTTATCAGGCTCTGATACTCACCAATACTGCTCACTCCAGAGACAGGTACCAGATAACTAGGGACACGCCTTCCCTACACCCTGGAGGCCCCCCCCCCAAAAAACCGAGATTATTTAAACTAGCCAATCTTTTTTTCTTTATTAAAATTTTTTTTAATGTTTATTTATTTTTGAGAGAGAGAGAGAGACAGAGCACAAGTGGGGGGAGGGGCAGAGAACGAGGGAGACACAGAATCCAAAGCAGGCTCCAGGCTCTGAGCTGTCAGCATAGAGCCCAGTGTGGGTCTTGAACCCAAGAGCCATGAGATCATGACCTGAGCTGAAGTCAGATGCTTAACTGACTGAGCCACCCAGGGGCCCCCAGACTAGCCAATCTTAAACGTGCTTACCCTGACTCATCTGTTTCTTCCCGTGGAAACCACAGTAAAGGCACTTGTCCATGGTTCCTCCTGCTCCCTCTGCTTCCTGGCCCCCCACCCCTGCTGCTTCTCCATGTGGTCCCCTGTGGCCTGCCGTGCCTTTTGTGCTTAGGAGTAGTGAGTAACCAACTATATTTTCAATGGCGATTGTCTCCTTATTGATTGTCCTCACCGTACCTCAAAGGTGTTGTTAGCACACTGTAGTTTGGAATGGCAGTAAGCCAGGGTTTCGTAACATAATAATGGCTCGCACTCCCTTGAGCCCCATGCCCACGTACCCCGCTGTGACGGGGGGAAGGATAGTGCCGTTTACTGGCTCTAGGAGATGAATATAATCACAGACGAATATAATCACACAGCTCCCCCCTTACTTGTGAATGCAGTTACCATCAGCTGTGGTCTGGAAGCAGATGACCCTCCCTCTGACGCAGTGTCAAAAGGTCAATGGCAGTCTAACGCTACGTCATTCAACTCACTTCATCACGTGGACATTTTATCGTCTCACATTATCACAAAAGGAAGGGTGAGCGCAAGGCGATAAGATACTAGGAGGGACAGAGAGGGGCCACACTCACATAACTTTTACTATGATACGTTGTGCACTTGTTCTATTTTATTATTAATTATGGTTAACTTCTTAGTGCGCCTACTTTAGAAATTAAATTTTATCACAGATATGTATGTATAGGAAAAAACAGTGCATACAACATGCAGTGATATCTATGGTTTCAGGCAGCCACTGGGGGTCTTAGAACGTATCCCCCATGGATAAGGGGAGGACTAATGTAGTTGTGGCTGTTTCTGACATGACCTCCAATTTTTTGACACTCTTCCCACTGAGAAATGGGGTCTATGTCCTCTCCTCTCCAATCTGGGCTGGACTGGGACAGCTTTGACCAATAGAGTTAAGTAGAAGTGATTCTACTGACTTTGAAAGGAGGTAAGAAAATGCTTTCAACTTCCGTCTCGTCCTCTCGAGATGTGTGCTTTGCTCTGGGAGATACCATATGTCATGTAGCAAGTCTAACTAAGCTGAGACGGCCAGGCTGGAGAGGCCATGTTTAAGCCAAGCTTTCCTAGAATTCCTGCTTCACAAAATCATGAGCAAATTAAGGTAATTATTGTTTTAGGCTCCTGAATTTTGGGTTGTTATTCAGTAGCAGTAACTGAAACAGTAGAGTACATTTATGTTGCATGTAACACTGTTGTAGGAAGCACTTTATAGATATTATGTTATTTGATTTTATTAATGATACAAAAGGTAGGAAGTAAGCTTCTCATTTTACACACGTGGAAACCGAAGGTCAGAGAGGTCAGGTGGTTGCACCAAGGTCCCATGGAATTTGGTGTGTAGGATACCAAGGCTGAGACTCAAATCCAGGGCTATCTGGGCTCCAAAATATTTCATCACTTTTGGGAAACAATACTGAGGACTTAGTTCTCTTTAAGGCAAGCCCTCTGGGAATGTGGCTATGGACATATTGCTTGTTTAGGGTTAGGACCCAAAATATATAAAGGACTTATTCAACTCAACAGTGAAAAAACAAAAAATCCAGTTAAAAATGGCAGAAGATGTGAACAGACATTTTTCCAGAGAAGACATCCAGGTGGCCAACAGACACATGAAAAGATGGTCAACATCACACATCATCAGGGAAATGCAAATCAAAACTACCATGAAATACCACCTCACACTGGTCAGGATGGTTAAAATAAAAACCACAAGAAACAACAAGTGTTGGCTGGGATGTGGAGGAAAGGGAACACTTGTGCACTGTTGGTGGGAATGTAAACTGGTGCAGCCACTGTGGAAAGCAGTACGAACGGTCCTCAAAACATTAAAAACAGAACTACCGTATGATCGAGTAATTACACTACTGGATAATTACCCAAAGGATATGAAAACACTGGTTCAAAGGGATGCATACCTTCCAATGTTTACAATAGCGAAATTATGGAAGCAACCCAAGTGATACTTGAGGAATGAACGGATAACGAAGATGTGGTGTTTATAAAATCAACGGAATAATACTCAGCCATGAAAAGAATGATGTAACTGCCAACTGCAATAGCACAGATGTATCTAGAGCGTACAACGTTAAGTGAAATAAGTCAGAGAAAGACAAATACCATATGATTTCCCTTACATGTGGAATTTAAGAAATAAGCCAACAAAAACAAGCAAGGGGGGGGGGAAGGGAGAGAAATTAACCGAGAAACAGACTCGCGACCGTAGAGAACAAACTGATGGTTACCAGAGGGCAGGAGGGAGGGGGATGTGTGACGTAGGCTATGGGGATTAAGGAGTCGCTTGTGCTGAGCACTGGGTGTTGTATGGACGTGTTGAATCATTATATTGTACACCTGAAACTAACATATCACTGTAGGTTAACTATACTGGAATTAAAATTGTAAAAATGAGTTAAGCAACATCATATGTTTTTTACGTATTATTTTAAATGATCTATTAGAAATTACTATTAATTTCCTCCTTACTGGTCTCTTTTTAAAATGTGTTTTTTTAAAGATAGGATTTATGACATTGAGAAATAAATAACCCAGCATAAAGACATAATTTCCAATCACACATATGTTGTGTATTTCCTGTTCAAATTAATGTACGTGCATATTTACTTATTAGATATGACATTTGAAAGTATTTCTCGGTTGTGTTTCGTTTTTGTGGACTGTGCCCCGGGTTCTCTCTCTAAAAAGCTTGTCACCATCCATACAGGTCAAGATTCAGACTTCAGCAGGCGTCCTTTTCATGGCTGAACATGAAAGATCAGATTATAAAAAACAGTAAAATAAAATGAGGAATGATTAAAAAAAACACAAATGCTGCTTATCTGCCAAGGATTATCTAGAAAGTTCTAAAGATGATCTCTACATTATTTCTTTATCATTAACATTCTCTTCTTTCTAACATGCATGCTGTAGACACTGTTCTATTCCACTTGTCTTAGGCCAAGATATGATTTTGGGTTTAGATCACCAGGACCTGAGTTTACATGAACTAACCTGGTGTCGTCTCCAAGGTGAAGGTCTTAGGCTAAGTTTCTGGAAGGTGGAGATGCCCTTGGATCCCTCTGTGCTTTGCTAAAATAATGATATGATTTGAATATTGAGATTTCCTAACATACAGCCTTCCGTTGGGGTCCTGTTTTGGAGTAGAGATACTCTCCCAGGCCGTTTAAATCATGGCCTTACTAGAGTGGGCTCCCTTCTCCCCACCAAGTCTCTCAGCAGCCCTGCTCGTTCCAGAAGAGAGGCGCACAGCTACCCTGGGCCTCTGCCAGCTGCCCCCACCCCACGATGTCTCTCCCTCACTACCCAGAGGGGAGCCCTTCACACAGGCTCATGGTCCTCCCCCCTCCGAGGGTGGGAAATGGGGGCTCAGAATGCTCCTGGCCCGGCAGGGGGCGCAGGGCTAGATACGGCAGCGTGCACTTGAAGCTGGGGCAGCAGAAGGCACCTGTGTGCTCATGGCAGACGCCGGCCTCTATGATGCTACGTTTGTTGAGTGGGGGGTGGATGGTTCTAGAGCAGCTCCTGACAAGGGCTCCTGGCAGGGCGGGGATGAGTCCATGTCCCAGATCACTGACATCTTTTGTTTGTTTTTTTGTTTTTTTTTTTTTGGTAATGTTTATTTATTTTGAGAGAGAGCATGAGTGGAGGAGGGGCAGAGAGAGAGGGGGAGAGAGGATCTGAAGCGCGCTCTGCGCTGACAGCAGAGAGTCCCATGCGGAACTTGAACTCACAAACCACGAGATCGTGAACTGAGCCGAAGTTGGACGCTCAGCCGACTGAGCCACCCAGGCGTCCCTGACATCTTTCTAATAGCTGCCATTGCAAGGCCTTCACTCTTAAGGGTGGGTTAGGCAACTGAGTGGGCACCGTGTATTGTGTTCAGGCATATCGTGTGCCATGTTTGCTGTTGCCATGGTAACAAGTTCTCACACCTGAACCACAAAGTTAGCTCCTCCTATCCCTATTTTACAGCTAAGGAAACTAGGTTCAGAGAGGTTGAGTCACTTAGGTCAGGTCACACAGCTAATAATTGGTGGAGCTGGCATTGAGAGCTAAGTTTTCAGTCATTCCTTCATCCAACCAATCTTATGAATAAGTCCTTAATGGGATGCCCCAGGCTCTGGCGAAGCACTGGGGCTACCACGGCCAACAAGGCAGATGAAGTCCAGTAAGGGAAGACATAACACGCTGGGAGAACGGCAATGCATCAGCAGAGTATTTTCTGATTGAGACGAGACTGACGGTGGAGGTAAGTGGGGGTGAGGCGAAAGGGAGTATTTAGGGATGTGAAGCGGGTAGGAGATGGGTTTACTGCCACGGCCCGTGTCGTGCCTCCTCGGATGCGGGGCTACGTCCAGCTTATGTCCATGGAACTACATACAACCTGGGGACGAAACTACCGCCTGGGCACCTTGGTGTCATAGGACTATAGATCTATGAAAGCTGGGTTGCGTTACTAGACAGAAGGCGCGGCAGAAATTCTGGGAGAATCGATGCCGGACTGAGTCAGGAGGTCTGGATTCTGGTGCTAACTTTGCAGCTGATTTGCTGTGCAACCTCAGGCAAAACGCTCAGCCTCTCTGGACCTCACCTCTACACCGGTGCATGATGATGAGGATAATGTGAGAAAAGCACACTGTGCCCCAGGGTTGCCCTAAGATGCTGAGCCCTCTTTTCCCTCCACTCTCTTTTGTGGGCTGACCACCATCTCTCTTCACAGCGAGCTGAGGGGAAACAGGTCACAGACAGTGGATACCACTTGCTTTTCCCTTGGCTGCCCCGAGCCTCACTCTCCCCGTCCCCCTGTCCTGGTGGCACGGGGCACACGCTCTCTGCTGCCATTGATAGCAGCTCGATATTAAGCCACCCCTTTGTCACAGCAGGATTTAGCGTGCTCTCCATTCTTGGCACTTGGCGGCTTGGGAGTCCCCGGCTGCCTCTTCCTCTATCAGAAACCTCCACGCTTTCCTCTCTTTGTCGCTCCAATTCCTGCTCAAAAGCTCTGAGTTATCCCTTTCAAGCACATGTGCTCCTGCAAATCTATTTCCCCACTGGCACCTTTTGCTTTGTTGGGAGCAACCTGTTGGTTTTTCCAAGACAGCAGTACATTGTCTCCCATGCCTCACCACCTCCCCCACCCCCTGAGAGCCCCCCCCCCTCCCCCGCAACTTCCTTCTTAGGCTTGTGTGTGGTGAGAATTCCCAGGGCGGGATATTCATTTTCTACGGCTGGGGCCAGTCCCTGGCTGGTGTGTGCCCCAAACCCCGTCCTTCTTGGCACTCTCTTTCCTTCTACTGACTTCGCCTTTGTTGTGAACTCCATGCATTCAACAGGGTTTGCAGACCTCTGTCTTGTAAATTCACATAGCTCAGAAGCTCGGGGTGGGAGCTTTGTAGGGGGTGTGGGTGTCTGTAAGAAAGATAGATCGATAGATGACAGATAGACAGATAGATAGATGATAGATAAAGAATTTATGCACGGGTGGGTGAATCCATGGAAGCATATCTCAGAGCTATACAGAAAGGAGCCTCTAGGGGAACCTGGGTGGCTCAGTCGGTTAAGCGTCTGACTTTGGCTCAGGTCATGATCTCGCGGTCCGTGAGTTCGAGCCCCGCGTTGGGCTCCGTGCTGACTGCTCAGAGCCTGGAGCCTGTTTCGGATTCTGTGTCTCCCTCTCTCTGTGACCCTCCCCTGTTCATGCTCTGTCTCTCTCTGTCTCAAAAATAAATAAACGTTAAAAAAAAAATTAAAAAAAAAAAGAAAGGAGCCTCTATCACCTGCTTCCCCTAACCTACCATAATAGAAAGAATCACTCCCTATACCTATTCCTCTGTAGTCACACAGCTAATGTGTTGTCGGGCGGTCCTTTAGAACTAGATCTTTCACTGGATCTGTATTTGTTGAGCTCATACTAGAGCCCAGGAACTTTACACCGCTCTTGTAGGAGCCCGTGTGTCGCTGGTGGTGGCGGTGTTCATGGTTCAGCGTGTGGGCACGTAGGAGTCTGGAGCGAGATCTCGGAGCTTTGCAGGGAGAGGCCCCACCCCTGCCACCGGCCTCCTCCCCACGGCACACCGACTCGTTCAAGCTCTCTGCACTCACTGCATCTTTCTGTCTCTGCACATTCGATTATCACACGGGACCCTTTGCCTGTCTGCCTCCCCAACTAGACCATCAGCCGGCCGAGAACACAGACACCTGCACCCCAGCATCTCGCTCTGTTCCTGGCAGGTGACAAGGGCTTAATACTTGTTTCCTGACTTGATGTTTGTAATAAAGGGAATGGAGATTTCTTCCTCTCTGGGCTGAGGATTATTCTTGAATTCCACGGCAAGAAAAATATTCCAGGCGGCTTCTTCGGCTTCTCTAGTATGGATGCTTCAATCAAGTACTTAGAGGTAAACAAGGCAGATTTGAGCATTCATTTAAAAATGTACTCACTTAAATATACTTCCCTCCCAAACCCTAACACACTAGAGTAAAAGAATCGAAAAGTAAAAACTCCTGAGGACAAAGAGAACGAGAGAAGACATGACAACACATGGGATACGGCCACAAAATGTTTGGAGACGGAAAGCGGACAAGTAGGAACTTACTTAGCAGACGAGGAAGGCGGAAACCTAGCTCGCCGGGATGGGGAGGGAGTCGGTGGGAGCCAACAAGAAGCAGGCTTATCCCAGAAATGCTCAGAAGTTGGAGGCACTGAGTAGCCCTGAGGGTGAAGGTCAGGAGAGCCAAGCAGTGAGACAGTTTAAAGTCTGTGAAGAGCAGATACACCCCCAGACTTCCTCTCCCATGCCACACGGCAGGTAACCAGCCCTGCCCTCCTGCGGCGGCACAGTGGAGGTCAGCTCTGGAAAAAAGAGCGAAAGAACCTCTACGCCCTGGACACCCATACAGTGAGGAGGGGAAATTAAGAACAAGGAATGAGGGCAAGCCCACGTTCTGAACAGTGGGACCCCATCTTCCCCCTTCCCCTTTCTGCCGCCTGGCCCGCTGAAAACCCACCTCCAGGATTTGGACTGTCTTGCAAGAGATTGGGATTGCTGCCCAAGGACACTGACCGGTTAAGACTAGACATCTGGAGGATCCTAATGACAAAGCTGGCCCAGCATATTCTCACCTATAGGAAGCTCGCCTGTCAACATGCCACATCCCTGCCCATAGACACTCCAGGGGCTTCCAGTCTCCATCACGTGAGCATGAGCAGGTGGGCCAGGGCTCAGAAGGCGTTGAAGGAAAAATTCTATTATGAATTTTGGACAGAAGAAAATGCAGAAACAGAGAAAGACTATAATATCTTCATAGAAGCAGAGAGCTAAAGTAGGTTGTATCTATTAAATATGAACAGAAGGCTATAAAAAAGGTCGTTCATAGACTAGAAGGAGCTGTTGGAAATTAAAGGTATAAGCGTATTAAAGAGTTTAATAGAAACTTTGGAGGACACATCGATGACATTTCTATGACAGGGGAAGAGAAACACAAACAGATGGGACACAGGAGAAAGAGAATGAGAAAATTAGAGGACCGGCCAGGATGGTCAACAATTTATTAATAGGCTTTCAAAAATGAAGACTAGGGAAAATAAAAGTGGGGGAATTTTCAAAGAATCAACGCTGGCAATTTTCCTAGAACTGCAGGTCATGAGTTTGTTGACTGACAGGGTCCATGGAGTACTCAGCACATGTACACACACACACACACACACACACACACAATATTGGCACATTGGGTTGTCTGCCCGGCTCTCACGGAAGCCGTGCACGGAAGCCTGGAACCTGTGCCGGCCGAGCTGCTTCCTCCCACCAAGCTGAGGGACCCTACGCAGAGCAGGCGGGGATGTTCCTGAAGGTGTCACTTCTCACCAACACAGGGTTAGCATTTACCCCAGAGTTCACCCACTCCCAGCCTTCGGGCCCATTCTGTCTGGCTGCTGACTTCGCCCCACCCCTCCGCAAACAGAAGATAATGGGGGGCACCCCACGTGGTGGACGTGCAGATAGACATGATTCTGAACCCCAGCACTGCCTCTTTCCAGGAGAACATCCTAGAGCCTGTCTGAGCCTGGTTGTGCTGTTACAAACTGAGGGGATCGAACAAGATTTCTAAGGCTTTTCTCCAATCCCGGCCTCCGTCAGCCCTGGGGATTTATGCCGAATAAGACACAGGCTTTCTCGAGGGACTCCTAGGCTTCCAGCCCAGTCAAGCAAATACACAGAAATTACAGTACTTGAAGTGTGAAGGGCGGGAGAAGGGTAAGTCTGGGGGAACGTGGGCCCTCAGGATGGGGACACACGACCGGTTGGGGCTGGGGGGGACAAGGCAGGCCTGTCAAAGGAGGGGGGGCCCTGAGCTGAATCTCAAGGCAAGGAGAGGACTTTGCCAGGGGCTGGCGGGGTCATGGCGCTGGCTTTCAGGTCCCCCGGGAGAGGTGACAAATGCTGGGCTTAGAGAGGTGCTGTCTACCTACCACGCTGGTGAGCAGGTATCACTCAGCTGCATTGAAGAGATTTACTCTGTTGAGACAATGAAACATACAGTTCTTTCTCGTTCCTTGGGCCTTTGAAAATGCTGTTCCCTCTCTCTGGAGTGCCCTTCCCTTCCTGCCGAGCTCCCAATTATCCTTTACACGTCAGCTCTTGCCAAGCGTTGTTTGGGAGGGCTGATTCCAACCCCTGTCACATCTGGTGGACGTGGTTTGAATGAATGAAGGAATGAATCAATGGGTGACACACGGGCCCCTGGGACCTTGTATTTTGAGGCAGTCCTGCCACACGCATGCACAACGTCACCTTCACCCAATTGGTTAAAGCCCTCTGAAGCCACCCTTCCCCTGGCCCTCACCCCCAGAGTCAGCCTCAGAAAATGGAAAAGGTTAGCTCCCCAGCTCCCTCCCCTCAGCCCTGCAACCGTGGGGCCCAGGAGAGCCGGACCAGCTGTGAGATGACTTCTTAGATCAGCAACTGTAAGGGACAGAAACATCTGTTGGCGCCCCGTGTCACTAATCATTGTCACGGTTTCCATCCTGACTGCTGACACCTGCAGCTGAGCCCAGAGTTCTGTGATCTGAGGCTGGCAATTGGTAAAATGCCACTTCAAGTGCACGCCTGTCAGAGCAGTCAGTGTCGGAGGCATGGCCTGGCCCCAGGGCAGGCGAGCAGGCAGGCAGCTAGCTGACACGGGTGAGGGTGGTAGAATCGGGGTCCAGCACGGCGAGCTGGGCGCCTCGCTCTCTGTTTTCAGTGATGCATAAGGCTATCTCCTGACAACATGTGTCCTTGTTGACGGCTTATTCTCTGACAGGCTGTGTACGGTGACACGTTTAAAGATGTCACTGGAAGTGTAGTTATAACTGATTTGTGGACAACTGGAGAAAAGGGTTAAGAGGTACAGATAGGAGATTCCGTCAATCAAAAGCAAATTTTGGTGAAACAAATCTGAGAAGGGAGCGGTAGTCTTCATATATAAAAAGCACTTGGAAATCAATAAGAAAACATTCATACTACAGAGGAAACTGAATGACAGACAGAATATTTATGGGAGAAGGTCAACAAATGGGAAACGAACATAGAAACATGTTCAGCTAGGCTAATAATAATGCAGAGTTACTTGGAAGCAACTCAAACATCCAACCTTCGTGGTATGGTTAAAGACACTTGACTATCACAGTGTAGTGAAATAGCATGCAATGATTAAAACAAGTCTTTGCAAGAATTTTAAATGGCATGGGAAAATACTCCTGATACCATTTGAGTGAAAGAAGCTGGGTAGAAGAGCATATGTACATTGTACATCCAGTTATGCAAATATTGTTCCCCTTTACGTACTATTTTCGGGAAAAAAACGTTGGAAGAAAAATACAAAAATACAGCGGTTATCTCTGGATAATTTACATTTTGTTCTGCACTATTCCTGGGGTTTCCAGGCTTTCTACAATGAGTGTATTTGTAATGTATAGACTTACTCATTCATTCGAACAATGTACTGACAGCGTCCTCTGTCCCTGGCACTGTTCTAGGCACCGGTTTACAAAACCTACAAACATTCCCTCCGTCGCTGGTTGCGGGTATCAGAAGCCGACCCCTGGGGTTTAATTCCGGTTCCATTGGTCACATCGCTTCTCTCTAGGCCTCATCTTCAGGAATAAAGTAAAGAATAAAGTCTTCAGGAATAAAGTAAAGAATAACACTACTACCTATGTCATCACATGCTTGTAAGGACCAAACAACAAGATGCATGAAAAGGGTATGGTTGGGGCCAGGCACACCCTACGTGTATCACCACCACCGGGAAAGGTACGCACAGAGAGCTCCTCCTTCCCACCAATCTAAATCCCCCCCCAAACTGCACAGAAGTGTAGAGTAAGCCCCCAAGAGTGATAGGCTTCCTTTTGCCCCTCAGTGTCCCTCTCTTGCCACATGAACCTGTTCCTATCTTCAGAGGTGCCATGCGAAATAGTTTCATTTGTTTATACATCCAAAATATGTTTTCTCTTCATTCACGTGCATATGAGGGTGTGGAAGATCTCAACCCCGTGACACAGAGCGGTTCACGCCCATTTGGCAGATACAAAAAGCAAGGGCTCCAGGACAGTGAGTAGAGTGACTGCCCTCACCCAGGTGGTGGGAGCCCGACCCAGAAGGCGGACTCAGGCCCATCTAATAGCAGCCTTCCGGAGTGGCCCTTCATCTCGGAGCCCAGTCTTGGATGGGGTCCTTTGCTTTATTTCCATCACCCTGAGGAAATGCCAGGACACCGGAAGCCCAGGACTCAATACCGCCAACACCAAAGCCACTGTATTTTTGTTTCTTACGGCCGCTTGAATCTTAGTGGGGTAGTCCTCCCCTTTGCCCTTCAAGCCAACTGGGGAAGACCTATGGCTTTCGCCTTCAACTGTAACTGACTAAGTCCTATGTTTCTGTGATCCACACACAGTTGAGGTGTTCAGTCTTCTCCTCCCAGATGACCTGATTCCAGCATAGCTTACGGGCAGGTGAGGGATGGGGCTGCTTGCTTCCTGGGACTCTCCTTCTCTACCCACCAGCTGCTGTCTCCACTGATCCTGGGTGTGGGAGGCAGGGAGGCATGGAAGAAGGCTAGGAAATGTCTTACTTGCCCGATGCCTGGTGACTTCAGGCTGTCTGCATCTGGCAGATGTTTGCCGCTGCCTCTTGCTTCAGTGGGCACTTATAGGGGTTCCAAGAGACTTTCTTGCTGGGTCTGTCCCTGTCCAAGAACTCCTTCATAATGGGTCAAGCTCTGTCACGAGGCCAGTCCTGACAACCCACCACATTCTGTGGCCTCTTACTGGCAGATTCCACTTTCTGTGTCAAGCTACATTCTTGGGCGGACGAGCCATTTCAATATGACTCCAATGTTCCCTAGTAAACCCAGATCTGGTCCCCAGGATTCATGAACCAGTGACTTTTGCCAAAACAGGGCAGGGCAGCACACATCTAAACCAGTCACTAACAGGGAAGGGAGCCATCGCGACTGTTTTGTGTGTGGACAGACACGTGTGCATGCACACACTGGATCTCTGATTTGCAGATGGAAAAGATGAAACTCAGAGAGACAGTGTCTTGGGTAAGATCTTGCGACTACTTAGCTGTGAAGTCAGAACTGTAACCCAGGTCCTCTGATGCGGGGGGGCCAGAGCTCTCTCCCTCAACCGGCTTCACCGTCTATGAGAATAAGGAATCAGCTTGGATCATCCCAAAGAACCACTCGAGTAGTCCAGGGCTCTGAGATAATGTCAGTCTCCTGGCTCCGGAATGGACAATAGCTCCCATCACAAGGCCTCCACGGCATTCCAAGTTGCCTGTTCTGAGTGACCTGGTTCACCATGGCTCAGGCTCATGAGTGACCTTCATTTAGAATTAGCACCAACTCCTGTTGGTTGATTGAGGACCACCTTGGCGACCTCAGTGTCAAGCCCTGAGCGCATCATCCTTAAATAATTATAAAGGAAAAATTAAAGTGGTGGGTAAGAAACAGCGGTAGATGTTTTAAGCCTTGTTATTTTTCAAAGAGAGGTCAAACAAAAGGAAGGACCCCCCCTCCCAATTATGTTAAAAGCCTATACATAAATAGCTGCGTTATTCATAATCATTTAAAAGGCGGAAACGACCCAAATGTGCATCCACTGATATGTGGACAAGCAAAGGGTGGTCCATCCAAGCAATGGAACAGTGTTCAGCCCTGAAAAGGGGTGAGAAGTTGACACCTGTTACCATGTGAAGGAACCCCAGAAACATTCAGCTAAGTGGAAGAAGCCAGTCACAGGAAGACAAATACCGCATGATTCTTTTTTTCTACGAGGTGTCCAGGAGAGGCAGACACGAAGAGACAGAAAGTAGATGAACGGTTCCCAGGGGGCGGGGAGTTGGGGGGGCGGTGCTCGGGAGGGGAGAAAAGTGTGGCTGCTATAACAGGTGTCTCTTTGGGGTGATAGAAATGTTTTAAAATCAGATAGTGGTGATGGTCGCACAACTCTGACTACACTAAAACCCATTGACTTGTACACTTGAAATGGGGTGGATTTTATGGCTTGTGAATTATATCTCAATTTTATGGGGCATGAATTAAAAAAAAAACCCCGAAAAACCTAAGTGGCTGAGCCGTGAGGATGTTTCCTGGCTTGTTTGCTGAGGGACCTCGGAATCCAATCAGAGGAATTAATCAACGCGTTCACTTTCGAAATAGAATTACAGAGCGTGCCTGTGATTCCACAAAGCCATGCTTCCCAGTCTCTGTGTGAGGACTGAGCCCTATTAGCTCCATATTGGAAGTCTGATCTCCTGCTGAAGATGTGAGAATAAGTAATTTACTTGCAGTCAATCAAATGCGTTAAGGGGGGAGCTCTCAAGGTAGCTGAGGGGAGGAGGGATTGTTTTGTTTTTCTAGTGTGATCGAAGGCCCGGCCGAGCCACTGGCAGGCCTTTCTGTGGCTGGGTGAGGCCCCGCAGCGGGCGGCCCAGCGGGCTGGAATCCTCAGCAAATCATCCAGACAGCCAGGACCATGAAATCCAGCCAGACCCCCAAAAGCTGACCCCCGCAGCCCCAGCGCCCTCTGAAGCCCTCCGAGTAGGCTGGCTTCCATTTCTGGTCCAGCGTGGCCACGGAGGAATGCCAAACATCTCCGTGCCTGGAAGCCACAAGGCCACCAGGTGTTCTCGGGCCAGAGTGCAGGTTCAGGGCTGGGGAGGCGTTTCTGCTCCTTCCTCCCCAACCTCCCTCCTCTGTCCCTCTTCCTATTTCTGCCTTGCTGCCGGCTGGAGAGCAGAGGGAAAGCCACAGCTCTCTCAGTGGGCCGGAGGAGATTGCTGGCGTCCCATCTTCTCGGGGGTATCGTTTCTTAGGGAAACGGTGGGGCTAATTGGAGACAGGTGTCCCCAGGTGCTAACATGCAGACTCCCACTGGAGAAGTGGGTGCAAAGTGAAACCACATGGGCTACTTACAAATAAGTGAGGTGTGAGCTGGCTGGCCCTTTACCTCTCCTTCCTTCTTCTGCCCCTGCCCCATCTCTGCAGTCTGCAGAGAGGGAGAAGCCCCCAGACTCACACGTCGGGTGGTATGGTTGTGGTTTCCGCACGGTGCTTCGCTAGGTGCAGAGGAGGCGCGGGGCGCAAGCTGGAGCCCGTTCCCAGCCTGCGACTTGAAACTGGGGCCGTGCGGGGGAGTGTGCCTTCCACATGGCAACAGCGGGGGGACCCTAAGAGGAGCCGAAGGCAGCGAGTGGCAGGGGTTCCTTTGAGAAGAGGCTCAAAGAACAGGGGCCGTTTGCTTCAGGAAGTCTAGAGACCCTCCGCACACGTCCTTTAGAGATCCATTTGACCAGCGGGTTTGCAACTTTGTCTCTCTCCGAGGACAGACACATTCAGTCCTCTGGATCTGATGGCACTGGGCACAGAAGCCAGGAGCCGCCAGGGTCTGCCCGACGTGGTGGATTCCCACGAGTGAATCCCACGAGTGTAAAGACCCCTATGGATGTCCAGTTCCACTCTCCATCTTCCAGACAAGAGAACCGAGGCTCCAGTCTGTCCAACACTGCATGGGCAGAGCCAGGGTGAGAACCGATGCCCATGGGCCCCGGAAGCCAGGGCTGGTATTTTGACTGTGGGCTAAATCTCTGCGGGTTACAAGACAGTCATGGAGCCTGGGGGGATGAGCCCATTTTGGTGATTCCTCTGCCTTCCTTCTTTCCATCTACTGGATCCTCAGTTGCTGTCTGTGGCAAAAGCCCAGGAAGAAGGCGAGGGGGGCATGGTAGCAACAGGGAGACTGGGGAGCCCCAAAATCATACCTAAAACACCTTCAAATCCATCATCTGATACCCACAGTATTAAAGTGATTTCATTCCCGGTGGATCAGGGGCTCTGAGAGGTACTGATTCTAGAGAATATGTGTTGGTATGTGCCTTGATCAGTTCAAACGTCGGGGGTGTGGGACGTCAGTTGTGAGGCTCACTGGAGAGGACACGGTGCCGGGAGACAGGAGGGCCGAGTCCCGTCCCCGATGCTGCCACCAACCATTGCCTGAACTTTGCCAGGGCGCTTCACCTGTCTGGTGTGTTAGCTTCCTCACCAGCGCAGAAGACCTTTTCATTCTGTTGATGGTTTCCTTTGTGCCACAGAAGCTTTTTCGTTTCTTCTAGTCCTGCTCATCCATTCTCGGTTTCGGTGTCCAAAGCCACAAGAGATCATCGCCAAGACCAATGTCCAAAAGATTTTCCCCTATGGTGTCTTCTAGGAGTTTTACACTCTCAGGCCCAATGTTTAAGCCCTTAATCCGTCTTGAGCTGATTTTGCGTATAGTGTGAGATCAGAGTTCATTTCCATTTGGATACGAATATCCACTTTCCCCGGCACTATTTGTAGAAGAGACGGTTCTTTCCCCAATGCATCTTCTTGGCACCCTTGGTGAAAACCAGGGGACAGTCTAAGTCCGGGTTTCTTCCTGGGCTTCCTATTCTGTTCCATCAGTCTGTATGTCTATCTTGCAAACCTGTGCAATAAGAAAATATCTGCACATCATTTATCTGATAAGGGGTTAATATCCCAAACCTGAATTATTCTATAATTCAGTAGCCAAATAACAAATAAACTGACTCAACGGGGGCAAAGGACTTGAATGGACATGTCTCCAAAGAAGACATACAATTTATTTCACCAGATACGTGAGAAGGTGCTCACCATCACTAATCATCAGGAAAATGCAAATCACAACCACAGAAAGCTATCACCTCATACCTGTTAGGATGGCTACTGTATGTAAAAAAATGAAGAAATAACATGTTTTGGTGAGGATGTTGAGAAATTGGGACCCCATATACTGGGATTCTCATTCCAGCTGGTGGGAATGTAAATTAACACAGCTGCTATGGGCAATGCTATGGAGGTTCCGCAAAAAACTAAAAATTGAAATACCGTATGATCCATAAATCCTGCTTCTAGGTATATATGCAAACGAATTAAGATTAGGGTCTTGAAGAGATAGAGGCACTTCATGTTCATTGCAGCAATATTTACAAACGCCGAGATATGGGAACAACCCAAATGCCCATCAACCAATGAATGGATGAAGAAAATGTAGTGTATACATACAATGAAGCCTTTAGCCTTTAAAAACAAGGAAAGTTTGGCAGCCTCCAACACTCCCTCTCGTCGTCGGTTTCTCTTTCTCTGTCATCTTGTGTATTTCTATGTCTATTTCACGATCTTTCCTTGCTTCCTCCACATGGTGCCAGACGCTGCCGCTCACCATTTATGGATCTCCCATCACAAGGCACTGGCCCCCAGAGAGGGACTGACTTGAAAACCCCCAGGGGAGGATCTTCATCAGCCAGGGGCGGGGGGAGCACACGGGCAGGTGCAGCTCCTGCTGGCACTGGATGTCTGGGCTAAGGAGAAGACAAGTTCCCCCAAAGGAGAGTGAATTCCTGGGTGGGAAGGTGGAGGCAACAGCAGGTAAAGGTGTCCGCTGCCTCTAAGATGGTCCCTCAGAGGAGGAACTAGCAGCTGGCACCAAGGTGGCTGTGATCAACGGAACCTTCTGGATGCGGAAGAGCCTCTTCCCCTAGGGGAGGGACTGGCGTGGGAAAACAAAAGAAGTCCCACCTCCACGAATCATCCCATTGTGCATTAGGATTTAACATCGGAATTTGGGAGAGACACAAACATTCCTTCTGTGGCAGTTCCTGAGGTGCACCTGGCATGCGTTGATGCAGGTCAGCGTCAGGGGGGCCTGTTGGCACTTCCCACAGGGGGTTGTGAGGGTTGAGGGCCTGCAGGATCATCAGGGGCAGGGCTGACTTTCGTTGTCCCGATGAACTGTTGGAGGAATTATTACTGGGTGTGGTGGGAATCTTTGCGTTTGTTTTTATTTGTTGCAAAGAGGCATGACTGAATCCATAAATCACGGGTTGTGACCCACTGGCCACCTGTGGGCCTTGGGCCTTTGTGGAAAAAGTTCAATCTGGTATCAACTCGCTTCATGTGAAAATTGGGTGCCGGTTTTCTTGGAAAACCAGTTTACCTGGTAGACCTGGGCCACATTCTTGTTTGTCCCCATCTGGCTGGTGCGGAGCAGCAGCTGGCCCTCTAGGTGGGGCACACGCCCCTCAGTTCGTTCACCTCTGTCCCTATTGCACTCAGACCTGGCCCATTTCGCTGATTGACTTGGGCAGCCTGATTTAAGTCAATTCAATTTAATCCATTAAAAAATTAATCAAGTGTCTATTATGTGCCTGATACTGGGTGATTGTTATTATTTAAACATAACTGAAACATTTTTTTAATGTATATTTATTTTTGAGAGCGAGACAGAGTGCGAGGGGGAAGGGGCAGAGAGGAAGGGAGACACAGAATCTGAAGCAGGCTCCAGGCTCTGAGATGTCAGCGCAGAGCCTGACGCGGGGCTCGAACTCACGGACCGTGAGATCATGACCTGAGCTGAAGTCGGATGCTTCACCGACTGAGCCACCCAGACGCCCCTGCATTTGGTTTTCTTATTTATTTTGAGAGAGAGGGAGACAGCGTGAGTGGGGGAGGGGCAGAGAGAGAGAGGGGGGTTGGAGAGGGAGAGACCCAGAGAATCCCAAACAGGCTCTGCACTGCCAGCACAGACCCTGACACGGGGCTCGAACTCACAAAACCATGGGATCATGACCCAACCTGAAACCAAGGGTCAGACGCTTAACTGACTGAGCCGCCCAGGAGCCCCACACCGCACTTTTTAAAGCCTTTCACAAGTCCTGGTGAGGTAGGTAGGGCAAGAATTTGTCCTTCTGCTTTACAAAGAAAGGTACAGAGGCCAAGCAGTGACCAGGCCAGGTCTCCCATCTAGGGTGGAGTGAAAGCCAGGTCTCTGCATTCCACTCCATTGGTCTTTCAACCTCACAGCCAGCGAGCATCCAGAAGGACAAGCCAGGTATCCGGGGGTGGAGTCTACTGCAGGCAAGGCGGGCTCATGCAGCCTGGAGACTCTGGTTGAATGATGATTTCAATATGGAAGAATCATCTCGCCAAGAATAATTCATCAAAGAGTGCATCAATTCAGAAATGGACGCACCCAAAGTGTGTCATCACCTGGGGAATGAGTTCTCATTTTTCAACACAGGGCGTGGCTCAAGAAGTTTGAGAGAAGCCATTTGGCCTGGCCCATTTCCTGCGATGTGAGGTCGTAGGTGTATTGGATGATTTGGGCTAGAGTCTTTGCTGGAGATGTCCCAGGCTCCTACACCGAGGGGAAAACTATGGAGTGGGTGCAGGGTACGCTAGGCACTTGGGAAGACACAGAGGGACTCGGTAAGCCAACTGTTCAAGCCAGCCAGCTTCTCTTTTGTAGCCCCGATTTTCCAACTCAACTTCTGAGCAGTTCGTGTCGGCTCTCTGAGTTCTGCCTGGGAAATATCCACCAGGCTCCTACTTCCCCTTGGAGAGACAGGAGGGGATGAAAGAATTATGCTCTAGAGAGGTTTCTGCCAGCTGAGAGGCAGCAAAGTCTAAGAGCTAGGAAGTTATAATGCCAGAACATGTATGGAGTGGTGTGGAGGATGATCCACTTAGCAAAAGAGGTCAGATCTTATGTGTCTATTCTACATGAGTATCGTCAGGTATTACCTGATGTGTGTGTGTTTATGTGTGTGTGTGTCGGGGGGGGGGGCGGTCTCAATTCAATTGCAAATACATCCAGTGAGGATAGTGTCAGTATTCCCATCTTAAAGTCAGGGAAATGACAATTCCGGAACATAAAATATCTTGTCCAAGAATGGACGCCAGAATATAAATACAGAATTACCTGACTCCATATTTCCTACCCACCATCCCCCAAACCATGATGAGCCCCCTGACTGATGATGGAGGTCCACGAACATGTGTTCCCTGACCGTTGCTCTCTTCCACCCAGGGGACCCTTGCTTGGAGAGGTAAGTCCTTGGCCTATAAACAAATATGTGTTGCATGAAGCAAATTACAATAATTAGCTTGTAACATCAATCCAGTTTTACATCTGTGGCCCTCATGTTTGTGTTTGAAATTGCCTGCAGGATTGAAGATGTACAGGAAAGGAAATAATTAAAAGTTATCTGAATAAAATCTGCAACGAATTACCTTTAAAACTATGACTATCCAAACAGGATGACATTTACTTTATAAGTTCATGACTCCCTTTCTTTAAAGTTTGCTAAAAAGAGAGCAAAGCAATCACAGTCCTTCTCTGATTGATTAAACATGACATATATGCTAATACGAAGGAAACTTTTGTTCTTTGTCACTCCATCGTCTGGCTTACAGTAATTTGGAAGGTAGCAGATATAATCATTTCAGAGCTGCTAGTCTGGACTTTTCTGTACTAAAAATAGAATTGCGGGTCTCCTTCGCCTCAACCAAGAACTCATACTCCCTCTCTGTGTTTCAACTTTCATATAGATGTGAAATGATAGTGTAGCTATTAGAACAGTTTGTTTTTTTGCTCTTGTACATCAGAGAACACATGTTACCATGACTGGTTTGGCCAAAAAAAAAAAAAAAAGAAAAGAAAAGAAAAAGAAAAGAAAAGAAAAAACCCACCTGCTAAGATTTGCTTTAAAGCAATTATGTAGTTAGTGGTCAGTCAGATGGAGTATTTTTCGCCCTCTGAATCAAATAATGTTAGGCATGATTTAGAGAAAACCCACAAAATTTGGAACATCAATAAAATATGCCACTTGTCAAACTACGAGAGAAGGACTATTCAATTTAAAGCAGCTATTATTTGAAAAATAGGTCACGACCACATCCATTAAAATTAGCCTGTGTTTTGAGAAGCTTATGATTACTAATGCAGCAATTAATTATTTTTAAAATCCATTAAAATGAAAGAACTAGAAACAAAGTATAACAACCACACACACATATTGTCCTTCTTATGTGGTAAGCATTATTCTAAACACTTTGCAGATATTAACCAGATTAATTCTTGCAAAAACTCTGTGAGATAAAAACCATCATGAGCCCCTTTTTTACAGATGTTGGAAGACAGGCATCAAGAAGTTAAGGAACTTCCCCAAGGTCAAACAGCTGTGAAGTTCTAGATATCCAGTTATCTTCAGACTGTGCTGCTGGAATGTTCTATGGAAGGAAATAACCAAATTCTTGGTTGAAGAAGATAAAAGATAGACTCTGAATAGAAAAGGAATAAGGTTCGCCCTGGAACCCCCTTCATCCTACAATACAATGGTTTGTGGGCCACTGACCTCCTCTGGCTTTGGTGAACACAGAGACCCCTGGGCCTAGAAACCACCATAGATGTAGGGCAATGGGCCCTGACACCGAGTGGGCCACCAAGCCATTGGCCAGTGCCCTATGTCTACAAAGCTACCAACAGCTTCAGCCCTGGTCCTTGGGCTTCTCCAGCTGAGCTGAAGCTCTCTCCCGGTCCCATCTTACCTGACTTTTCAGATTCTGTCTACCTGGGCCTTTCGAACTTGCTCACATGTTGTCTTCTCTGGAAAGACAAAGTGGCTCAGTGCTTTAAACATATCCTGAAGAAGACAGTCCTAGAAATATACAACCCACCAAAAGAAATAGCAAGAAGTAGAAACCTTGAACATTCCAATAACCGGCAAAGACATTAATCTCCTAATCAAAATTCTACCCACAAACAAACACCCAGGGCCAGAACGCTTGACAGGGAAAATCTATCAAAAAGTTAGACAAGAATACCCGTGTCTGAGTCCTAGCTTTGCCACTCATTAGCCTCTGGGTGACATCGAACGCATTGTTTCAGGGCTTCATGCCTCAGTTTGCTCATCTGCAAAATGGGGATTTTCAGGGTGTTTGTGAAGATTGCATGATATAATGCATGTTATGCATGCATGTAATGTATAATTACCCACCATGTATGGGCGCATGGTGTTTGCTGGAGGGCTAGTTACCCCTCTCTCCCTTCCTTTCTTCTTCTTTTTTTAAAGTTTATTTATTTATTTTGAGAAAGAGAGAGGGGGGCAGAGAAAGACAGGGAGAGAGAGAGAGAGAGAGAGAGAGAGAGAGAGAATCCCAAGCTGACTCTGTGCTGTGCAGAGCCCAAAGCAGGGCTCAAACCCACGAACCATGAGATCATGACCTGAGCCAAAGTCAAGAGTTGGACACTTAACCGACTGAGCCACCCTGGCGCCCCCTCACCCTTCATTTTTATATTCAGTGGTGGCAAACTGTGGTATTTGATAATCACGATGCTGTGCTCGCTTCGGCAGCACATATACTAAAATTGATAATCACGATGCATACAGATCAGTTTGCATCCCAAAGACCCAGCCAGTTGTGGTCAGTGATGTTTCTTGCCACATAGTTGAATAATTAATTTAACACACATTCACTGAGTGTGTCCAGAGATGTGGCAGGCAAACTTGTTGTGCTTTTCTTTTGGAACTTACAATGCAGCAGGAAGATCGAGACAGGCAGCAAGGCTGGAGTTAACCCATTAACTGCTAGGACAGTGGCCTGTCCTGAGCGTCACTGGGATTCAGGAGGACCCACCAGAGGGCTCGTTGGATTCCCTTTAGTGCTCTGCTCACCCCTTGTCTCCTGGCTGACGTACCTGGAGGTGTCACTCAGTGCCCGGCACCCTTCCTGCTTGGAACATTGAGTGACTGCAGACCCCACAAGGGTAGCAAGCAAGCTGAGTGAGTTTGGGAGAATGTTCCCGAAAGATCATGAAAACAGCACCTGAGTACAAAAGGCAATTAAGGGGGATATTAGTGAAGTCCCCAAAGCTGATAGTGTGGAATGACACTCATGTCTGGACGTGCCAGACAGGGAACAACCTGACCGAAGCCTCTCCCTGGAAGGGTAAGGTCATGTCCCTGACCTGGCAGGCAAGGCCAAGTTGGTTCCCCAAAGTGAGCTCCATGTGTGTGGTGCAGCCTGGTCCTGAAGAAGGGCTGCTCTCTGCCCCTCCTTTCTTTGCCTCCCTGTCCCCCCGCTTCCTTCCTGAGTCTTCAGAAGGCATGCAACACTCAAGGCCCCCTTAGAAGCAGGGGCTTTGGAGCCCATGCTTCCCACCTGGAAGTTACAGAATCACTGGCATGCACGCTTGTTTGTGAGTAGGGCTGAAGCACTTTGGTGGCTGCTACCATTTACGCTTCACCCACATTATGTCAGCCCCACCAGGTTGGGATCAGGGAGGCTAAGGAATTTGCCGGAAGGCCACACAGTTGGGAGGACAGAATTTGAAGTTCTACATTCATTCGTTCCTTGAATAGGAAGCAAGCATGGTTGTGTCCCTACTGGGCGAGAGAGGGACAGAGGTGCTTTGGTGGTCATCATAGGCTCACAGAGAGGATGGACGGATGCTAATGTTATAACAGGGGCAAGCACAGGTTTCAGCAGCAGCAGAGGCAGGGAGTCCCAAGAAGGCTGCCTGGAGGAGGTGCCACAAGAGTTTCGTTTAGAACGAACAGGAGTTTGTCAGGTAAGCACAGGGGGGTGGTGAAGGGCATCCTGGGTACCAGGAAAGGAGAGAGGCAGGAGCCACGCTGCCACGTGGTAAGGGTACTGCAGGTGGCAAAGCTTCACGCAGCCTGGGGCAGACTGGGGCTGGGGACAGGGTTGAGACCAGATCCCAAACAGGACATACAAGGAGCTTGAACGGACAAAAAGAGCCTTCAGAGAGGTTTAAGTCCCTCCTTCACCTCTTCCTTCATCAATGCCTTCTTCCTTGTCGAGTGCTCCGGTGATCTATTTCCACGGAAGTAGCCACGCGAAAACTTAGCAGAGGAAAGCAACCCTCACTTCGCGCATGTCTATGGGAGGCCCAGGTCAGAAATTCAGGAAGGGTGTGGTAGGGACATCTCAGCTCTTTCCAGCGACAGAACTGGAGCTTAAGGAGGCACATCTCAGTGGCTTCTGCCTCCCGCGCCCGGCATCTGGCCAGCACAGCTGAAGCATGCCCAGCTGGGAGTGCTGACCAGAATGCCCCCTTGAGGGCCTCCAACATGGCATCTGCTTGCTCAGGGGCCGCCATATTTAAGGGGGAGTGGCCCAGGGAACAACTAGGCTGCCATAGCCTGTTTGTGACCCAGCCTTGAAGATCACAGTGCCACATCTGCCGGGGGTCAAGCCGGTCATGGGCCCACTGGGGCTCAAGGGGAGAGGGGACGGACCGTCTCTCCCTGGGAGAGGTGTCAAAGAATTGGTGGCCATGTTTGAAAACTGCCATACCTCCATGGCCTGAGACCTCCTCCCTAAACTCTGGTGTAGACTCTTGTAAACTTAACCAATCCAAGATCTTAATGGTATATTTTAGAACAGTGATTTCCGAAACTTCTCTGCCTCTAGAGAAGCACAGGACAGAAGAGCTGATGCTGTGGGGGCAAGGGGGCGTGGCCCGTGCCCACCAGACATCCCTCTCTGGGCTTCTTCTCCCCCTAAAGGCAACTGCTAGGCCCCCTTCTCAGAATTCTGGAGGATCTGAGGAGAAAGGTTTCAATTCACTCTCTTAAAGTGTTATTTGCCTTTAATCAAGACTCACACGGGGGGGAAAATAATCTCTGTGGGAATCAATGCAGGCATCTTGCAAAGCCTGAGGGGGTCTTTCAGGAGTGTTCCCTCCCTTCCTGCCACTCAGGCCAGGGCACATTCTGCCCACAGATGGGACCAGTGCTACGAGAGCGGCAGACAGACCCAAGCTGGTTATTCTCTGCACTATATGCTCTCTATTTTTCAGATTTCTGATTTCAGTTCTGAATTAAAAATTTTTTTTAATGTTTATTTATTTGTGAGAGAGAGAGAGAGAGAATGAGGGAGGAAGGGGCAGAGAGAGAGGGAGACACAGAATCGGAAGCAGGCTCCAGGCTCTGAGCTGTCAGCACAGAGCCTGATGCGGGGCTCGAACTCACAGACTGTGAGATCATGACCTGAGTCGAAGTCAGACACTTAACTGACTGAGCCACCCAGGCGCCCCCAGTTCTTAATTGTCTCCCTCTAACGTTGCCAGCCTTTCTCACTCTCTTTTTCTCCTCCCCTCTGCCAATGTAGCCGTGTGATGGCACAGAAACAAAGTTCTCCTGGGGGCCGGACTTCAGGGCTGCAGGTAAGGAGGGCTTGCGAGTGGAGGTGTGGTCAACTTGGCCGTGGCCAGGAGGTCAGAGCAGGCAGACAGGGTGACGCGGGAGGCGTGTCTCCAGTACCACCTTCTCTCCCTCCCTGAGCGTCTTCTCCCCTGTAAGCTGCCTCAGGCCCGCCCTTCCCTTCCCTTCCCTTCCCCGTGCCCCGGAGTGGGGGCCGGCTCCTGGCAGCTGTCTGCACAAGGCCCCCGGCAGTGGCCTTGGCTGGCCTCTTGCCCAAGCACCCACAGGCTGTGATGTGACCGGAGGTGACAGCCCTTTTTCCCCCCCCCCCCCCCACCGTCTGTCCTATCAGCCTGTCCTGAAGAGGAAAGCTTGCAGTGTGAATCATGGTCCTGGCAGGGAGCGAAGGGCACCCCCAGACTGGGATCATCTCGGAAGAACTTAATTAAGGGACTATATCCAAACAGTGGTTAGAGGGCAGGGGAGCCACCAGGGGAGGGAGCCATCCCCAGAACAAGGAGAGAGAGAAGGCTACACAGAAAGGGTGGTCCCGCGGAAGCAGTGATCTCCTGGGCAGGGTGCAATCCGTCTTTGGGGTTCCTAGAGGGAGGGAGCCTCAGGGAGATGGGAGGCTCGGTCTCACTGCCTCCCATGCCTCCCCTCGCCCTGCCCTGCATGTGCTCGCTTTCAGCCCACCCAACTGGGAGCCATGTGGGGGAGAAGCTGAAGCCGCGTCCTGGACTGGCAAAGGCTGGGTCTGTGGGGGCAAACGCAGGATCCCCAGCTCGCTCACGTGTGTTGAGTGCCTACATCAGGGCCTTTCCCATGTGCCTTGTCATGATACACCTGTCAGCTAGGACGGGTGCCTCCGTGTTACAGAGGGATCCTCGGGGCCGGTGAATGCATGGCGGGTCCTCTCCTCGGAGGCGAATGGCAGTGTGCGCTCACCAGCGAGCGCTCTGGCTCTGGGCCCAGAGGATGCCCCACAATTGCCCCACAGCTGCCTCCCGAAACATTTCCGACACTCATCAGTCATAACAAGCTTCCTGCACTAACTTGCTTTCCCAAACGCACGATTTCTTATTGCCAAGTGTAATTAACATGATACATTGACTTAGGGCAGAGCTAACAAGCACATATTAATTTTGAAAAGTCAGGTTCTTTCACTGGAAATGAGCTACTGATGAACACCTACCACAGGAGTTTAAAAGTGCAGGAAAGGGAGTGGGTAATTACGGGCAGGCACAGCCCGTAGGTCTGCGTTTCTGCCCCCCGGAAACACCCTGACAGTGAGTGATTGCCCCCGCCTCTGGGAGGGGGACGCTTGGGGTTGCCCCAGCTCTGCCTCCCCGATGCCCAGTCTCTCCCCCCCATCCCCAGGGAGCATCTTGGTTCAGCCTGTCTCTCAATGTGGTTATCTCCCATCAGAACCCATACCTGAGCTGTTCTTTGCCTAATTGCTTCCCCTGACTTGGATTTACACTCACACTCAAAAAAAACCCAAAAAAACAAAAAAACAAAATAATCATTCTAGGGACGTAGGTCACTGGGCAGCCCTGGGCAAAGGATGGGGAACGAAACAAAGATGATCAGATCCTTGTCTGCCTTTCATTCAGGGCCCCCCTGACAGCTGGAATTTCCTTTAGAACTCTGGTTTCACGAGCCAGATGTTTTTAGCAAATTCCACTCTGGATCTCCTCTCCCGAGCGGGAGAGGGAACTTCTCCACACACCTTTGTCGGCCACGGGCGGGCACCAGGAAGAAAATGTGTTTCCATTATTCTGCCGGCTGGACGTGGCGTGGCTCTTTTGTTGCAGGGATGCGTCTGGTCTGTGAACCGCTTTCGCAGGCAGCTTGCCCCCTCTCTGTGCCGGAAAACCCACAGGAGGGCCAGGACTGGGTTAGGAACCTTTGGTATCTTGGACACCAGTGAAGAAGCCTTGGGTTCCAATCCCACTCTGGGTCTCTTCAGCCACGGGAAGCTGGGCAAGGCACCCTGTCTTGTGAAATGCCAGTTCCCTCGCTGGCAACTTGGGGTGATGGTCCCTTTTCAGGTGTCGGTGGAATCCAATGCAGAGCTTCACAAGGCGCCTGCTATATGGAAGGTTCTGGGCATTGTGGGTTTCTGTGCTGACTCTGCCTAGTTCCACGGGCTTCCAGGGATGCCAGGAGCTGCTGGGGCTGTCATAAAGTTTGTGTTTCTTGGGGGACGTGAGGAAACCACCACATACCTCTGTTTAAAAACTTATTTTGTGGTTTCCTTGGTTATTTATAGGAACCTTGACTTTCTCTTCTGTCTTCACTTGTTCTCCAATCCATTTCCCTCATTTCTTCCGTGTCTCCTTACAGATCAGTCTCCCGAAAGGACCTGGATGCCCGTGAGGGCCATGTTTCAGTGCCTGCGGATTTTAGACAACGCTCTTTATGTTGACAGGACTCTCCTGGCTGAATTCCTGGAACCTCCTCCCCCTTCCAGCAGTCGAGAAACTCTCCCTAACAAACCCCTCCTTCCACTCTTGGCCCCCAACCTCATCCCCAAAACTGCCCTGTGCCTTTTGCTTCCACGAGGCCAGATCTGACGACGGTGGAGCTTTGTCTCTTCCCCAGCAAGATTTCCAATTCTGGGTTTCTGTCTGGAATGTTTTCTTGTTGCCAGGCTTCGCTGCCTCCACAGCCTTCAGCTTCTACCACCTAACGTGGCCCCTGCCTGTTCCACTCTGTTGTATGGACAGCCCCTCCTGATGGGATTAGTTAAGCTCCTGGCCTCGTCTTCCCAGCACTTCAAGGACACGTTCCTCTACCTGGCCCTCTGGGAAGGACCCCTCCCTGGGTGGGGCTACCCCTTACTCTGGGGTTCCAGCTCACAAAACAATTCTCAGACCTCTCAAACAGGGGCCGCGGACACATTTTCTCCAAGTTTAACGTCCCTGGATTATTGACAACCTCATTTCAGCAGAAGCTTCCCTCAGAGCAGCCCCTGGGCAGGGAGGGGGGAGCAGGAGGAGGCTTCTCAGACCCCTGGGGCCTGGGCCCCATCTCCGAGATCGCAGGGCATGAATGCTAACACCCGCTCCGCTTTTCATTCTCGCGTTGGCCCTGAGGACACGTGGAATTTGAATACGACCAATAATTCTCTTAACTCTCTTGCTTTAATAGCTATCAGATGGAAACTCTGGTTCCTTTATTAAACGAGGCTGGATGTCACCCAGAGAACTACCGTGCAGGGGAATTTCTCTGCTGGATTCCCTTTCTCTTGGTTGACTCTTTCTTTCCGTCCCTGACCCAGTTTTATAGGGGGCATTCCCAGGAAAGGAGACTCTCCAGGCTTGCGCCCCAACCCCCCAGCTACTATTTGGAGAGAGAAAGCCTCTTTAGTCCTAAGTCCAATTCAGGGAGGAGCTCTGGTCAGGCTGCACCTCAGCTGAGCAAAATCTAATCAATTATTTTTTAAAAGTGAGTAGCTATCTGGCTGAACTCAGCGGACCGAGTCTCGAATGGGCAAACCTTCATGGCAGACACCTCTGCGTTCCTGGTATGAACACGTGAATCCATCCTTACTCTCTCTGAACGGCCCACCCTCTCATCTCCCGGCCGAAGTGGGGGCAGCAAGGGTGGCTGTTCTGAAGCAGTGCCACCTGCCCCTTTGCTGGTGTCCAGGAAGCATCAGTGAGCGGAGGGCACCTAAGGGTGAAAGTGCTTCTCCCCCACTGCATCGGGGGCTTTTCGAAGGGGGAAAAGAGAGGAAACTAACATTAACAAGCATGCCCCTGTGCCGGCCATGGGGCTGGAAGGTCTACACCTGCCACCTCATTTTCTCCTGACAAGCAGCCCCACAGAAAACCACTGCTACTCTGACTTCACAAATGATCAAACGAGGCTCTACGAGGTGGCTGTGGGTGGCTTCTCCAGCAGTAGATGCTGGAGACTGAGGTGCAGATATTTACGGCAGATCAACATCCATAAGAGGAAGGGGACGGAACAGGACTGGGCAGAAGGAGGGGGTGAATTGCCGTGTAGGTCCAGCAAACACTCAACCACACAGGACAGAGGTTGCACCCCAGGACCGTCTCGCGTCGGCTGAGGTGGCCAGGCCTTGGTGTCCACGCTCGGACCAGTCACCAGGTGTGGCTGCCCCAGGAAGGGCGTGACCTGTAAGAGTCCTTCTAGGAAGTGGGGTCTGGGTGGGGCACCTCTGGGTCTACCTGAAGGTAGCTCAGCCAAACTTTGAAATGCTGGGGTTGGATTTTGTCCCAAGGTCAGATAGCCTGCGAAAGCCGCGCTGTTTCTACTACACCGTTGCGCTGAGTAGAGGGGGGCTGTTGGGTTGGGAATTATTTGACAGCATGAATTATAATCCTTCCAGGGTGCTCCTGATGAAGAGGCTCTCCAGCTTGTTTTAGGACCTGCCGACGGAGTGGTCAGTGAGAGCCTCACGAGCACCAGGAGCTACCTGTTAAGTAAGGTGCCACTGCCGAGGGCAGCCAGTCACGTTCAGTCTATAGATCTGGTGCCTGCTTCCGACTGAGTGCCCAAGCCAGTAGAGCCCAGTGCCCCAAAGGGGGCGTGCCAGGAAATGCCCCCTGGCCATCTTTGCTGTCCTCTACCCCCAATCCACACCTCGTCTGTGCTTCCCCTGTTTTGGCATTTCCAGCTGTCTCCAGCACAGATCGATCTTTCTGTTTCTAAAGGTCAGCCATTTCCTCGGTAGGTGGGGAATGGGGCATGAGCCATCGCGTAGCTGTGAGCTTGCTGACCATTTGTCAACTATTTGGGGAGGGAGCAGGAGAGAATCTGAGGGAGGGGCCTGGGGAAGCTGCTTGTCAGATGCTCTGTCCTGACTAGGGAACATCATAGGGCGAATTCTTTGTCCTGTGAAGAGAAAACAGGAAAAAGGATTCTCCTCTTACTTGGCCCCTCATTTGCCAGCCTCACAGCAAACTGTGTCTAGGCTGAGCTCAGCAGGGCTGGAGAACACCTTAATGGCTCTCCTGGGTCAGCCCCATGGATTGCCGGTGCCATAGGCAAGGGAGGCTCCTGCTTGTTCGGCCATTAGCTTGCTTTGTGACCTCTGGCAAGCCACTTCTCATCTCTGGGCCTCAGTTTCCCCATTTACTTCCACAGTGAGAGAGAAGCAATAATATAAGTAAGATATTAGTTTCCTAGGGATGCTGTCACAAAATACCAAAAACCGGGTGGCTTAGAATAACAGAAGTTTATTGCTTCACCATCCTGGAGGCTAGAAGTTCCAGATCACGGTGTCCACAGGGTTGGGTCCTTCTGAGGGCTGTGAGGGAGAGTCTGTTCGATGCTTCTCCCTTAGCTTCTGGTGGCTTAGCTGTCAATCTTTGACATTCCTAGGTGCATCAGGCTGATCTCTGTCTTCTTCTCGTGGTGTTCTGTGTGTGTGTGTGTGTGTGTGTGTGTGTGTATCCAAATTTCTTCCTTTTATATGGACACAGTCATATTGGATTAATTAACTCATTTTAACTCGATTACCTCTGTAAGGACCCTACCACCAAATAGGGTCAGATTCTGAGTACTGGGGGATTGGGATCCAACATATCTTCTTTTTAAGGGATATAATTCAACTTGTACCAGGTAGTTAAACCACTGGGTGTCTTTGTTCTATTCTATTCTATTCTATTCTATTCTATTCTATTCTATTCTACTCTATTCTACTCTATTCTACTCTACTCTATTCTACTCTACTCTACTCTATTCTACTCTATTCAACTCTACCCTACTCTACTCTATTCTACTCTACTCTATTCCAGAATAGTTAACATACAGTGTAATATTAGTTTCAGGTGTACAACATAGCGATTCAACACTTCCATACATCACCTGGTGCTCATCAGGACAAGTGCACTCCTTAATCCCCATCACCTATTTCACCCACCCCCACCCCCTCCCCTTTGGTAACCATCAGTTTGTTCTCTATAGTTAAGAGTCTGTTTCTTGGTGTGCCTCTCTCTCTCTTTTTCCCCCTTTACTTGTTTGTTTTGTTTCTTAGATTCCACATATGAGTGAAATCATATGGTGTTTGTCTTTCTCTGACTGACTTATTTCACTGTCTCCATGTCATTGCAAATGGCAAAATTTCATTCTTTTTAATGACTGACTAATATTCCATTATGTTATATATATAATATATATGTATATATATTATATATTCCATTATGTTATATATATAATATATATGTATATATATTATATATTCCATTATATATAATGAATTATGGATAAAGAAGTTATGTATCTTCCTTAAGGAAGATACATTCATCAGTCAATGGACACTTGAGTTGCTTCCATAATTTGGCTATTTGTAAAGAATGCTGCTATAAACACAGTGGTGTATGTATCCCTTTGAATTAGTGTTTTTGTATTCGGTCGTTAAATACCCAGTAACGGATTACTGGATGGTAGAGTAATTCTATTTTTGACTTTTTGAGGAATCTCCATTCTGTTTTCCACAGTGGCTGTACCAGTTTGCATTCACCACTGGGTATCTTTGAAAGGCCCTCCCAGAACCCACACTCCGAGTTCCTACCTGACTGGGGCACCCAAAGGTGGTATTGTGGAAGGTACAATGGTCCTTGGGACTGATGAAAGTCAAGTATCTGCTGCAATTAGCCGTGTAGTCAGTCATCCTAGAACCCACAGAAATCGTCCTGAAGCATCCATACCTTCGCTGATCTACCATTTGTAGACTGCACATTAGCTTTGATTTCCTACTCCTGTTAACCATTTTATTGGGTCCCTAGGTCATTAGAGGGGGTGGGATAACAACAATCAGCTGATCTTTCGGTGGTCAAGTAGTTTTGAACTTTGCTGTCATGCGTAATTGCTGGCGAACCATAACCTATAAAATGAATCAAACCCAAGCTTCTCTTACGTAGGTCAAGGCAAAGTACTTTGGAGGCTGAGGAATAAGTTAGAGAGATTCTGTGGGAGGAGTTCCTGGGGAGTTAATTCACGACCTTGATTAAGGTAAAAGCTGTTCGGTGATTTATTTTTCATTGAGGGACATTGATGACATCAGTTATACCAATTGTTTTGAACTTTGGCACTTGCCAAGTGATCAGGGGATTTTTGTGATGTTAAAGCTTTGGTTATGAATGAAAAACAATTGTAAAGGTAGAGAATAGGGCAAGACAAAGCCACTTTGTATCATCTTGTGTTTGTAAATGAATGTGCTTTGCTTTGCTTTCTATGGCTGAGTTATTGAATCAGCAATTTGACACAACCTTCTCTTAAAAAAAAAACCTTTTTTTTTGCATTTATTTATTTTTGAGAGACAGAGAGTGAGCAGGAGAGGGGCAGAGAGAGAGGGAGACACAGAATCCGAAGCAGGCTCCAGGCTCTGAGCTGTCAGCACAGAGCCCGATGCGGGGCTCAAACCCACGAACTGTGAGATCATGACCTGAGCCAAAGGCGGATGCTTAACCAACTGATCCACCCAGGTGCCCCAACCTTCTCTTATTCAACCAACATTTATTCGGTATTCACTGAATATACATAATCAACGGGAAGGGGATTGGGTTGCAGTTTTGAACTTTGTCCTTGTGGTATTATCTATATCACTAACTCTCATTTCTATGTTGGAACAGGAGGTTAAAGGGGATCATTTATTTCTCAAGGTTTATCAGACGCCTTCTATATACTACTCTTGTTCCAGCTCTGGGAGGACTCAGCCCAACAGTGCCTCACTTCTGGCAGGTCGCGCCTCTGACTGGTCCCCACCTTTTGACTCCAGTCCCAGAGCTTCCCTACTGAGGCGGTCTTGGGACTCTGCTCAGTGCTCAGGTGCACATGTACGCAACCCAGAAGTGTGGAGGAACGTGTGAGGCAGAACTTTGACCTAAGGAGGATGGGACCCATGAATACATTTGTCTTCCCTTCCCCAGTCAGAGGCAGTGTACCTGGCTTCTGGGATTGTAGTTCCATGGGGAGAGCAAAGTCTCAACTGGCCCCTTCCTGTCAGTAACACATGTTCCCCTCACGTGGGCCACCCCTCTTTTCCTGATTTAATCTCCATATCCCTCCACTCTTGCTTCCTTGGATTGCATTCTTAGTGAAAGGAGAGCCCATGAGCGTGTTCCCTAGGCTCACCTTTCTGAGGAACTCAGCCTAGGATGTAGGGAGAGAGAGTAGGGGCTCTGCAGGGGAAGGTTCTGGGTGTGGGAGTTCTTTGCCCTCAGCCTGGTGCTTTGGCAGGGTTGTGTTTGGGTGTCTCTGGCTTGGGAGGCGGCAAGAAAGAGGATTTATAGACCCAGTCACTTGTAAAGCTGCGTTAGTAATCTGTGGACATTCTTTTGAGACATAGCATGGAGACACCATTCCTTCTTTTTGCGTTGATTTGGGGGGGAAGCGGGATTCCCACAGAAGTGGGGGAAGGTCAAGTCATGTGGTGGGTTGAGATCTGGGCAGAATGTCAGGAGCCCTGGCTTCTGGGCTTTGTTCTTCCACTAGCAAGCTGGGTGACCTTGGCGAAGTCACATTGCCTCTCTGGGAACCAGCTTTCTCGTCTGAACAACGAGAGCTTAGAGTGGGTGATTTCTACAACCACTTCCAACTCTAAAATCTCATGAGAAACTCCAATTCCTGCCATTCAGCCTGCATTTGCCTGGAAGATGCTTCCACTCCTCTCCAAAAGGTCAACATGACACCCCTGTGAGATTTTTCAATTATGAGAGCTAAAGCAAAAAAGCGAAAAAAAAAATTATTAGTATTTTCTTCTCTAAAAAAAAAAAAAGGATTTGGTGCATCACAAAGGAAAAATAGGGGCTCTAACAACCCACAACTTTCAACTCCAACTGTGGGTATCTCTTGCAATTTAGTACATTGATGCAGAAGGTTATTTTGGGGAGGGGAGCTCTGAGAGCCCCCAAATAAAGGAGACAGATGGACCCCCCAACCTGGTTCGAGCATACCCGTAATGCGTAACTCACCTTTCCAGTCCCCTTGTGCAGGGAGAGAAAACTCTCCACATCTGAAGTCAAAGCCATGACCCCCCAGCACCCTGACCACAGCAGGAGTTGGGGGAAGAGGGACCTCACATCCTTCTCAGCAACTCGCAGAGGCCAGTGCAAATCACTTTTGGTCATTGCCCAAACTGGAAAGAACATTTTTTCCCCAGATCGTTATTAAGAATTTTATACAATCACACACTCTCTTGTCTCACATACAGACATACACTGCCAAAGAGAAAAACTCATCCTTGACTATTGGGTCATAAATTATATGAGGTACATTTCATTATAAAGTACATTTCTTTAGTCCTTTATGAATGCTCTCCATTTACCCCAGGGGGTTGTAATGTACTCTGACATCTTACTTTCTTCCAAGAAGCATTCCCTCATATTGTTTAGTACATGGGGCCTGGAAAATGAAGGCATTCGACTCTTATATAAATGGGAATACAATCATACATCTATGCCTGGGCTCCGGGGAGGTCACATAGAATCTGTAGAAACACTGGGTAAATAAACATCAGTGAAAGAAATGTCTGGTGGGGGAAGGGGGCTGCATAAACAGTGCAAATGCATAATTGCCATGGCCCAGAAAAATTGGAAACCCAGTGATTCTATGGCCAGAAAGACGGGAATGAGTATTTTATAATAAGCCAGTCCTCATTACGTCTGGATTTTAATTTTGGTACTTCATCCTTCCCAGCCCCCATTTGATCCTTCTAAGGCACTCGGTTTTTCCTCAAGTGGAGAACCATGAAAAGGTACAGAGTTGAGCAAATTACAGACGATACGGGGCCTCTCCGTTTTCTGCAATTAACCAAGTCAGGACTGGGAACGCTCGGGTTTTCCCGAACCTGAAATGCTTCCGGTTTACCTTGTAGGAGATCAGAAAGCAAAGCTTGTAAAATTGAACTCAGATGAAGAACACTCCCATCTTTGGAGTGCTACTAAACAATCTGCAAATTATTTAAATTAAACCAACCCAGCCTCCAACATCTGCACACAAAATGCTTAAATTCCAAGTGCAACTTTACTGGCATAAGAAAATAATAAGGGGAGTTCAATTTGTGTCAGCATGGCTCAGGAAAATAAGATATCATGTCTTGCTGTCTGCTTGATGTCAACTTCTCAGATGCGAGCCCTAATGCCTCATCCTAGACTGTCCGCACCAGAGCCTGCCAAACAGAGAAGTTCAGCCAAAGTTCACCAAGCTACTACCAAATAGCTTTTTTCCCCCTCCTTTTTCAATCATTAGAAACCTTCTGTTTTATATTGTGCACACGTGATTGTATCTACCTCTTAAAACATATATAACTCTATTAGCTTCTCCTATTCTTTGGGAACACTGTCAGTTCTCCTCTGTGACGAGTTTGTTCTACGGCTCAGAGTTATTCAGCTTTTCGACTGCCTGTCCTAGGTTCTATTCTGAAATGTTTGGTCAGGATAACGCAGACAAAATCTGTAATGTCGGAGGTGCTTTGAAAATAATTCTTTAAACAAATAAATAAAGCGTGTGTGTGTGTGTGAGAGAGAGAGAGAGAGAGAGAGAGAGAGAGAGAAAGAGAGAAGGAGAGGAAGGCAGACATCAATCACTATCTAAGATTGTTCCAGAAATATTTTTCAGCCCTCTCTCCCTCCTTGCCCCAAATCAGAAGCTCACTCAAGGCGTGTTGGGGAAGACTCGCATCCAGCCCTCAGGACAATCCCTAGCTCAGACCTCAGTTCCAATCCCCTTCAGCAGGGACACTGAGATGACCAACAAGGCAATTACACAGGCTATTTTTCTCATTTTCCTGGTTTCGTCTTGATTTACTTTAAATGACTGCCACTCTCATTCCTCCCTGTGAAATTGTGCACCCACACTTTTAACCATGCAAAAGTAACATTTTAATGCTGCTGGACGATGTATCAATTTGGGGTCCTGGGATCACCAAAGAGCTAGAATTTCACTCATCAGCAGAAATGCAGGTTTAGTAGGTGTGTGAAGACAAAAATAAGCACAGGGAAGTCTTTGATCTACTGTGTGCATGTTCTATAAAAATACCTTTCCTATAGTGTAACATGTCACATTTAATCTATGTTCTTCCTTCCGCATCTTTCTTCCAAGCATCACTTGGTCCCTTTCAAAGCCCCAAGCACCCAGGGTTCGAAGCAGCATGGAGAAAGGAAAGTCTCCTTTGTTTCCATTTGGTGGTGGTGCTTGGGGTGGGGTGAGTGTGGAAAACTCCCCATCCCACGACAAGAAGAATAGTTTATTTATCGACGCTCCCTTTCAACCTCGTTACTGGGCTCCTGCCTTCTAACTGTTTCAAAAACAGCTAAAATAGGGGCGCCTGGGTGGCTCAGTCGGTTAAGCGTCTGACTTCAGCTCAGGTCACGATCTCGCGGTCCGTGAGTTCGAGCCCTGCGTCGGGCTCTGGGTTGATGGCTCAGAGCCTGGAGCCTGCTTCCGATTCTGTGTCTCTCTCTCTCTCTCTCTCTCTGGCCCTCCCCTGTTCATGCTCTGTCTCTCTCTGTCTCAAAAATAAATAAACGTTAAAAAAAAAAATTAAAAAAAAAACAGCTAAAATAATGTTGAAATCCACATTTCAGGTGCGATACAGCTGATCATGATGATTGCAAAAAAGCATTCCTTTACAGTTAGTGTTGATTTAGGTAGCTTTCAGACTCCTGCTGAATAGTCTATCCGACCCCAATAGCTGAGAATGGTTTAATTAAGCAATTTGATGAACTATTACAAATGAATCTGGCGTGGATACAAATCGTAAACTAAGATAAATCCTAAAACATAGCAATATTGAAAACAGTAACCTTGTCACGTACTGATCATTATCATCTTGATTTCTTTTTATCTTTCTTATCATAAAATAATTCAGCTCAAACATTGCATTTAAAGGAACTTGTCTACTGATTCATATTTCACTTAATCTGGTATCAATTACGGGCCCAGATTTGGAAATTCAATGTCTGTGTAGATGAAATGCTTTAATACCTTAGATAGTAGCTGGTTTCTGGATTCAGCCTGAAATGGCATGGTCAGAAAAGTTTAAAATATTTTTGCTAGATTCAAAGATGAGCAAGATTAAAAATTCCCAAATGTGTATTCTGGAACCCCTCCAAAAACATTCCATCTTTATTCATTATTGGATATTGTCTTGATTAAAATTCCTGTTGGTTTGTTCTATGGCTAAGTAGTAATCCTGTATCTTAGCATTTGGAATGTATTGGTATCATGTGACGTGCACAGAGTCCAAATGAATATAGAGAGATCTCTTTCACAAGTCAACAAGGAGGACTTAGGGCGTTCAGATTTCAGCAGTGCTGTTTCGGGGGGAGGGGGGTTTATCTGTTCAGCGCATTCTTTCCAAAAATTGAGTCAGAAAGAGAGCTGTTCGAAGCAAAATGATTTTTCCTACAACACCAGTGTCTCGAATCAAAGCAGATTTCTCTAGAGGAAGTAAGATATATATTTTTTTCTTTTCTTTTCTTTATCTCTTTTTGTTCTATTTCTGGCATTTGATGCCCTTTAGTGCTAGTCTCACCCAGTAACATGTGAAAAATGTATTCGACAATGCAAAGCAGATGACGTGGTCACCATCTTCTGAGTCACCGTTCTGTTCTCTGCATTCCTGCAGATGCCTTTCAAAACCAGAAAACGATTCTGTTAGGAGCCAGTGAGAAGGGAAATAAAAATGAAAAAAAAGGGGGGGGGGACCTGCTCATGCAGCCACACAGACACTTTGTGCCGTGTCCCCCACTGGCAACCTGCTTGGTGTGGGGTGTTCCCAAGGACCCCAGACTGGGGCCTGAATCCTGCAGAAGATCTAGGAGAGCATGGGAGTCGGCGGGACTTTGGCAGATTTGGCTGGCCTTTTGTTCTGTTTCTTCATCATAATGGCCACTTGGAAGTAAGGTCTGTGGCCGAGAAGAAAGGGGTATACTGTTGGCGGAGGTCTGGTTGGGCTCTTTGAGGTGACATAAGTTGTCACCACCTCTCATGTCCTGGAAACGCATCTGTCAGTCAGAAAAAGTCAGAGCCAAGCTTTTAGGGACAAACCCAACTTCCAGGTAAGTCGTCACGTACACCAAGCCACCTCCCTCCCAGCATGGTGGCTGGGGGTGTCTCACGGCATCGGACAAAGCTATGACCCCAGGATGATTCTGGAGCAAAGAGTCATCTGACTGCCTTAGTAGCTGCAAAGGAGTTCACAGCAGTTGCTCAATACCTTTCTGTGTACGAGGGGGCTGGTCTTTGCCTTGGGGGAAGTGAGTGGACCAGATCATGTTTGGCGAGGCCAACTCACAGGTGAACTTGCTCACTAAGCATACCCCCCTCCAGATGCAGAAATACTGACCAAAGTCAAGAAGCTGTCCAGTTTGTGGAACACAAACTCTAAGAAGGCTTGGTCTGTTTCGTTCCACACCCCGAGACCATTACCTAGAGCAGAGGCTGAACGTGAATGGCGTCATACTATGATTCTGAATTGGAAATCAACAGATGCAATGGTCAAGGGGCTTTCGAGCACCACGACCCTAGAAGCATGCTTATTATTTTAACAAGCTAAATTTTAAGAAAACTAGACCAAGAAAGGGACAGGACTAACCATCATTGGTACTTACTACGTGTCAGGAAATTTCTTGTGTTGATCAGTAGGTACTGTCACATTTTCTGGATTAGGAAACCAAGGCTTGGCGAGGTTAAATCATTTGCCTAAGGTCGCATAACTAATGAGTGGTGGATCCGTGGTTCTGACCCTGGACTCCCATGGTGGAGTGGCCTCAAAGATCTAATTTATTCTAACACTTGATTGTGAGAGGCTCCCTGCCTCAGCGTTTAGGGATGTATTCGCCTGCTTACACTTGATGCTGGAAAAAAAATGTTTTAAATTCTTTTTATGGGACATTCTTAGAATCTTGAGATTCAAACCAGATTAAGTAGGTGAAAGTGTTTTTTTAGACTGCTTGGCTGGACTAAGCAATTTGTTCTGAATCCAAATCCAATATAAGTGTATTAGCTTCTTTCCTAGCCAAGAGTTTACAGAAGCAAGAAATAAATCACCATGCCTCCAACCCCAAGGGGTGATGCGGAGGAGGAGAGAGGTGGATGTGTGATCAGGTCTCTGAGGGCTCAGGCTTTAGTTCCAACCCTGTTGGTGAGCAGCTCTGTGATCTTGGCTGAGTCGTTTCACCGCTCAGGATGGTAGGTTTATCAACGGGCAAATAGGGACTAAGAACCCTTGTTCGGATTACTGCTTAGAGATGGTTGGAGTCAAAAGAGAAGTAATGGAATTCACATACTTTCCAACTGCATAGCATCCAGTTGAGAAAGCTTTTATGTTCGTGATGAAAACGTCTTATATTCTGTGATGATGGAGCTTGAGATTTTCACATCTACTGACCTAATTCTACAAATTTAATTTAATTTAATCTGTAGCTTCAGTGACAGCATATCCTTTGCCCACTTAACATTTCATTTAGTTTTTTCACTAAGTTAAAGGGGACTTTTTTCTCCCCTTTGTTTGACATGTGGGACTATTTTCCTGATTTTTTTCTTTTCTTTTTAATTTTAGCTCAATCAAGACTTGCTCTTTTTCTCTAAGGCAACAAGTCCCAGCACCTGGATTCACCTCAGAGGGCACAGAGAGTTGAGTCGATGTTTCCCTCCGTACATGTTTCTTGGGCTGGCCCCAGATATGAAATATAATTATGGTGCTTTCTTGCCTGATATGAAGACAAGTCTGAGGAGGCCTGGCATACATTCCTTGGGTTCATAAGTAATTATGGTGCTGGTGATGATTGGCTACTTTATAAGGTCTTGGGCTGCTGGCATTCTGGTTTTTCTGTAATGCACATACCCCGCGAATCTAATTACCACTGTTTTGGTGCCTGACAAATATGCTTCACTTGTAAACCTTACATTTATGCTCCGATGGGACTGGAGGGTGTGTGTTTGTGTGCGTTGTAACGACTACAGCCTAGACATTCACAAAAATAGTCCCCCAAATTCAGAACAGCTTTTTGGTTTAACGGCCCACGCATTTGCCACGTGTTTTCCTTGGTTGGGAAACTATCTTTCAAGCTCTCTTTTTCTTCACTGTCCGTCTTCTCGTTCCTGTCTGTCTCTCTGTAAACTTTATAATTCTGTGATTCCTTTCGAAAGACTAGGTAAGAGGGAACACGTGTGTGAAAGTCGTGGCCAACTCCCATGTGCTGGGGGCCGGTGAGATTAAGGCCAAAGGCCAAATGACTCTGGCACCTGACAAGTGTGTGGATCTCATTATGGCCATTGGGTCTGCGGGGGCTTAGAAAAAAAATCAGTGGAATTGCAGGGATGCATGGTCAACATTTGGTGAGAACGCAAGTCTTCAATGACTTTGTTTCTCATGCACGGCAGAGGTGTGGCCCTCCCGGGTTTTAATTTTGTCTCCTAGCGGAGAAGGTCCCATCTACCCCATACACTTAGGGCTTCACAGAGCTTGAAGAAGTATTTGAAATGATCTCAGCTCATCTCTATTTGATAAATGAGTGGCATGAGCTTAGGAAGGAGAAAGAAAGTTTCCTAAGGCTTCCTAACTGCCGGGTCTCCTGACCTCCAGCTGACTCCTCGATCTTTTACACCTGCTGTCGTGGTGCTGATGTCCGGGTATCCAAAAGTCCAGGAGCTTTTGAGCACCTACACTGAGTTTGGCCGTAAGCAGCTTGGTTTGGGGCTCCCCGAGAAGTCATTAAGGTGTAGTTGTGGCCTTCAAGGAATTTGTTAGCAAATTGGAGAGCCAAGACTAACATGATCCAACAGCCTCATTACAGTAGATGAATGGCAGCTTACAGGTCAGGGTCGACATAAGGAGAGCAGTGGGCCAGTCCCTTGGGACATCAGGGTGCAGGAGGTGGGGAAGGCTGGGAAACTTGGAGATAGGACTTGAAGTGGGTTTTGAAGGGGTGGGGTTTGGGCATTCTAGGAAGGCGGTGGGGCTTGTGAAAGGCTTGGGGGTCTTGAAGAAAGCATGTGAGCGGAGCTTCAGAGTGAGGGCAGGCTAACTCCTCGGCCCCTGTGTGGGAGGTGTGGGGATGAGGTTGGCAGCACGATGGGGTAAGAGCCCATGGTGGACGGGACAGCCGTTAGTCTAGGCTAACATGTCTATTTCCTGTGCAGAGGACGGGATCTACCGATGTTTTAAGTAGGGCAGAGAGGAGAGACAAATGAAGATAATTGGTTGGAAGAAAGAGTGGAGGAGGTAAGATCAGAGACAGGGAGAGGCTGGGATCTTGTGGCGAAAGTCCCAGGCTGAGGTGATGAATGCTCTGAGCAGGGAGGTGGGGACTGCAATACAGCAGGCGCCCAGGCAACCCCTTCACCTGTAAGGCTGCTGGGGCGAGAGTGACATCCACAATGCCAACTTCAAGAACGTCTAATCTCTTTGCCTTCCTCTTTGAGAAGTTTGCTCCGGGCATCTATGTGACTTTTCCAGGCAGGCCAATGCGAAATCCGATTCTGCACCATTCAAGGGGTGGAGTTGGAGTCAGGGAAAGAGGGGCAGTTGTCCCCAATGACCAGGATGTCTCAGGCGAACGCTAAGGTGGCCACGGGCTGGGTAAGGTGATGGGTCTGCACCCCGACTTGGCCTCTTCCTGCTTCCAAACTGCGGCCAAGCCACTAACACAGTCCACAGCTCAGAGTTGTCACCCGTCCTTTGTAGAGAGAATAATGCCTGCCCTAGCTACTGTGCACCGTGCTGCAAAAGTCCAAGGAGAGAGTGTATGTGATCTGTAAATAGACAGCAATCATTGCCATGCCACAGAGTTCTGGCTGCTGAGATGCTGGAGCATTTGATGCAGACAGAAGTTACAAGAGGAAGGACATATTTCTTTCTAAAGAAGTCACTGTCTTCCACCTTGACACCTAGAGCATTCTTTGACGTTGTGGCTTCATTTTTTTTTTTTTTTTTCACTTAAGAAGGAATAGAAATGGAACTAACTTGAGGATTCTGTTGAGACTGAGGACCGTGAGCTTCCCTAAACCAGAACTGATGAGACGCTGCTGGCAGAGCCTTCAGAACTCGGGGGACCCCACGCAAAGCTGAAAAATCAAGGGAAGGTGGTGGGGAGGGGGAGGGGGTGGTGGGGAGATGATTGTCCCTAAAAAAAAGGAAGAGATGGTTTTCAAACTCTATTTTTAAGATATTTCCTAAATTTTAGTGACAATTCTGTCTGAAACCATTAGCAGCTTCTCCAAGGTTCTCTGAGCGGGGTTTTCCTTGGAGATTGGCTTGATTATAGGTTTAGGTCTTGATTCCTTTCTAAATGTAAAGAAGCAGTTCATCTAGAACACTCCATAAGTGCTTCCCCTCTACCCCTCTCTCCCAGGAAGAAGAGGCCTGAACTGGAAGCTGCAGCCAGCTGGAGAGACACAGAATGGGGATCAGTGGTAAGGGGACTTTTAGGCCAGCAGAAGGACGAAAAACATTAGAAACAGAAATAATGGGCACCAACTGGTCTAGAGAGTGAGAGGCATGGAAATGCGTGTGAAAAGGGCATTTATTGAGTGCTTGCTGTGTGCCAAAACCTGTTTTTGATTCCAATTTTACAGGGTCAGAGTTTGAGGGAATCTGGATTTTTTTTTCTGGAAGAAAATAAGAATTCAGTGTAGGGTTTTCTTTTGCAGAATGGCATGGATACAGCCCTAGAGAGAGAGAGCTCATCTGGACTGCCATGCAGAGGGGGGATTTGGGGCAGAGGCTTGGGGCAGGGCAGCGCTGGGGGGGGGGGGGGGGGGGGGGGGTGGGGAAACCATCAGGAATCCCCTGAACTAGGGCGGAGGCAGTGGGGAAGGATCAGATTTGGGAAATAGTTGGGCAGCAAAAGTGTAAAGAGTCTGCCTCTGAGAAAAGAATGCCCATGGCTTTTGCTCCCCATGTCTCCAGCGTCTGGCACTTATGAGATGCTCAAGCTTCTTCCATGGCCTTGGAATGCTTGTTGATTAATTGCTTGGTTCACTATATTTCCTAATGAAAAATTTCATTGTTTAACTTATCCAGAGATGTGGACCAAAATTTACCCATAAGGATCTTTATCACAGTATCATTTTTAATTGGAAAATCATGTCCAAATAGGGAAAGTTTCCTTTGTTGGATAGAATATTTGCAATGACTTATCTCACTTAGCATACCCTCCAGTTCCATCCACATTGTTGCAAAGGGAAAAGTGGGTGATGGGCAGGGAGGAGGGCACTTGCTGGGATGAGCACTGGGTGTTGTATGGAAACCAATGTGACAATAAATTATATTAAAAAAATTAAATTAAATTAAAAAAATAAAAAAAGAAAGTCACTCCTGATCTTAAAAAAAAAGAATATTTGCAATGATTAAAATCATGTTCTTAATAAATACTTAACAACACAGAAACTTCTAAGAAAATTGAAGTGTAAACATAATGCAAATTACAAATAAATACTATACTCCTGATTCCATGAAAAATAAAATACATGGAAAAAAGAAAGGAAAAATATGTATCAATATGCTAATCATAATTATCTTAAGTTGTAAGACTAAAACTGCCATTTATTCTCTTCCTCCTGTCTTTGAATAGTTTTTCAATTTTATACTATGGAGGGACAGAAGTTTTCAAACTAGAAGGCTTAAAAAATCATTGTGGAAAAGGAAAATCCGAAAGGATACCACTTAAGGATTCAGAAGATTGTGTTCAAGTGTCAGTGCTGCCTTATGACTCAGACGAGTCTCTTACCCTCTGTGGTCCATAATTTTTTCATCTGTACAGTGGGCATAATAACATCTGCTTGTTAATTACAGTGTTCTTGTAAATGTCAAACAAAATAAGGGATGCGGAAGTCCTTTGTTTCTAGTATAAGCTGCTTCAGGAATATACGAGACTCTGGTTATTGCAATGTTCCCTCCCTTCATGGGACTCCTAAGTGGCTGCTAGAGCCCTCCCCCTGCTCCCTGGGGTGGGTAGCTGGCAACCTAATCAGGAGGAGAGGACGGGCTTCTTCCAGCTTGGTGCCATTTTGAGTGGAGACTGTCAAGTCTAGCCAAAAGTAATTTCGTTGTGTTGAAGAGAGAGTGGAGACACTCCCGGAATGTTAGGGAAAGAAGAAGAAGTTGGCTAGGGAGGACTCAGTCCCTCAGTTGGGATCTACCATCTACAAGGCTGGGCTCTCCTTCCACTTTGAACCAGCCCTTCCTTACTCCCACTGGGCCCCAGGATCCTCTGGCAAATGAAGGCTCGTAAGGCTTGACCCCACGCCTTTCCCAGCACCTGTTCCATATTCTGTGGGTCTTGGGGGAAATCACCCCTTCTGTCACTGATGTAATAAAGAGTTACTGTGAGTAATTCAAGTGAAGGGGTGAAGGATGTGAGTGGAGCGCACACAAAGAGGGGCTGGGGGAATAAGCAAGCCAAGAGATGACATTATAGTGCAACCAATAAACAGATATGGAGTCTGTGTGAAATGGGGGTCCTTATTCTTCCTACTGAGGGTTCAGAAACACGGGTCCCAGTCTCTGCCTACGTGGATAGAGCCAACAGAGGGGTGATTGCATTCTGATTGCCAAGAATACATCACAGGGAGTGAGCACCCAAGAGATCAGGAGTGAACGGCAGGTGGACTGAAGAGGGGTGAAGGTGGACAGCAGGTGGTCGGGGGAAGCCTCCCAGCTGGGAGTGAGCACAGAGCACTGGTAAGAAGACAGATTTAGGGAGTACTCAGTTGACAGCTTCTCCCAGGTTGGAAGCTTCTTGTTGAGTCATCTTGGACAAATCACTGAAATGAACCTCTATTTCTTCAGTTGTGAAAAGGGGGCTAATAACAGGCCTCATAAATATATAAATGAGGCTTCATAGGTTACTGGGATGGTCAAATGAGAAAAAGAACATAAAATTCCGGGTATACGGTAAGTGTTCAAAAAACACTAATTTTCTTTTTGTCTTTGAGGCAGATAATGTCTAGCCCTAGACCAATGATTGAAAACTGGTGGCTTATGAGCTAGACCTAGTCTGAAGATATTGTTTTGTTTGGATCACAGAGTTCTGGCTTTCACTATGTTTTTAAACCATTTGAATTAGTTGGAGACACTTGAATTTGGAAGATTTCATATAAATATCCAGATTTCCGATGTCTCTTGAAAAGTCAACTCTGGCCACAGGGGCCCGTGTTAGCACTTGGCACTTATTGGCTGGCGAGGAGTCAGGGCTGCTCCTGTGGGTGGGGGCGCATTCCCCACCTCTCCACAGTCCCCCACAACTCCCTACTGAGCCCCAACCCTGAGGCCAGTGTCAGATGCAATCTATCATTGTGTTTGCACTGTTTTTTTTTTTTTTAATTCCTAAATTGAGTTAAGAGTTGAGTGAAATTTCTTTTTATAGCAAAAGCAGAAAAATGAAAGATTGGCCAAGAACATCATATGTTTCAAAAACAAAAACAAAAACAGAACAGGAAGAGGACTTATTTCTCTGGGGAAGTGAAGAAAATTCCTATGTGTTGAATATGAAGAGAAAGCTGACGGTATTGAAAGAATACCCTTGGCTTGCTTCCCTTGTTTATGTTACCTGCCTGGTCCTTGTAGACATTGGAGCTTGTTGCCCTTAGCCTGGGTCACTTGCTCCTATCAGTATGTGCTTGTGGAAAGTATCAGCCCCTCTTTATAATTTTCGACTGCTGTGAAGGGGGAAGGTCAGACAGAACTGAGAAAGCCATGCAGGCATCAGTGGTGGTTGACATGAGGTCTACTGAGCTGGCTGCTGGGTAAGGTCTCCTGCCTCCATGAATATATGTCAGTCTACCATGACAACAGACACTTCTTGGAGATATTTTCTCTTTCCAGAGCTTCCTGGTTGGCACCCCCAAGACCAAAGATAACTCGAAGCCAATGAGATGTTGGCTGGAATTGAAGGGAAAACAATGGTTTAGAAAGGCACCATTTTCTAGAAATGTGATGTGAGCCATAAAAGTGAGCCATATGTGTAATTTGAAACTTTCTAGTAGCCACATTGTAAAAAAAGTTCAAAGAAACAAGCAAATCTAATGTAAACAACACATTTTATTTGATCTAATATATCCAAGATAGTGTCATTTCAACATTTTAACATGTAGTCAAGATGAAGAATAATTCAATGAGATATGTACACATTTTTCCCCTTCTGATTTCAGTCTTTGAAACTTGTAAATGCATTTTGCATTTACAGCACATCTCAGTTTGGGCTGGCCATGTTCAAAGAGCTCCCTAGCTCTTTGGCCAGTGGCCCCCATGTTGGATAATGCAGGCTTTGAAGATAAAGGGAGTTATCGATAACTATAGATGCTTTGCTGGCTTCTTGGCTTTGCTGCTGGCTGACCCTGATTGACCAGACCTTGGGCTTTCCCTTCTTGGGGATCCCTCATCCTCTGTGTCATGTGCCTGGGCTTACTCCCCAACTTGAACAGTAAGCAGGAAATTTGAGGGCACCTGGCCAGGCTGTGTTTTCCTTTCCTTGCAAACTCTTCTGGATGCAGGGTGGTATGGGACACTGTAGGAGGTGCTCACTATGTCTTCTTGACCTGGTATACTCTTTTTTTTTTTTTTTTCAAATAGAGTTTGAGTTCTTCCATGATGGGAAATTCCTAGAGCTGAGGTCTCTGTTCTGAAGCAAGGCTTCAGCAGTCTGTTCCTGTTGCAACCTCCAAGGTTACAGAGCCAACTGAAACTCAGACTTTCAGTGTTGACAGATGCTCATTCATGAATTCATGGATTCATTAACTTAACAAACATGCCAGGCATAGTGCTAGGCACTGGGGATTCCATTGATCACAAAAGCACATTTATAACTCAATAATTACTCAATATGAAAACCAAACAAATGTTTTTCAGCCTGACAGGTACAATTACAGGTGTAGAATCAGACAGAGAGAAAAAGTAAGGGACATAAATGGAGGAGTAGCCCACTGGTTTGGATTAGGGAAGGCTTCACAGAGGAGGTGATGTTGGAGCGGGGTCCTGAGGAATGAGTAGAAATTCCACAGGCAGCGAGAAGGGCATGAACTTATACTTGTGTGGCCAGCACATGCAGAACTCTTAAAGAGGGCCCCAAGTTGGGGCTGATGGCCAAAGCAGATGGTCCAGCTGTGTCTTTCCATTGTGAGTTTATAGGTGAGAGTGTAGTCTAGAGACAGCTAGTTTGATATTCACTTAGCCTTCTGTTTTATTGGGACTTTATCAAGATGCCCCAAGGTGTGAAATGTCTGGCCCCATGACCAACGTCAGAAGATGTCTGCTCTGTGCGTCTCACAGAAATTTGGACAACTTGACTTGTTTGTGCACAGGGAGCTCTTGGGTCCCATATAAAACTCATTTCTATAAAGTACCTTAAACAGACTTCTGAATAACCCTCAAAATTAAGTACCATTAAACCGTAACCAAAACGTACATGTGGATTTGAGATGTGTCAGCATGTGTTTTGCATCTTTCACTCGTGAAATTTATGTATCTTGCATGGCCTTTGGACAGACCCCATGTGTTTCACATATGGTTGGTACATTTCTTATTAGGAATGGTATAAAGAGGGTCAGGAGAATCAGACTACTGTATTGATAAACATAAGGTTTGAGATCCACTGATAAAAAATGGCTCCCGAGACACCCACATTAATGGGAAGAACATTTATCTTGGGAACATAGAATTTTATGGCTAGAAAGAATCTTGGAGAGACTCCGGTCCAACCCATTCATTTCACATCTAAAAAACTAAGATCTTGAGAGGTTAAGGGACTCACCCAAGGTCTTCAGATATCAGTGGCAAAGCAAAGATGAGAATTGAAGCTGTCTGGTTTCCAGTCCAATACTTTTCTATTTCCCACACTGCTTTGCTCATGATTTTCATTAAAAGAGCATTATTTTCAGCTTAAAATAATTTCTGGATGGCTATTCTAGAGGGTTTTCCAGATTGCAAGTGTGAAGGCATGGGAAAAGATGGAAATGTGTGGGAGCAGAATCATGTATTTGTGACTTAAGATTGTAGCCCCGGGGCCCTCGCATAATGTTTGGCACGTAGTAGCTTCTCATTACTATTTGGGGAATGAATGAACCACACCAATAACCAAGATGAAGGCCAATGTGCCATCGGAATCCGTGGGAGTGCTCACAAAGGTTATGAGACCTATAAAACTGAAATAAGAACCACAATTAGGGGGGCAACGTACATTTTGCCAACAAAACAGGGCAAGCTTGATCTCCTGTAGAATGTGTCTCTACCCAGAAATGACATTCAAAGTACTTAATGACCATGACCACACAGACACCAGACATCAGAGTAGAGGCTGCTATGAACAATTGGAACTGGAGCCGTCCAGCACTGTCTCCTCCCATTTTACTGTCCTTTGAGATGCTCCAAATGCAGTTCCCCTCCCCTCTCACCTAGTAATTCTCTTTTCCATGTCCCCCGAGAGAATGAAACTCCAATAAAACTACAGAGAAGAAAGGAAATAAGGATGATGGCTGTGGATATTATTACATGAAAGCTGTAGTCTCAGTCAGCACAATTCTGCAGGTAGGAAGGACCCCAGTAGCATTGCATGCTGGAGTCGAATTTGGGGGTCACTTCTTTGTTTTAGAGTCAACAAGCCAGGGAATTAAAGAAGCGCATTTATGGACATTTACACAGTAGGGTTGTAGTTCATGAGTATCTGCTAGATACTGGAGCTCTGGCTGTCTGTGCACATCCTTCTGCCCACTAGCTGCGTTCCTGGGAAGGGGTTTTCCCAAACCAAAGTGTCAGCAAATAGGGTAAAGGAGACTATACAAACGCACCTGCTGGGGAGCACCATGTTTGAATGCGTCTTTCATAATATTAAGGCTGGAAAGCAGGAGAAACCCAGCATGGAACATATTAAACAAATGGCCTAACAAGTGATGGGGAATAAAACATCGAGAAACTTCTTGAAATATGCTAAAGGATGCGTGAAGTCTTGTTTCCACGAAATAGGAGCAAAGCACCATGAGGAAGAAGTAGCCTAAAATGATACTAATGTGGACCACAAAGAAGCTAACTATACGACTGCAGAATGGAAATCCTCACTGAAGAGAGAAAATAGCAAAATTGATGATGCAGAAGACTGAAGCAAAAATACTGAAGACAGACCAGATAGTTCCCACCTCCAACCCCCAAGGGGAGAGAAAAATGGACATAGCAATGAATAGAACTGCAGCATAGACTCAAACCAAGGTGGGGTCGCCTGGGTGGCTCGGTCGGTTAAGTGTCCAACTTCGGCTCAGGTTATGATCTCATCGTTTGTGAGTTCCAGCCCCGCATTGGGCTCTATGCTGTCAGCACAGAGCCCGCTTTGGATCCTCTGTCCCCACTTACTCACACACACTCTCTCTCTCTCTCAAAAATAACTAAAAAGAATTAAGAGTATGCACTCTGAAGGCATACTCCCTGGGATGACTGCATCCATAGTAACAGTAACATTGGGCTAGTCTTATAACCTCTCTGTGCCTCAGTGTTCTTGACTGTAAACTAAGAAGACAAGAAGCAAGAACACTACAGATGTGGAGGACGGGAGACGATGATTAAGCTTCACATAAACCATCAGTAAGGACGAAACGTAATTAGATCTCTACCCTTTTCCTTCCCCTTTGCCATTTATATCATTGATTGGAATTCTATCTTACATATTTTTTTACTTACTTATCTGTCATTTTTGTTTGTTTCTTTCCATTTGACGGTGTGTTCCACAAGCACTAACACCTAATCATTCTTGTTCACGGTTACCATAGAGTAGCCTCTCCAAAAACGGTTCTTGGAGATGTAAATAAAGAACTTTTCCTGCTAGATAAAAAGACCTAGGTGTATATATTAGAGGAGCTTGTCATATCAGATCATATTAATTAAGAGAGCCACTCTTAAAAATGTACTGGTAAGCTTTGAGTAAAGAAGGGGCACTGGAGGCATTCGTGGGGGAAAAATTCGTTTCCCTACCCCCAAGTGAACCCACTTTTTTTTTCTGATGTCATCCTTATCCTGGGCTGTAATATAGAGACAGAAAACAATAGAGCAGTGGTTATGCAACTTCTGTAGAAAAACATTGTAACTAAAGAATTTTATAGTCCTGTGCTAGAGGAATTAGATAATATAACCATAATGTGTCTTTCTTTTTTTTTTAATTTTGTTTTAATCTTTATTTATTTTTGAGAGAGAGCGTGTGAGCAGGGGAGGAGCAGAGAGAGAGGGAGACACAGCATCGGAAGCTGACAGCTCAGAGCCTGACACGGGGCTTGAACTCATGAACCGTGAGATCACGACCTGAGCTGAAGTCAGACGCTTAACCGACTGAGCCACCCAGGCACTCCCATAATGTGCCTTTCTTTTAAAAAGAGATAAGCCCTCGATAATGGGGAAGTCATGATATAAAAGGGGTGTAGTGAGTATTCATGCTTTGCCCCTATGGCTTCAAAGGCCATCCATAGGCAAAGACTCCTACATTTATTACTTTATTTTATTTTTTAAAGTTTATTTATTTATTTTGAGAGAGAGAGAGAAAGAGCATGGGCAGGGGAAGGGCAGAGACAGAGAGAGAGAGAGAGAAAGAATCCCAAGAAGGCTCCTCACTGCCAGCACAGAGCCCAACATGGCTCTCGATCTCACAAGCAGTGAGATCATGACCTGAGCCAAAATCAAGAGTTGGATGCTTAACCGACTGAGCCAGCCAGGTGCCCTAAGACTCCCACATTTAGATCCTTAGCCTTCACAGTAGGCTGAATAGTGACCCCCATAGATATCTACCTCCTTATCCCTGGAGCCTATGAATACATTACCTCACATGGTAAAAAGGACTTGGTAATGTGACTAAGGGTTTTAAGATTATTCAGTATTATCCGGATGGGTCCAATGTAATCACAAGGGTCCTTATACGAGGAAGGCAGAAGAATCAGAATTAGAGAGAAGAGTGGGAGACATGACAAGGAATTGGAGTGGTGGGAGGAGGAACCATAAACAAATGTAGGCAGTGTCCTGAAGCTGGAAAAAGCAAGGTAACGCCTCCGCTCCCCTCTCCGCCCCCCCCACCCCCCCCGCCGCCCCCAGAGCCTCCAGAAAGAACTAATCTGGCTGACACTTTGATTTTGGTCCAGTGAGACTGAGTTTGGAATTCTCATCTCCACAACAGTCTGCTAATACGCCCGGGGGGTTTTTTTAAACATCAAGGTAAAATTTGCCTAACAGTCAGCCACTTTAAGGGGTACAATCCAGTAGCATTTAGTATATTCCCAGTGCTGCACAACCACCTTCTCTCTCTAGTTTTGAAACTTTTTCGTTATTCCAGAAGAAAACTCCTACCCATTAAGTAAGCACTCCCCGTTCCAGCCTCCCTCCCTGGCAACCACTCATCTCTGTCTCTCCTTCTGGGGCTATCACAATAGACGCCTAATTCTGTTCCTGCTTACGCCCTTGCCGGCATCTTAGCAGTGTCTCAGGTAGTATCTGAGTCCTTGTTTTGTTTTGTTTGTTTTTTTTTTAGGAGTAAATCAAATCACGGCAGTCTCCCGCTTAAAATCCTTCAATGGCTTGCCATCATATTTAAAATATCATCTACCCCTCTTCTTATATCCTTGTGATAGTTAATTTTATGTATTGACTTGACTGGGCCACACGGTGCCCAGACATTTGTTCAAGCATTATTCTGGCTGTGTCTGTGAGGGTGTTTCTGGAGGAGATTAACATTTGAATCGGTAGAGTGAGGAAAGCATCTGTCCTCCCTAATGTGGGTGGGTGGTCAGTTGAGGGTCTGAAGAGAACAAAAAGCTGATCATCTTGAGCCCCTCTTCCCCTGCTCATCATGCTTTAGCCTCATTGATTTTTCTTCTCTTTGAGCTGACCCTCACTCCTCCTTCAGCCTGGAAGCTCTCACCCAGATCCGTGTATGGGTGGTTCTATCTCATCATTCAGGTGATCGTTCAAATACTGTCTATCCAAAGAAGCTTCTCCCCTGACCACCCAAGCTAATGACACGCGACTTCTTCTCTTACATTATTCTGTTTGGGTTTTTTCTTCATTGCAGTTAGCATTAGCTAGCATTACACTGTTTATTTATTTGAAATTTATGACACGCTATTATCTGTCTAAGCTTCATGAGTTTAGGGGTTTTGTTGTATCCCTAGTACCTGGTCTGTAGGATATGATCAGTTTGTATTTGTTGAATAAATAGAGGAATGAATGTAATCAGGTTTAAATAATTTTGTAAACCTATGTGCAAGACTGGAAGAAAATATCAAGAATAATTGTGTCTGACCCAAGAATACATTAGAAAAAAAAGTAAAGTTGGGGACACTCCAGGCATTAAATGCACAATAACTGTCCTCTGAATCAGAGTCGAAGGAATCCAAGTATCAATAAGTAGAAAAATATGGAGTTAAAAATAGAGTGTGTGTATATCGTCCAAGTCAAGGAGAAGATTGCAGAGTACATTCCTGGTAACAAAAGACAGAAGAGAATAAATAAGATTTAAAAGCAGAAGCCAAAACATACATCAAGACAGAGGACCAAACATATCATTTATGAGACAAACATAAATGATTTACCCCTATTAAAAATAAGATACCTTCAAATGGGTTTAAAATATCCAACTATGAATTGAGTACCATAAAGTGATACAGAAATTCTAACAACAGAAAGGGGAAAAGATTTACCGGGGAAGTGTAAACCAAAGGAAATCAGGGTGGCAGTATAAATTTCACACCCAGTAGATTGCAAGGCAAATAGTGTCACATGGGGTAGAAAGAGATCTCTTACGATGATGGAAGGTGAAATATACAATGAAACTATAAAAGTAACATATAACGTGACTGTCGTGAATGACAGAAAGCAAAAATGGGAGATGGACTGAGGGGACAACAGATTCTACCTGTGAGGAATGATCCTTCTAGTAGTTAACAGTCATGGGACAGGAGAAATAAATACATAAAGAATCTGGGGAACATAACTTAAAAGACAGAATTAATCGGTGTAGTAAATGTTTTATACCCAGCCAATGGTGATTGCATCTTCCTTTCAAATATGCGTGAAACATACATAAAATTGATCATACAATAGACCCTTCAAAACCAAAAACAATTCAAAACTTGCACAAAGGCAAAAGTTTTTCAGCTACGGTGTAGTAAAACTAACAGCAAAGGGATGAGACACACATACAAGGAGATACATAAATCCAAATCCTAAAAGTAGCTCGCAATTTAAAAGCCACTTTATATACTTCTTATTAATTATTGAGTCAAAATGAAATAAAAACTATGATTATAGATTCCTTAGAAAATAACAAAAATGAGAATATTATGTATCAAAATGGATGTGACAGGCCAGTCTTCTTCAAAAGTCTGTTCGTTACCTTTAAAATGCAATAATAGCATGATAATGGGAAAGCATAAAAACTGAAATAACCAATCAATAGTCACTGTGAGAGGTTATTTAAAAACCTAACAAGTAAAACAAGCAGATGAAAGAATGAAAGATTAAAGGATTAAATATAAATAAAAAGCACATGAGTTAGCACAATAACTTGTTTCTCTGAAAAAAAAAAAGGGCAAATCTCTCATGAATTAAGTAGAGTAAATAAGAGAAAAAGAAAATACAAATAAAACCAGAGACAAGAAAGGGATAAATCAAAGGAGACAGACATTTCTTTAAAGACTGAGCAAATGTTATGTACATTTCTTTGCCAACAAATGAAAGCATCTCAAAGGAAATGATCATTTTTCAGAAAACTAGGAAGCTTTGACTCAAGAAAAAACAAGAGCTGGAAGAATTCAATAACGGTGAAAATAAAGAATTTCTTAAAACACTATTTCTTAAGCAAAGCCCTGAGACAAGAAACTTAGTGATGTGGTACTTTAATCTTACAACAACCGTAATTTTCATGCCATATAAACATTTTCTGCACAAAGAAAACAATGGGGAAGCTAGCCAATTTGTTTTATGGAACAAGAGACACTCCGATATCAAAACCTAATACCTATAAATATATTTTTAAAAGCTATAGAATAATATCATATGTGAATATAAGTTTTAAAATTCTGAATTAACGTTGAGCAAACCAAATTCAACAATATAATAAAAAAGAACATTTATTCACGAGCTAGTAGGGAACGTTAGGACATCTATCTCAATTCTAAGATGTACCTTTTCCTTTTCATGTTTAAACATTTCTGAAATTACCATGTATTTTATGATCAATGGAATATAACAGTATAATATAACTCATACCGCTCTTACTGGATGCTAAAAGGGCATTGGACGTAATTAAACACCACTTCTGCTTTTCAAATATTTAGGAAGCCCCCAACAATAGGATTCTTCTTCATATGAAGAATACCTAACTCACACCAACATTTCACATCACAGTTAATAGCAAAATACGAGAAGTATTTTCCGTTAACATTGGGTACAAAATAAAGATGCTTACTTTCACTAAGAGAACAACAGAACATAAAACAGAAAGTAGTGGAATTATTATTGAAAGAAGGTCCATTTGTTGAAATTTGCAAATGATAAGATTACATAGAAAACCCTAGATAACTGGCAGAAAATCTTTTAGAATTGATAAGAAAGTTCAGCAAAATTGCCTGATACAAGATAAATAGGCAACAAAACTAGATTTCCCAAATGCAAGCAATATCCAGTTAAAAGGATAATAGGATAAAAAAAAAATCCCTGTGGCAGTGGAAAACAGAGTAGTTAAGCAAAACAGTGCCAAGACATGCCTGGAATCCATAGGAAGAAAAGTACAGTTGCACAGAGAGAATACAAAGTTTCCCAATAAACCCCATGCTTTTGAATGGCAAGTGATAACGTTGTAAAGATGTTCATTACTTTCAGAATAGTTCCTGGTTTTAAAATAAATCCCTTCAGACATGATAGAATGGTTCTAAAGTTCATCTGGAAGAACAATGTGGCTAGAATAGATAGAAGGAGAAGAGGACTTACTCTACCCAATGTTAATATACATTAAAGCTGTAATTCCAATATACAGATTAAAATTTCAAAGTAATTGTCTCTGAAAGCCCCCAGCCATCTGAGCACGGGGGTTCCAGCAAGCAAACATGTGGTTAGTTGGGAGGAAAAAACCACTCCACACGCATAATCATGCAACAGACTAAATTCTAGTTAGACTAAAGACTGCAGCATACAATAGCAGATTATAAAATGGGAAAAACATTTAAACATTTCATTGATTTGGGGATCAGGAAGAACTTTTTAAAAGTAGACAAAAACAAATGGAAAAAGACGAATTTGATTACCTACAAAACTTAAAAGGCAAGTGGCAATTTGAGAAAAATAGAATATTGAAGAAAAGGAGGAGTATCTTATATGTAAAAAAGCTCTTAAAATAGGTAAGTGAAACATAAGAAATATTTAAAGATCCATAGGTAAAGAATTTAAGTACTTACTTAGTGAATGGAATGGAAGAAGCCAAAAAAACCTATGAAAATATGTCATTCTTACTGCTAGCCAGTGAGCTAAAAGTTAGCTTGTACAAAAGCCAGATCCCCCTTTGCTTTCTTCATATCGGAAAGAATAAAATAATCTGTGAATACAGATTAAGGCAATGATTAAACAGGCACTCTGGTTAGAATACAATTTAGTACAACGTTTCTCAAGTATAAATTCCTTCGTGTGTTTCATGACTTACTGAGTGTCTCTTTTCTACACTCAAGTAATTTCACTGTTGAGAGACACTGCCTCATGAAACCATCAGAGACACGAGGGCTTACGCACAAGTATTTGTGACAGACATGTGCAGAGAAGGTAGGGAGAGTTACGGATGCTGACGGAACATTACACACTCAGTATAATCACGTTCTCTGAGTGAACGAGCAGGGCACAAAATTGCATATACAGAATGTTCTCAATTTTGTTAAAAGTACACGGATGTGTGTATGTACATATATATGTATGTTCGTAGTAATACAGTATACAGTTGAGACTTGAACAATGAGGAGATTAAGTAGGGGGGCCAGACTCCTACTCACTCAAAAATATGTGTGTAACTTTCTGGTCTCTCCAAACTTAGCCAATAGCCTACTGATGACTGGGAGCCTTACCAATAATATAGGCAGGTGATTAACACAAACTTTGCGTGTTATATGTATTATATACTGCATTCTTACAAAAAAGTAAGCTAGAGAAAAGAAAACATTATTAAAATCGTAAGGAAGAGAAAATACATTTACATTACCATACTGTATTGAAAAAATTCTACATGTAAGTTGACCCACACAGTTCAAACCTGTGTTGTTCAAGGGTCAACTGTATCTATCTATCTATACACACACACAGTATATAATATGTATATTATGTATACATATTATGTATACAGTATATAATATATACACACTGTATATACAGTAGATAATAGATATCCAGATATAATATACAGTATATTTTTAAAAATTTAAAAATTTAAAAATTTTAAAAAATCTAAAAATTAAAAAATATACAATATGTATATTATATACTGTATATACACACATATTTTTTAATTTTTAAAAATGTTTTTATTTTATTTTTGAAAGAGAGAAAGACAGAGTGTGAGCGGGGGAGGGGCAGGGAGAGAGGAAGACAGAATCCGAAGCAGGCTCCAGGCTCTGAGCTGTCAGCCCAGAGCCTGACGCAGGGCTCGAACCCACGAACCGTGAGATCATGACCTGAGCCGAAGTCAGACCCTTAACCGACTGAGCCACCCAGGTGCCCCTACCCACACAAATATTTAATGAAATTGAGAACATTCTACATATATGTAATATTATATATATTATATATATAAATAATAATATATATATTATAATAATATATAATATATATAATATAATAATATAATATAATATAATATAATATAATATAAATATAATAAAATTCTGAAAAGAAATATACTCAACTATTAAATATTGTCTTTGGGTGATGGGATTACAAGCAAGTTTGTTTTCTTTGTAGTTATTTGTGTTTTTCAAAGATTCCCCCCACCTCAGAAAAGTCGAATGGCCATAGGGAACTGATACAAAACAGATAAGGAAAACCCATAGATAATTTCTGGTTCTCTTCCTGGTTGTCCTCTTTATTTACCTTCCTACCCATGATAAAAAAAGAAAAAAGAATTAAAGAAAAGAAAGGAAGAAAAAAAGAAAAGAAAAACACGAAGTGACCATAGTGACTTGTTTTCTATTCTATGTACCCCTCTAGCTCTGAGGAGATGGGTCATGAAGCAGAAAAGAGAATTTCAGCAGCAGGAAGAAACCTGAGCTATCATTTATCCCAAGCCTTCAATTTCACTGTTTGGTTCTTCCTGGTGCCTCCCGGATTTCTCTTTGGTCTTTATCCCATTCTCCTCCTGGGAAAGAAAGGAACTTGGTGATTTTCACCTTTATGTGTGTGTGAGTCACTTGATTTCCAAGATGTGCTCCGGGGCTCCACCTCAAAATGTGGGAATTCATTCATTGGACAATCTCACAGCGAGCAGGCCCTGAGGAAGTAACCTTCTATCCATGAACTTACAGGCCGCCGTGTCCCCATGGGGAACTCTCATCTCAGCCCCAACCTGCGGGATCCTAGGAACTCATCAAGAATTTCCCTGGGATGAGAGGTAGGTTCGAGTGCATAGGGGAACAGCAGGACCTGACCCGCCCGTGTGTCCCTCCCTGTCAGAGGTGTCTCAGCAGTAGAGAGCTCAGCTCAGGGGAGGGTGGCTGCATCCACGCAAGACCCCAGCTGGGGATGGGGAGGAACAGGTACCAGGCAGAACACCGCTGATGGGCGGGACTGGTTCTAACTGGCAAGCTGATAAAGACAATTCAGCTGGGCTCTCCAGAAAGCAGGGAGGTATCGGGAGGAGGTTTATTTATTTATTTATTTATTTATTTTTGCAAAGTTCCAGGGTGATGTTTCTGTATCACTTCTTTCGCTTCGGATGGTGTATTCAGACCCTTAGCCAAGACAAGAACTACCCACAGCAGGAAGGGGGTGGGATCAGAGAGTCCAATTAGCCAAAAAGGAGGCGGTTAAGGAACCAGGGGAAAAAGAGGACACCCTCTTTCCACAGACCTTACAGTGCCAAAGAAACTTGCAGCCAGGGGCTCTGTGACTTAGCCATTTTTTTTTTCTTTCTTTCTTTCTCATCAATATTGGAAAAACCCATTCCATTTGGAAACCAAACGATCTTAAGGCTGGAGGCACCATTAAAGATCTTGGGTTTTGAGTGATACCAGTTCTGCCAAGATGAAAAACAAACAAACAAAAGGAACAACGAGTGTGTCTGTGGTTCAGTAAGTTTGGACAATTTTGTGAACAATATTGCCTTCTTGGAGACTCATAATGACCAAGGGTATTTAAAAGGCTTTGAGAACTGCTGCAGGTAAAACACCAGTAAAGACAGATCTCGCTTCCTTTGTTTAATTTTACGATTTTCCACGTTTCTTTGGTGGCAGTGGTAGAAATGGTTAGCGACGATTCCTTCCATCTCTTGTAAACACAGACCATTCTTCTCATGCAGGGGCAGTCTGTTTTCTCCACACTGAAATCCGTGCTGGCCCTGTGACCTGCACAGTGTGGGAAAAGTGACATTGTGTTAGTTCTAGGCTTAGCCCTTAAGAGGCCTGACGGCTTCTGCTTCTGCTGTCTTAGGAGCCAGCTGCTAGGCTGTACAGAAACGTGCACTAGACTCCGACATGGTTGGAGGCCAGATGAAGAGAAGCCTTGCTCACCCAGGATCGCTCATCTGGTAGCAGTGCTGGAGCCGCTCTGACGAACATTTGGAGACTCTTCTCCGGAGCAAACCCTGCAACAGGCACTGGGAACATGGCCACGAGGGAGACTCAGTCTCTGCCCTTTAGAAATGTCCACTTTTGCTTTCTTCCAGAACGGGGCTAGAGATGGAGAGTGAAGCAGAGAGCAAAGAATAGTGACAGACATAGGCAAAGGGTGCTGCAGAAGGCCAGCAGATAGCTTGGGTCCCCTTTTCATGCTTCTGGGTCATGGGCCTCTTCCTGGAAGACAAGCCATTTTAGTTGAAACCTGCAGATGAACAGTGTGGTGGGTTTGGATGTGTCCGTAAATTCTTTGGCAATCCTCTCCTCCCAAGATGGAGGCTAAGCTAATTCCCCTCCCGTTGAGTGTGATTTTAGTTACTTGCTTCTGACCACAGATTTAGCAGTAGGGGATGGTGTGTGACTTCAGTGTGGTTTCCTTTCCCTTCTCCCCTTCCTTCTCTCTTTCTCTCTCTCTCTCTCTCTCTGTGTGTGTGTGTGTGTGTGTGTCCCTCTTACTTGCACTGAACAACGCCAGCCACCATGTTGTAAAGATACTCAAGTAGCCTATGGAGACATCCATCCACGTGGCTTTGCTGAAGCTTCCCGCCAGCAGCCAAGCGAATGAGTCACCTTTGCAAGGACCATCTGGCCCAGTCACGCCCTCAGATGACTATAGCCCTAAATTAGCCGCAACCTTGCAGAGAGAGCCCGAACCAGAACCACCCGAGCAAGCCACTCTTTTGGGGCCACTGCCACCTTATTCAATCCCCAGCCTGATTTCCTATGGAAGAGGCTGCCTTTGAACTTGCCACCAGCTCCAGGACCACAAAACCCAGAAAGAGATGAGAGTCCTCACTCTGCAGGTTTAAGAGCAGCCTCTAAATTACTGAGATTTCCTGCCAGAGGGCCCATCTCTGTGCCGAAAGATTAACAGTGGAAATGATCATATCCTCTTCTTACCCTGGGAATATCCTACCTCCTATCACCGGGTTGTAACTCTACCCTCTATCAGTGCTTTTCAACTTCGGCAGCATATTGGCATTACCTGGGAAGCGTTCAAAGCTTCCAAATGCCCAGGTCAAATCCCAGAACAATGATACCAGACCCTCTGGGGATGGGGCCAAGGGATCAGTAGTTCTTAAAACCCTCCAGGCGATTCCAGTACATAGCAAAGGTTGAAAACCACTGCTCTATGCCCTGAACTGGATAAGCTGGCGATTTTTAACAGATTTTCACAGGGAAGCAAAAAAAATACAGGGGCACTGTTGGTCTGTGGCTTAGCACACTGGGATTCAAGGGCAAGAGGCTGCAGGCTATGTCCTGTCTCCCAACACAGAGTCCAGGAAGCTGTGGCTCAGGGAGTATTCAGCCCTTAGGCATGGTCTCTCTTCCGATAGTAAAAAATGGCTAGTATTCATCTGGCATTTGCCGTGTCCAAGCACTGTTTTGAGATCTTTACTTATTTAACTAGGTGAAGCTCTATAACATCTTATAGATGAAAACATTCAAGCCCAGAGAGGTTTAGCCATGTGCTCAAGTTTACAAAGCCATCAGTCAGTGGAGCTGAGATTAGCATCCAGGCATCTGTCCCCGGAGCCATCACTCTTTGTGACTTTGGCGTTCTGCCTCCCTGGGCCCTTGGGCTTGACCCTAGGTGACTCCCAATCTGCTGGATTTGGTGGGTGAGTGACGAGAGGGAGGAAGGGGGTTAAAATGCAGAGTCCTGAAGCCCAGGCCAGGTGCTGACTCAGTGGGTGGGAGAAGACCAGGAATCTGCATTTGTAACAAGCTCCCTGAGTGATTCTAAAGCAGAAGGTGTTTAGTTTACACTTTCAAAACTTGGGCTTAAAGTTCTAGAAGGCCACGCTGTCTGAACTAGGGGAGACATCTAAGCTCGCTGACCACTCACAGGGCTCTTTTTTTTTTTTTTTTTTTTTTTTGCCAGTTGATTCTATCCTGTTTTGTCATTTCCGGAGGCAGATGAGAAGCAGTGTGTGGATGGACAGAAGACGACAATAATGGCTGATAGCCCCGGCATTGTTCTAAGTGCTGGTATCTTAATACCGTGAGCGCAACAATAGTATATACAACCAATGTGTCCATTTCATAGGTGGGGAAACAGAGTCACAGGCAGATTAAACATTTTGCTCAGAATCACTGGTCACTGGTCTCATCTGCTCTCAGGCAATGTAACTCCAGCATTAACCCCTCTGCGCCATGGCTTCATAGAAGGATCTTCAGGAAGCAAAGGCCCCCCCAGTGTGGCAAGATACCAGGTGGCCTGAGGTGAAGAATCCAGCAGGTAATTCTCCGGGGTGGTAATGGCTCAGGGAACCAGTTCCTTCTAGGAACTTGGCTGCCCATTTGAGTTTTTGGTTGTTTGCTAGGCTGAGAATCCCCCGTGCTCCTTCTTCGGCACAACCCAGCTCTATGTACAGACTTGGATGCCGGTTCCTCCAGGTAATCAAGGCAAAAGGCTGGTTGCCGGTTGGATCTAGGTCAGAATGCCACGGAGAGAAGATTCTAGATGCGGTAGGTGAGGTATGAAGGAGACAATTTGGCAGAAGCAGGAACATGGAGCGGGGCATTATCACATAAGGTAAGATTTTCCCCGGTTTGTGAATCCCTGAAGGTACTGAGTGTAGGAAATGCTGAATTTCCCATTTTACATGAGATGGGGGTATCGAGCCTCCTTTATTTTAATACTGAAGTTAACAGCAGTTCCTTGAATTTTAAGAATTTCGGGACCTCTGGAAACGGCAGATGCTGGGTTCATACAAACCAGGGCTGATTCTGACCATCCCTGGTTCGTTCAGACAAGGGATCTAAAGTGAGTCAGAAGGGATTTTGTGTCACGTAGCAGACAGCCATGGGGTTCTGGGGCCCAGGTAAGGGAAGGAGACGGTCCAGGAGAGCTGTAATTAGAGTGACAGCTTTGAACAAGTCCCACGCGGGGCTCAGCCTGGGCAGAGCGGCAGGTGACAGCAAGCCCTTGCTCTGCTCCCCACGGGTCCTGCCCTGCGCCAGCTCGGTCTCCACCCCACGGACCTCTTCAGGCCCCAGGGTCCTCACGGAGTCTGACTGATGTCCTGGTGCTGCCTGTGTCCAGAGCCCAGGTTAATTTGTGGTGTCAAAAGCACTTGAGTTTTCTAGGTAAATAAGCCCCTCCTGGAGTTACGTCCTCCCACTGTCCAGCCCCTCACTTTCTGAAGGTGGGTTATGGTTTACAACATGGCCTCACACAGAGCACTTTATTTTCACGGTGGCCCTCTGACGCAGGCCACACCGATGTCCTTCCTTCCTTCCTTCCTTCCTATTTCTTTCCTTCTTTCTTTTCTTTCTTTCTTTCTTTCTTTCTCTTCCTTTTCTTTCTTTCTTTCTTTCTTTCTTTCTTTCTCTCTTTCTTTCTTTCTCTATCTTTCATTCTTCCTTCCTTCTTTTCTTTCTTTCTTTTTCTCTTTCTTTCTTTCTTCCTTCTTTCTCTTTCTTCCTTCCTTCTTTCCCTCCTTCCTTCCTTCCTTCCTTCCTTCCTTCCTTCCTTATTTCTTTCCTTCTTTCTTTCTTTCATTCCTCCCTTTCTTTCTTTCTCTCTTTCTTTCTTTCTCTTTCTTTCTTTCTCTCTCTATCTCTCGTTCTTTCTTTTCCTTCCTTCCTTCTTTCCTTCCTTTCTTTTCCTTCCTTCCTTCCCTCCCTTTCTCCCTCCTTCCCTTTCTTTCTTTCTGTCTGTCTCTCTCTTTTCTTTCTTTCTTTCTTTCTTTGTTTCTTTCTTTCTTTCTTTCTCTATCTTTCATTCTTCCTTCCTTTTCTTTCTTTCTTTTTCTCTTTCTTTCTTCCTTCTTTCTCTTTCTTCCTTCCTTCTTTCCCTCCTTCCTTCCTTCCTTATTTCTTTCCTTCTTTCTTTCATTCCTCCCTTTCTTTCTTTCTTTCTTTCTTTCTTCTTTCCTTCCTTTCTTCCTCTCTTTTCTTTTCTTTTTCTTTCTTTCTCTATCTCTCATTCTTTCTCTTCCTTCTTTCCTTCCTTCCTTCCTTCCTTCTCCTTCCTTCCTTCCCTCCCTTCCTCCCTCCCTCCCCCTCTCTCTCTCTCTTTCTTCTTTCTTTCTTTCTTTCTTTCTTTCTCTATCTTTCATTTTTTCTTTCTTTCTTTCTTTCTTTCTTTCTTTCTTTCTTTCTTTCTTATGTTTAATTTATTTTTGAGAGAGAGAGAGACAGAGCACAAGTCCAGGAGGGGCAGAAAGAGAGGGAGACACAGAATCCAAAACAGTCCAGGCTCTGAGCTGTCAGCACAGAGCCAATATCGGGCTCAAACTTACGAACCGTGAGATCATGACCTGAGCCAAACTCATACGCTCAACGGACTGAGTCACCTAGACGCCCCCCGCTGTGTGTATTTCTATTTCCCAGAGGGAGAGGCTGAGGTTTAGAGAGAGTAAATAACTTGCCAAGGACACACAGCAAAGGTTAGCATGTAGGTTGGGTTCAAAGAGAGCTTTCTTGTTTCCAGGCTATGTCTTTTATTTTATAGGCATCCAGGGATACCTGGGTGGCTCAGTCGGTTGAGTATCTGACTCTTGGTTTCCGGTCAGGTCATGATCTCATGGTTCATGAAGTCGAGCGTGGATCGGGCTCCGTGCTGACAGTGTGGAGCCTGCTTGTGATTCTCTCCCTCTCTGTCCCTCCTCTGCTCACTCATGTGTTCTCTCTCTCAAAATAAATAAATAAACTTTATTTTCTAGGCGTCTATTCAGTTCTCTTCTGAGGACTTTAAGCTTTTCCAGGACAAGAAATGTGCCTTCTGTTCTATGAGAATCACGTATGATGTCTTCAGGTTCCCAGTGCACATTCACTGAGTCCCTGCCTTTCCGGAGTCCCGTCTCTCAGCACCACCTGCTTGGCTGACATGTCCCCAAGCTTGACCCCTACATTCACTGAGTGTATGAGTTGGGTAAATTCTCACACTCCATTATTCTCATTATTTGATCCTCCACCTTAAAGGGAGACCACAAAGGCAGAAAAAGCAGCCTCCTGTGAGACCAACGTACAACAGCCATCATGTTGCTTGTTTTTTCAAAACTCTTGCTGAACATCAGCTACATGCCGTGCTCTGTGCTTGGCCCAGGGGCACAGGAACAAAGGAGACAGGCATGAGTCCTGTCCTCCTGGAGCTCATGGTCTGGGGGGGAGGGGCGAGGCACACATTGTATGAGTCATTTAAGATCTCTGTGGTGACGTAATGATAAAGAAGAAGGAGAATGCAGGGAGAGCAATTGACCTGGAGACTGCACCTCTTGGAGGGGTCAGGGGACGCTGCCCAGAGGCTGTGTTTTCTAAATTCTAAGCTGGGACCTGAGGGATGGATAGCGGCTGGAGTGGGGAGGGGCTGGAGGGTCAGGAGGCAGGAAAGACCTAGTTGTGGGGGGTTGGGGGGGCACAATGGCGGCAGGTGCAAGATGGGGCTGAGGAAGTGGGGGAGGGGACGGCAGGGGCCCAAGTGGGAGGAGGTGGTGGCCCTACCAGGGCGCTGGCCATGGAGATGGGTGAGGTGAGAGATGTGTAGAAGGCAGCACGGACATGACTTGGAGGGGGACATGGCGTCAGGGGCTTTCTGGAAGCGCAAAGGCATGTGGCGTCAATCCCGCGATGGGGAAGCAGAAAGCGAGAGCAGTGTGGGTGGGTGTTGAGGTCGGGCCATGCGGGCTTTGAGAGTCCCGTGAGATGCGCAAAGGGAGGGCTGCTGGGTGGCCAGATGGAGATCCTCAACTCTAGGACGAGACAAGAGACAAGAGACAAAGACAGAGCCGTCCCCTGGGGAATGCTGACACTGTGGTAGGGGTCGTGATCACACAGGGAGGAGGGGAGGAGCGAGAAGACGGAAGGCTGGGCCGAGCCTTGAGAGCCACCCTGCTCCAGACAGCCCTGACTCAGGTGCTGGAGAAGCACTCGGAAGATGGGTGGCCAGGATTGTGGCAGCTGCGGAAAGGGTGCCACCAGAGAAAGGGAGCTGTTAAATGTATCAGACATTTCCTAGACAGCAGGGAGGAGGGGGGGGGGTCTGCGAACTGCCCGTGGTGGCCTGGAGGTCATGCGGAGGAAAGGTGATTTCCCTTCTCTGGGTCCCCGTGTTCTTACCTAGAAAAAGGAAGGGGGCGAGCTGTTGGGTCTAAGAGACATTCTCTAATCCCAGCAAAATGGGATTATTCCCATTAGCAGCGTGTAACTGCAAGAGGTTTTTAATGACACAAGCTTCCACTGGCTCCTTGGGGCTGTCAAGCCTGGTGTAACAGGCCAACTGGGAAATTTGCTGCTCAGCTCCACGTTTCCTCCACTTGATTTCAGGTCATTGCCCCTAGCGACATTCCTCTCTAGACTATCTCAAATATTCTGATTTCTACACCCGTGGAACACTTATACAGTGGCCTAATATTTTCCATTCTTTCTTGTCTGAAACTTTCCCTTCATCTCTTTCCTCCTATGACCTTGCTAAGTACATACATGCAAAAGTCAATCCTTGAGAATTTATCAAACAACAATTGTGTCCTAGGTATGGTCCGAGTGGTGTGTGTGTGTGTGTGTGCATGTGTGTGTGTGTGTGTGTATTTACACACACAGTGGTAACAATGGTAGACACTGGAGTTCAACTACAAATATAGGTAGTGCACAGAATCTGATGGACTTTTGAAAACCAGTTTTTTTTTCAATATATGAAATTTATTGTCAAATTGGTTTCCGTACAACACCCAGTGCTCATCCCAAAAGGTGCCCTCCTCCATGCCCATCACCCACTGAAAGCCAGTTTTTGGATTGGTCCATTTAGAGACAATTCTGGAAGGGAAGGAGCACAAGAGGATTTTAGGATTAAAAATCAATTTTAGACGATGTTTTCTGCCAGCAGAGTCAGGTAGCAAGCTGTTTACCGGAATCCGGGCATTCAGATTCAGAAGAGACAGCAAAGGTCAGCATTTTTTATTTTAACTATCCTGCATCATTAAATGGTGGGGTGAGCTGGGTCCCCAAGAGGTAAGTAAGTCATACAACTAATTGGTAGCATTGCAGAAATTGTCGCCCCTCAGCACAACAGAGCACCCTATGTGCTAAAACCCTGGGCTGGCACCACTGGGGTTCAGAGAACCTTGACCTTCATTGGTCTACCTGGGGGCCTAAAATAAAACCCTTGTGGAACCATCTCGGGCCACATCTATATTCATTATATATGTACAAAAGTACGGCAGAGAAGAGACATATGCTGTGGGCCTCAAAGCTCTGAATTTTCTAGTAGGTAGAGAGGGTGAGGGAAGGGGCAGGAGGATCCTGAGGACAGAGAGAATAGAGTGGAGCCACAGGCAAGTGTGAAGAGAAACCAGAAGCAGAAGTGTGGGATTAGGTTAGACAAGTCAAGAGATATTACAGAAATGCAATACACGTAGTCAGTTTTCCAGCTGTACTTACATAGACAAAATAGTAACCTGAGGGAGGGGGCTCATGGGGTTCTCCCTTCCACTCCTGTGTCGCAGCATGTGGGTGTTGTCTGCTTTGCTGCCCCGTTTTACCCCGGGGGGAGAATCGGACTCAAAGATCCACAACCCCCAGCTGGGTGAGGTGGGATAAAAGGGACCCAGTGCAGCCAAGACGGTGTGAACAAGATGGCTGGGCAAAGGGTGAGGGGTGGCCGAGCATGGGGGACCACATACTCGAGTCCCTTAAAAGGTTGAGAGAGACAAATGAACCTGGGTTCCTGTACATTTTCATTGTGTCCCCAATTGGAATCAGGCCACATTGTGTACCTGTCCCTTGCTCAGCGTCTTTAATTTGTTCCCCCAAACACTCACTGTCTCTGAGAGAGAGAGAGAGAGAGAGAGAGAGAGAGAGACTGTTGAATGCAGACATCTTTCGCTTCTTTTGGGAGGAAAAGTTATGGTAAATTTCATTCCGGAATTTTTACCAAGGGAAAATTGTGTCAACCAAACAATGAAAATAAGTTTCTGATACTGTGATTTATAATAAGAAATACGTATCGGGTCTTGGTTCCCATTTCCGGCACAGGGTTGCTCAAACCCTTGGAATGTCCTAAATGATGAAACCAAGGAAAGGTGCCTCCTGTTATGTTAATGAGGTGAGGTTCGGCACTCCCTCAAGGATGGGGCTGGTTGCCAGGGGAGCCAACCACACGGTTAGAAGGTTGCAACGTTCAGTGCCCCCTCACTGAACTCCTGGGCAGAGGAAAGGAGGGGGGGAGGCCAATTCATTCACCAATGGCCAGTGATTTAATCAACCAAGCTGCTATAACAAAGCCTCCGTAAAAATCCAAAAGCATGGGATTCAGAGAGCTTCTGGGTTGGTGACTATGTGAAGACTTGGGAGATTGGCTTCCTCTTGCTCCGCACCTTGCCTACACGTCTACTCCATCTGGCTGTGTCTGACTTCCATCTTTTGATAATAACCTGCAATCTAGTAAGTTAAAAATTTCTGTGTTCGGAGCCACTCTAACAAATTAACAGAACCCGAGGAGGGGGCGTCCATTGGAACCTCCAGTCTATAACAGCTTGGTCAGGAGCCCAGGTGACAGCTTGGACTTCAGACTGGCCTCTGAAGGGGGCTGGGAGGAGGTAGTCTTGGAGCACTGAGCCCTTCACCAGTGGGATCTCATGCTGTCTCTAGTAGATAGTGTCACAACTGAGAGAATTGTCGGATACCCAGCTGGTGTGGTGAAGCATTCGGTGGCATGGGAAAAAGCACCTCCGCTTCCCACCGGCCCCCCGCCCCCCGCCCCACCCACTGTAAGTGGTCTTAGGACCTTCCACTTCCTGTTAAGTCATAAGAGCAACTTGAAAGTAAATCAATCAACTTTATTTGTGAGTAAAGTGAAAAATTGTGGTATTTACCAAAGGAGGAATCAAAGACCAGATAGTAGATGGAAGCTGGTGGAAGCGAAGGAGTCATTCTTGAGAAAGTGCTTTCTTTTTTTTTTTTTTATTTCTTTTTATTATTTTATTTTATTTTATTTTATTATTTTTTTATTATGAAATTTGTTGTCAAATTGGTTTCCATACAACACCCAGTGCTCATCCCAACAGGTGCCCTCAATACCCATCACCCACCCTTTGTTTAATGCATTATTTTTTTTAGACCTGACGTAACTTTGGGGGAACCTGCGGTATTGTGTGATCGAGTTATACACTTTAAAAAAGCAGTGGCAAAGCAAAACACCTTTAAAAGAAATCCAGGCTAATTATACTAGTGCATCGAGGCACATGGAAATAAGGCATGTTCTTAACAGACCAAAAAGCACCACAGAAGGTGCTACCTCTGTGGACTCAAACCTCTTGTTAGGTGTCCATAAAGCCCAAGGCTTTGGGTTCATTCAAATGTGAATTCAATTTTGGCCCCAGTGGTATTCTTTAACTAGAAAATGTGGTGTCAGGTAAATTGTTGAGTGAGTCTTTGCCTGGAACCATAATGTCGAACCTTCACTTTTTCCAACATATTTATTTGCAGTGTTGAGGGGTGAGCAACTTGTACATTGAATAAGAGGGATGGGGTGCCTGGGTCGCTTAATCTGTTGAGTGTCCGACTTCAGCTCAGGTCATGATCTTGCGGTCCGTGAGTTCAAGCCCCGTGTCGGGCTCTGTGCTGACAGCTCAGAGCCTGGAGCCTGCTTCAGATTCTGTGTCCCCCTCTCTCTCTGCCCCTCCCCTGCTCATGCTCTGTCTCTCTCTGTCAAAAATAAAATAAACATTAAAAAAATTTTTTTTTAATAAGAGGGAGGTGCTATCTGGAACGTGGTACAACTTTTCAAGAGTCATTGTGATGAAAAGTCATTAACAGATACACAGAGAAAGGAGTAAAATAGGCTTTCTCTCATCATCAAACTTGTGCCCGCAATGTTTGCACTGCCCAGGACAACTTCCTCTCCGCATTGTCTGTGCCTACTTTGGCCTGGCACACCCTTATTCTGCTTTTCAGGATTAGCTCAGATGTCTAGTGCCGCGAGGAATCTTCTCTGATCTGTCCGTCGGTGCCTTCAACTCCCTCTATTTGGTCCAGGGCTGTTCTCCTTCATGTTCCTAAGGTCCCCGTGCTCTTGGCTCTCATAACATTCAGATGACCGCTATGCCTTTTCACATTTTTATGTTTTCGCTCTGCATTTCTCATTAGACTATATAGGGAAATAATGAACAGAGGCAGTGGATATATTCAGTGTCAGTCGTGACTGCCACAGTGACTGGTGTATGGCAAGCATCCGATAAATGTGAGTTAGCGAATGTGCGTAAAACATCATTCAAGAAAGGATTGAGAAGCCAAACTTGAGGGCTCTTTAGCGTATTGGGCAAGTGTATTGGTTTTCCGCGTGGTAGAAAAAACAATCCCAGTATCTCAGCGGCTTCCAACAACAAACATTCACTTCTTGTTACATTAACGTTGATTATGGGTAGACTAAGAATCTGATCTAAGCTGTATGCACATTGGCTCCACGTGTCCTCTCATGTGGGACTCTGTTCTTAAGGTGGAAGGGAGAAGCGTAACTAGTGAAGCAAAATATGTCATTACAATGAACTGCCTTCACCTGGGTGGGAAAGTATGCTTTGCTTATGGGGGAGCATCGGACAAGTCACATCTAAACGAAATGGGGGTGCAGTCATCTTCAAGAGGAGAGTTGGGTGGTTGTGGTTACCAAGACGAGCAGAGTCAGGGACTTTGTTTTTCTGATCTCTATTCTTTTAATAACTTTGCTGAGGTGTAACTGGCATGGAACAAATCACACACTTTGCCCAAGTTGCTAAATTCACCTGTGAAACCTCTACTACAGTCTAGATCAGGAGTAGGCAAATTGTAGCTTACATGCCAAATATAGCTGACCACTGTTTTGCGAATACAGTTTTACTGGAAAACGCCTGTGCCCATTTGTTTACATATTGTTTGTGGCTGCTTTTGTTCTTTTTTTTTTTTTTAATTTTTTTAATGTTTATTTATTTTTGAGAGAGAGAGAGACAGAGCATGAGCAGGGGAGGAGCAGAGAGAGAGAGACACACATGATCCGAAACAGGCTCCAGGCTCTGAGCTGTCAGCACAGAGCCCGATGCGGGGCTCGAACTCACAAACTGAGATCATGACCCGAGCTGAAGCCAGACGCTCAACCGACTGAGCTACCCAGGCACCCCCGGCTGCTTTTGTTCTATGGCAGAGTTGAGTAGTTGCGACAGAGACTAAATATACAGCTACAAAGGCGAAAAATATTCACTATCTGGCTCTTGACAGAAAAAGTTGGTCAACCCTTGATCTAGATAATGAACATATCCATCATCCCCAAATTCCTTTGTGCCTCTTCTAAGTCCTCCCTCTTACTCATTTCCAAACCCCTCCCATCCAGGTAGCCACTGATTTGCTATCTCTATACATTGTCTGTCTTGCAATTTTATATAAATGTACTCTTTCTTCTATCTTTCTTTCACTCACCGTAATTACCTTGAGATTTATCCAAGTTGTCAGAATAGATCAATATTTATTCTCTTTAATTGTTGATTGGAAATCTATTAAATGGATATATCACAGTTTGTTTACTACTTACTTGTTGGTGGACATTTGGGTTGTTACTAATTTGGAGCTTTCACCATGAAAGCTGTGAAGAGACTTATGTGCAGATATTTGTATGGTCATATGGTTTCATTTCTTCTTAGTAGTTACCTAAAAGTAGAATGTCTGGATTTTGCAGGAGATGTATATGTAAGCTTTTAAGAAATTGTCAAATTGTTGTCCAGACCGGTCATAACAGTTTATGATCCCACCAGCAGTGTATAGAGGTTCTAGTTCATTCACATTCTTACAACACATAGTATGGCCAGTCCTTGAAATTTTAGCGTTCTAGTAAGTGGGCAGTGGTTTCTCTGTGGTTTTAAATTGTGTTCCTTAATGACTAACGATAGTGTCATAATCTACTAGGGCTGCCCTAAAAGAGATCACAGACTGGGTGGCTTCAACAACAGAAATTTATTTTCTCATACTTCTGGAGCTTAGAAGTCAAGATCAGCGTGCTAGAAGAGTTGGGTTTTGGTGATGATTCTCTTCTGACTTATGGATGTGCACCTTCTTGCTACGTTTTTCACATTGCCTTATTTCAGTGAGCACCTGTGAGGGGCAGGAGGGAGGAAAGAGAGAGAAAAAGGAGATTGAGAGGGAGAGATTTCTTCCTCTTCTTATAAGGCCACTAATCCGAATTTGGGGGTCCTTTTTTTCATGACCTCATCTAGTCCTAATTACCTCCCAAAGGCCCCATCTCCAAATATTATCACATGGCGGGGACAGGGCTTCCAACATATGAAGGGGGTGGGCAGACACAAACAGCTGGTCCATAACAGATATCACACATCTTAATTTTTCTTTGTATGTGGGTATCCAATCCAGCACAATTTGTTCTGAATTGCTTTTGCCACGTTACTAAAAATCAATTGTCTGCCTATGTGTACATCTGCTTCTAAACTCACTATCTATTCTGTTCTATTGACATGTTTATATGGTTTTGATGTGTACCATATCCCATTGTCTTGATGACTGTAGCTTTGTGCTAAGTCTTGAAATCAGGTCATGTTAGTCTTTGATTTTTTTTTTTTTTCTTTCAAAGTTGTTTTGGCTACTCTAGGTCTTTGGCATTTCTGTACAATTTTTAGAATCACGTTGTCAACGTCTACAAAAAAAAATCACCTGTAGGCCTTTTATTTTAAAATTGGCAAGCTGATTTTATTTATTCAGAAAGATAAGGAACATGGGAGGGCTGAAACAACTTTGATAGGGAGGAAGACAGAAGACTAACATTGCCTGATTTAAAGGTTTATTTCAGAGATGTAATAATCAAGATGACATGGTGCTTTTTAAGGGTAGACATATTGTTCAATAACACAGAATATAGAGACTTCATGAATAGATGCACATGTATTTGATTTTTAATGACTATACTAAGTTAATTCAACAGAGAGGTATACTCCTTTTAACAAACAGTGCTGTAATAACTGGTCATTCATAAGGAGAAACAAACAGAAAACCCACTGCAGCCTCTATCTCATGCCATGTGAAGAGATAGATGTGAAATGAATTATAGATCTAACTATAAGAGTTAAAACTATGAAAGTTCTAGAAGAAAGCATGGGAGAAAATCTTTTTTAAATTTTTTAATTAATTTTTTAATGTGTATTTACTTTTGAGAGAGAGAGAGAGAGAGAGAGAGAGAGTGGAGGAGGGGCAGAGAGAGAAGGAGTTGCAGAATCGGAAGCAGGCTCCAGGGTCTGAGCTGTCAGCACAGTGCCTGATGCAGGGGTCAAACCCGCGGACCATAAGATCATGACCTGAGCCGAAGCTGGATGCTTAACCAACTGAGCCACCCAGGCGCCCCAGGAGAAAATGTTTCTTAGAAGAAAATATTCATAATGCATACATATGTCATAGAACTTGTGTCCAAAATATATAAGGAACTTTTATAACTTTTATGATACTGAGATGGCAACCCAAAAAGATGGGTATAATATTTGAACATTTAACAAAAGAAGATAGAAAATGATCAATAAGGATATGAACAAATGGTCAACATTGCTAGTCATCAGGGAAATGAAAATTAAAATCACAGTGAGAGGGTGCCTGGGTGGTTCAGTTGGCTGAGGACTGAGCATCTGACTCTTGATTTTGGCTCAGGTCATGATCTCTCAGGTTCGTGAGATCAAGCCCTGAATCAGGCTCTGTGCTGACAGCACAGAAACAGAACAACTAGAGAACAGAGAGACAGAAACAACTAGAACTCTCATACATTGCTGATGGGAGGGTGAAATGTACAAATACCTTGGAAAACAGTTTTTGTTTCTTATAAAGTTAAACATATGTATACTACACAAGCCAGCAATTCCGTTCCTAGGTATATACCTGAGAGAAATTAAAACATATGTTCACACGAAGACTTCTACAAAGCTGGTCAGAACAGCTTTGTCATAATAGCCCCAAACTGGGAATCATCAAAACGTCTGTGGGTAACATAATGGATGAGCAAACCATCCACACACCGGATTATTGCCTCCAAAAAAAAGGGAGCAAATCCTGATGCATACACACGGAGGAATCTCAAACATGTTTTACTGTGCAAAAGAAGCCAGACAGAGAAGAACACACACCACCTGATTCCATTTATATGAGGCTGTCAAATAGGAAAAAAAAATCTATATTGATAGAAACCAGATCAATGTTTGCCTGGAGTGGGGAAGGGAGATCGACTAGGGTGAGCAAGACAGAATTTTTAGGGGTGACAGAAATATTCTATACCTCAGTTGGGGTGGTGGTTACAGGAGAATCTACATTTGTCGAAACTCATCCAACTGTACAATGAAAAATGGGTACATTTGTTTTATTGTATGCAAATTGTATCTCACAATTAAAAATAAGAATAGTAACTTTGTGTGTCAAATGAATATAGGTGCCTACTGATTTTTCAGCAGACCCTGAAGGTACATATCTTTCATGCATTCAGCATCTAAACTCAGACGCAGGCAAGAAATGGCTAGGCTCTGCTGAAGGAATGACCAGCTGCTTCAGCATACCGGGCCCTCATAAACCCAAAGTTAAAAGCTATCTGGCATATGCCCTTTTCATGACCCTTTCATATTGGCAAATGGATGCTGCCATATTGGACCATGAACATGATGCCTCGCGTTGCTAGGCATAGTAGGTGGTGAGTTGAAAGGAGCCCAGGTCCCTAAGGCTTCCATGAAGCATAGATAGATGACCACCCACATCTGGATTTCCATGTTACAGAAAGGGAGAAATAACCTGCCTTATTTAAGTGCCTCTTATTTTGATTCTCTTTTATGGCTTAATATAAACTCAACTGGTATAATAATTGTACAAAATTGTCTAAACAAAAATCAAATCATAATTTAGCCTTCAATTCTACTTTTGTTGAGCACCTTCTATGTGTTATAGAGGATTCCATAAATGCTTTCTGTTGACTGGTATTCAATCCAAGAAGTACTTGGAACCTTCACATCATAAAAAATTCTTCCTCAACTCATCCCACCTGGTGTTAAGGTCTGAGACCAACTTGACCATAGTTACTAGCCAAAACCCTTTTGGGGTCAGATTGTCAAAGTAGGAAGCTTCAATCTGTCCTAGAGGCAAAGCATACTGGATCCAATACAAACGTGTTCGGGATTTAGAGATCTATCTTTGTTGTCTGAAGAGTACTGTGAAATTTAGGAACTTGGAAGGAACATGGTTATAAAGGTTGAGGGCTCAAATGGGACTGAGAAAATTTACAAAGCTCTCCAAGATTATGACTGATCTCTGTCCTGGATGGAGTAGTGACCCCCCCCCCCCCCCCCCAGTTTGTGCTCTTCTGGAAACTCAGAATGTGACCTTATTTGGATATAGGGTCTTTACAGATTTGTGAAATTAGTTAGGATGAGGTCCTACTAGATTAGGATGGGCCCTGTATCCAATGACTGGTGCCCTTATATGGGGAGACATAGAGACTCAAACACACACGGGAAGAAAGCCATGTGATGAAAGAGGCAGAGATTGGAGAAATACCAATACAATAAGCCAAGGAATTTCCAGGATTGCCAGCAGCTACCAGAAGCTGGAAGAAACAAGGAAAGATTCATCTCTAGAGCTTTCGGAGGGAGCACGGCCCTGCCAACATCATGGGGTTGGATTTCTTTTTTTTTTTTCTTCAACTTTTTTTATTTTATTTTTGGGATAGAGAGAGACAGAGCATGAACGGGGGAGGGGCAGAGAGAGAGGGAGACACAGAACCGGAAACAGGCTCCAGGCTCCGAGCCATCAGCCCAGAGCCTGACGCGGGGCTCGAACTCACAGACCGCAAGATCGTGACCTGGCTGAAGTCGGATGCTTAACCGACTTAACCGACTGCGCCACCCAGGCGCCCCATCATGGGGTTGGATTTCTAACCTCTAGTACTAGGACGGTATAAATTTCTATTGTTTTAAGCCACCCAATTTATGCTAATTTATATGGCAGCCTGAGAGGAAACAAATCCAGTCTCCAACATTTCAAATCACCTTTCTTTTGTCTCTATGGCACCCCTCACCCGCTTTTGCTTCACCTTGGATTTCTGTTGTTTGTTCATACCCAATTCCTTGAATCGGGCATCGTTCTAGATTCTTTTTTTTTCCTAAAATGTCCATTTCACTCTGACACATAAAAATGACTGTGTACACCTATCTTTTGTTTGAAGCTTCCTCTGTTCATCAGCCCGATGTGGGGGCGGCAGTGTGTGGGGGAACTCGTTCGTACGATGACATCAGGGCCTTGCGTTGCTCTGGTTGGTGCCTCGCTCTGTTGAAATGACACTTCCCAGTCCCGCCCATCTGTTATGCTTCACACAACTCTAACTGACAACATTGCAACAGAGACTTGGAAGCATTTCTCCAAAACCCTTCAAATTTCCTGTGATGGAAATCCCTTTAGCTTAGTAAAGCTATGGTAGAAATGAAGACGTCGAAACAGACCCTGAAAAAGCCCTCAGCATCCTAAGACTGTGTCATGATGCTTCACAGGGCCACTGGTAGTCATGTAAACATAGGCTGTCCTGTTTTCAACCAAGTAGAGTGAGCTGGAAGCATTTTTATTTTTTTTGCTATTCTTCTAGAAGCTTTTTATGTTGCTGATTCTGAAAGCAATGGAAACCCTGGACCACTTTTCACTTGGGTTGGGCAACCCATTTGTGAATCAGGACGTATCCCCACATGGGCCATAGGAGAAAATTGCTGTAGTCTACGGAATGCCTCCAGATGTTAAACCAATTGACGCTACCCTAAAAAACCAACACCGGTTGTTGCTTTTGGTTTCCACATTTTTGTTTCATTTTCTGCAATGGTTGCCTTTCCCCACTGAGCCGTTTCCATCTCTCCGGGACGCTTAATGCTCACCTTTAAAGGTGTGATCTCCCAGCACTTCATTCCCTGGCGAGGCTTCTTTTAAACAAGCTAAAACAGACATAACTAGGGCACTGTTTCAAGCTGATATGACAAATGTGAAGCTGAAGAATATTGAAAGCCACTCAAAAAGTGGTTTGGTAAAAGACAGTGGTGTATAATGAAACCAAACACACAGATCGGAATTTTAAAAGAAATCCTAGTGTGAAGATAAAAGGACGTGAGAGATAATAAATGTTGAAATGATACACCATCTAATGGTATCCTGTCAAGGAAGAAAGATAATATGATAACTTACGGAGCATCCCCGAGCCTCTATAGGTAGTTGACCTATAGTTTGCAGGGAAACAATCTTTTTGTTTCATCTGGCTCATATTAAAAATAGGAAAAACAAAACCAGCCTTTTTTTCCCCGCTCTCACACAGATGGTGGAAAAATCCATGCAATTTTTAACTGTCTGAAATTCTTTAAAGCAATATAAGACAGAAAGAATTATTAAATCACTTTTCCATTTCATATAATGAAAAACTGCGGTACCACGGTGGGGCTGGGGCCATCAATTTTGGAGCAAGTGGGAGCTCTGATTTGTCCTGTGGACCAATCAATCACCCGGAAGTCCTGGGTCCCTATATCTGAAGTCGTCTTGCTGTAGGAAAAAGAAATTTAAAATAATCAAACTGAAGCCGAACTGTTCATTAGCATTGATATCATTCCCTTTTGAGATTTACTTCGAATACAACTTACATATGACATATGTGTGGGGGCTCGGGGGCACAGCCACATTCACTCACCCATGTGTTTCTTTTTTCATTTGTTAATTTGTTTATTCACTTATTTAAAAAAATATTTAACAAGTGACTCCGCCAGGCACTGGGGACCCATGCCCTGTCCTTGAGTTAATGGTCCACTGGGACAGAGCAATGGGCAAATAAATGACTACAATGTAGCCTAATAAATTGTGCGATCAATGTCATGTGTATTGTTGACATTAATATGTATATCTGTCCATTTCCACATACTCTGGGGCAAAGTCAGAGCCATTAGAAAGGGCAACTTACTTCTACCTAAAGTTTGAGGGAGTGATAACCGTTCTATTTTTTATTTACTTCTGAATTTGGACTTGTCTCTGATACAAAGGATATTTGGTGCAGGTTATAGAAATACACAGAGTACCACATTTTTAATTTTTTTAACGTTTATTTATTTTTGACAGAGAGAGAGAGAGAGAGAAACAGAGCATGAGTGGGGGAGGGGCAGAGAGAGAGGGAGAACCAGAAATCGAAGCAGGTTCCAGGATCTGAGCTGTCAGCACAGAGGCCAACATGGGGCCTGAACTCACAGACTGCAAGATCATGACCTCAGCCAAAGTTGGACACTCAACCAACTAAGCCACCAAGGTGCCCCAAGAGTACCAAATTTTTCATACTTGAGTGAACCTGGTTGAGAGAAGCCATTTGTTCTTTGGGAAAGAACCCAGTTAGAGACACTTATTGAATCCGGATATGCAGATTCCCGGGGTAACAGTCTCTAGGGGTAGAAAACATTGTCTACTGACAAGGCCCCTCTCCCCTACAACCACTTACCTAGGCGGCAAAACTGGACAGGGACCCAAAGTTACCTAACCATATGCAAATCATCCCTTTTATAGTGCCTCAATTTCCTCATATGTAAAATTGAATTAACAAAGCTAATTGCCGTTGGGAACAAAGAACAGTATCTGTTGGGGCGCCTGCGTGGCTCAGTCAGTTAAACATCCAGCTCTTGATTCTGGCTCAGGTCATGATCTCACGGTTCGTGAGTTCGAGTCCCACATCGGGTTCTGCACTGCCAGTGGGGAGTCTGCTTGGGATTCTGTCTCCCTCTCTCTCTGCCCCTTCCCTGCTTGCTCTCTATTGCTGTCTCAAAATAAATAAGAATAAACTTAAAAAAAAAAAAAAGAACAGTGTTTGGCATGTAAGGCTATAAAAGTGTTCATTCCTATCAATATTTGCTACCCAAGCCTGATCTGCAAGAGCCGACATGCTACTGAACAGACAACCAGGAAAATGCACCTAGATTTCTACTGAGTCCCCCTTCGCATGCCCTTGCCCTGCTGCCCTGCATGGTTTCCATTGGAATTGGAGTTTCCCGGAATTCATTTTTTTAATATGAACTTTATTGTCAAATTGGTTTCCATACAACATCCAGTGCTCATCCCAACAGGTGCCCTCCTCAATATCCATCACCCACCCTCCACTCCCTCCCACCCCCCATCAATCCTCAGTTTGTTCTCAGTTTTTAAGAGTCTCTTATGGTTTGGCTCCCTCCCTCTCTAACTTTTTTTTTCCTTCCCTTCCCCCATGGTCTTCTGTTAAGTTTCTCAGGATCCACATAAGAGTGAAAACATGTGGTATCTGTCTTTCTCTGTATGACTTATTTCACTTAGCATAACACTCTCCAGTTCCATCCATGTTGCTACAAAAGGCCAGATTTCATTCTTTCTCATTGCCACGTAGTATTCCATTGTGTATATAAACCACAATTTCTTTATCCATTCATCAGTTGATGGACATTTTGGCTCTTTCCATAATTTGGCTGTTGTTGAAAATGCTGCTGTAAACATTGGGGTACAAGTGCCCCTGTGCATCAGCACTCCTGTATCCCTTGGGTAAATTCCTAGCAGTACTCTTGCTGGGTCAGTTCCCTCCTGTCTCAGTCCCAGCTCCCTGGAGGTGGAATCTGAGCATATCCCATCAAACGAGTGGCTCCCTGATCTTGGGATGAAGCGAAAGTCATTAGAAAGAGGTTGATGACAACTTGACCCTCCTGTGGGCCAGAGAAAAAAGTGGGTTTGAGATCAGCAGGAGGATTTAGCAAGGAGGTTAAGCCAAAGAAGTCTTGGGGATGGTTCAGAATGGGAAGGAAGTCTGTTGTACGGTGTGGTGGTGGGAGCTTGGGGGCAGGAGGCTGGGGGCACATGACCTCTCCAGGCTCCTTTTCAGGCCGACCAAGCCTTCCTCCATACTGTGGCAGGTGGCACTATAAACGTTTTTCTGGGTGGAGGTTCCGGGTTTCTCCCTCACCGGGTCCCATGATACAAAGGTATGGATAGCTATCTCAACAAACAGAGAAGTAACATTTGCTATTTGAAGAATCGGGAGTCGTTTCTACATTCTAGTTAGGGAAAGGATGGGGAGTGTGCCGTGGAGAGACATCCTTGGCAAAGAGAAGCCTCCAATTTTGTTTGGGAAAATCCTTTTTTGGGCTGTTAGGTGGGGGCAGTGTTAGGCCTGGAGCTTCTTCCAGAATAGCGAGAATTAGAGTGATAAGAACATAAATTGTTCTTCATGTACAAGTCGAAGAGTAGCCCACCCGAGCAGACTGATTGTTTTCTGGATTTGAAGGGATATTCCTAACAGGCCAGGAAACTGGCTTTGTGATCTTCGAACAGACAAGAGAGAAAAGATGTGCAGTTAGGAAAATACCTTCACAACATTGGAGGTCTAAGTGGCCCAAGAAGAGAGAGAGAGAGAGTGCTCAACGATTCCTTGTGGAAAGGTATGGGAAGGAAGCTTCAGGAACAAGATGTGATGCCTCCCTTAACACCCAAGCCTCCTGGAAAGGCATGTTCGACAACCTAGACAACTAAGCAGTAATTTTAAGAATTAAGAGGTTTAAGAACCGTGTGATGTAAACTGGGAACTGGGTCCTTAATTTGGTTATTAAGGAGAAGGGCGTTCCAGAAGACTGGTAACTTGGTGGACACTTGGGCACATGCGGTGAGGCCACTGCTAAAAGGGTCTTAGTCATTCAGTTCTTTGGGTAGAGAGGAAAGATGGTTCTGGAGGTTATGCTGGAGTCTGGCCAGGTGAGAAGTGCTCTGTTCACACTCAGCAGGGGCATGGAATCTGAGTTAAACCCTGGCTGCAGGGCCAAAGGAAGACCCCGGGCAGGGCCCCGTGGGCTGTGTCCCTCACATACATTACAGTTGTGAGCGTGGTAGCCTGCTTTCCAAGGTGGTGGTGTGAGACGTGTCTCAGAAACAACACTGTCTCCCCAAAGGGACCTCGGGGACAGATATCTGTCTGTGCCCTTTCTTTAGAAAGTTAATCACCCCAGGGGGGTTTGGGAAGGCATAAGTGAGGCTCCTTCTTCTCCAAAGTACATTTGCATTGAAAACTGTTGACTGTTGGGGCACCTGGGTGGCTCAGTCAGTTAAGCGTCTGACTTCGGCTCAGGTCACCATCTCGCGGTTGGTGGGTTCGAGCCCCGCGTCGGGCTCTGTGTGGACAGCTCAGAGCCTGGAGCCTGCTTCGGATTCTGTGACTCCCTCTCTCTCTCTGCCCCTCTCCCACTCATGCCCTGCCTCTCTCTGTCTCTCAATAATAAATAAACGTTAAAAAAAAAAAAAAAGAAAACTGTCAACTGTTGTCAATTCCAAACATTCTGTTCATCCGTTCAGCACACATGAGCACCTACTGTGGGCGAGGCACATGCCAGGCACTGGGGGTGCATCGGTGACGAGATGCTGTCATGGTCCTCAAGGAGCTCCAGTCTAGTGGAGAGTCAGATGCGCAGGGTCAGATCCTGGGCCAGACGCTGCAAACTGTACCAGGAGGAAGCCCAGGTACGACAGGGGCAGAGCTGGAGGTGAAGGTGCTAGGGTTGCAGGGAAATCTTGCTGAGTCCCCAACAAGGGCCGCAGGGAAGGGGTAAGGGAAGGTGTGTTGCCTGGGTCAGGGGCAGGGCCAAGGAGGTACCGTGGGGAGAGGAGAAGGCACACCCAGCCCAGACAGCCTTCTGGACAAAGGGAAGAAGGGAGGCATGCTGGCCGGCCATCTACAGGGGCCATTTTCTCATCCTGACTTTCTTGGGTTCCCCACCAGTAACCAGCCTTTCCCTTGGAGGCTTCTCACCCCAACCCTGAAATAAACCGACCATGAAATAAACACACTGCCCCTTACCACCTCCATCTTGGCACATGTTGTTCACAGGAACAAATAAAATTGCAATCTGGGGCTGGGCTGTAGCGAGCTGGTCCTGTGCACAGTGAACATTGACACCCATCCGTGGCAGCCTGCAGCCCAGGGCTTCTTTCCGTGTCCATTGTCCTGGGTGCCGAGGAGACACTAATCCAGGCCGATGCTGCCCACCTGCCCGCTGCCTTGGCATCTCAGCCGTGTGATTTGTTCTCAGGGCCCAGGAGCAACCACAGCACAGGTAGCCACAGACTATTTCTGCCTTTGCTTGCAGAGAAAGATAATAACCTCAAGGAGGGGCTTTCACAGCTCTTTGAATTGAGTTGCATGTTTGTTCTGGGTTATTTTTCCTGTTTCCTAATATAACACACATTGCTATTGAGTAAATATTGATCCCTTTGCAGTTGGCAGTAGTGGCAGAGGATGCCGAAAAATAATCAGCCAGGTGATCGGGTCTGCTTTGCGGGGCTGGAAGTGAGGGTGGTGGGGGCCCAGTTAGGATGGGGGCCATGTCCACACCACAGACAATTCAATCGACACTTCTGTAATTACTACGTCCATTGTGGTCCCTTATAATATACGAATCTTCCTGGAATAACGCCATTTGTTGAGCATCTGTAAATCAGTCTGTGATGTAGATCCAGGTCATGTGTATCAGCAAGGAGAAATCACTTTGTGTGTATGTGTGTGTGTGTGTGTGTGTGTGTGTGTGTGTGGTGGGGTAGTGCTGGCTGCAAATTGAATTACGGTTAGATTCTTTGGTGATGCAATACAATCTTTGTGAATTAAAGGGCCGCTCGTGTTGAAGTCATGGCATATTTTGACCAAGGATGAGCTTTATCTACATAAAAAAGTTGCAAACAAATTAATAGGGTAATCAAGTTGGCATGGGTTTTCAAGTTCTCAAGTAGAGTATCAGTTATTTATATGTCATTTTTCAGAACCATGGAGCCTAAGCTCATTGGGTGTGACTCCTCCCATTTCACCCCTTCTACGATGTCCCTCCAAATATCCCACCATTCCATCTTGGCTATTCAGGTGGCGGGGCGGGGGGAGGGGGTGGGCTGGTGGGGGTGGGGATGCTCATTGTCTTACAAGGTAATCTGCTTTATTTGGAGGGCTCCAATAGAAAGTACTTCCTGCGTAGAGCCAAAATTGTTTCCTTACTTTTAGCCACGGGCCATACAAAAAAAGCCTAATTATTCTTTGAAGTATTTGCAGACGTAAATATTTCTGTGCTTTTATCTGCACTTCAAATCCAAAGTCGATGATCACAACCCCCCCTTGCTTTCCCTTGCCCCGCTCCAACCTAACGCCTGAACTATTGCTTGCGTAATCCTTTCCAATATTCACCTAGCCTGTGACTTCGAGCAGTTTTGGAAAACTTGCTACCAAATGATGTTTCCTCTAAAAGTTTCTTTACGTTAGACCGGCCTCTAATGCCTGGATCTTCCTGCATTTACCAGAATTAGTGACATGCGATGGCACTGGCGGTTTGAAAGCGGGAAGATGAGATCAACCCTATGATGTTCTGTGGTGGTGTTTGGCATACATGATTGAACCTTCTTGAAGATTCTCTGGAGGAAGATGGTGTCTAAATGCATGAATAAATTAAGAAGCCAATAGTAAGCCAGGAAGACCCACCCATCAGACCCTTGATAGTCCGTGAAGGTGGACTGACATTCCTTCTGTTGGTTTAGGCAAGTGCTCTGGACTCTCCCTCTGCCCCTTCCCATTCGAACCCCTTGCTCCCATCTGCTTGAAAAATTAGAGCTCACTGGCTCTCCATTTCCCAATTCCGAGTCCTACAGTTTTGTCTCTGCTTCCGACTTTGCCTCTTGTCTTTGGTGCTGTTCATTTCTGTGGCCCTTGGTGCTGAGATATGGCCCAACTATTCTTGTACTCCCAGCAGCTCCTGTCATCTTTGCTGCATTCTTTCTGTTCCAAACATGCACCTCCACACCGAGTAGATCGTGTTGAAGCCTGGCACCCCATTAATGAAGGGATTTGATCATCACACATAGTTCTTCCCACGCTATGTCCCCAAGGCTAACATACTAGGCTACTCTACACCCCTCCTGCAGAAACTAGTCTGCTGAAAGGTTCACATTCACCATTACCACACTACCAAGCCGAGAAAATACAAGTTCGTTTTCATTGTGAAAGAAACTTTGATGGGAAATAGTATAACGTCACTTAAAATGACTAGAGAAATGGGCAATTCCCTGTGCCCATGCAACCTGATCTTCTTCCTGGGCGCACCAGGAAGAAGTTGTTGCCGGAACTCCTCTCTCTTTTTTACAGAAGAAATGGATGCTGCTAGAACTTAAGTAACTTTCATGGGCTTCTACACACATAACGGAACAAAAATAGAAACGAGGGAAGTCTTATACGTTGTAATCTCTAGTGATGCACAGCGTTATTTACGAATTTATTTTCAGTAAAATCATTTGGAGGGCAGGTTAGATGGCACATTATCGCCTTTAGGTCTTTCCATTAGTGGCTAGTTACTTGTATGTTTATACCATACCTTGTTTCAAAAAGGTTTTGCACTGGTTTCAATAGTACAATAGTTCCTTCAAAAATCAAACTACAAGGGCTCCTGGGTGGCTCAGTCCGTTAAGCGTCCAACTCTTGGTTTCGGCTCAGGTCGTGATCTCATGGCTCGTGGGATCACGCTCCACGGTGGGCGCCATGCTGACACCGCAAGGCCTGCCTGGGGTTCTCCCTCTCTCTCCTCTCCCTGCCCCTCCCCCTCATGTTCTCTCTCTCTCTCTTTCACAATGCATGAACAAACTTAAAACAAATAAGAAGCAGGACACGGGATTTAAGGATGGAAGATGTTTAGTTCAAGAAATAGTTGTCGTGGACTGATGTGGTGGCGGTGATGGTGGAAGAACTGTGGGGGAGGTGTTAGTGGTTCAGGGGTCAAGGCGGAAGTGGAGTCCGTGAACTGTTGTTGTTGATGGTGGTGGTGGTATAGATGTTGGCAACAGCGATGGCCGTATGGGGGTGGCTATTAATGGTAAGCGAAGCAGCCACAGTAAAAGGAAAAGAAAGGAAAAGAAGGGTCAGGGAAATTATGGTTTAGCCAGAAATGATGTGAGCAGACTGGAGATGAAAACCTAGAATCAGAAGGAAAGGGAACGGGAAGTTGTTATTTACCTTCCTTTTGTTTTTCAATTGGTTTATTTAAACTCAAGGTAGATAATATACAGCGTAGTACTGGCTTCAGAAGTAAGGACCCAGCCATTCCTCATTTGCATGTAACACCCAGTGCTCATCTCAACCAGGCCCTTCCTTGATGCCCCTCAGCCGTGTAGCCCATCCCCCGCCCATTTTCCTTCCAGCCACCCTCGGTTTGTTCTCTGCATTTAAGAGTCTCTTATGGTTTGCCTCCCGCTCTGTTTTTACCTTCTTTTCCTTCCTTCTCCCCATGTTCATCTGTCTTGTTTCTTAAATTCCACGTGTGAGTGAAATCATGATAGGTCTCTCTCTGACTTACTTCACTTAGCATAATACACTCTAGTTCCGTCCACATTGTTGCAGATGGCGAGATTTCCTTCTTTTTGATCATCAAATAATATCCCATTGTATATATAAACCACTTCTTTATGCATTCATCAGTTGATGGACATTTGGGCTCTCTCCATACTTTGGCTATTGCTGATAGTGCTTCTATAAACGTGGGGGTGCATGTGCTTCTTTGAATCAGCATTTTTGTATCCTTTAGGTAAGTACCTAATAGTGCAATTGCTGAGGAGTTTTATTTTTAATTTTTTGAGAACCTCCATACCGTTTTCCAGAGTAGCTGTACCAGTTTGCTTTCCCACAATAGTACAACAGTGTTCTCCTTTCTCTGCATCCTCGCCCACACCTGCTGTTTCCTAAGTTCTTGGTTGTAGCCATTCTGACAGGTGTGAAGTCGTATCTCATTGTGGCTTTGATGTGTTATTTCCCCGATGATGAGTGATGTTGAGCATCTCTTCATGCATATGATATATCTGATAAGGTTAGTATCCAAAATCTGTAAAGAACTTACCAACTCAACACCCCCGAAAGCTAAATAATCGAGTGCAGAAATGGGCAGAAGACATGAATAGACACTTTCCCAAAGAAGACACCAGATGGCTAACAGACACATGTTCTACTTTCTGTCACAACTGAGATATAAAGTGGGCTGAGTTCTCAGCAGTCTGGCCAGTGGGGATAGCTATAATATTAATAATGTTAACTAATATTTACTGGCTTACTACGAGCCAAATGGTATTGCAAATACCTTAAATGAAGATCTCGTTTGGTTCTTTTCTTTAAAGTTTGTTTATGTATGTACGTTATTTATTGAAAGAGAGAGTGTGCACACACATGAGTGGGGAGAGGCAGAGAGAGATGGAGAGAGAGAACCCCCAGCAGGGTCCTTGCCGTCAGCGCTGAGCCTGACACGGGGCTTGATCTCCAGAGCCAGATGCTCAACCGACTGAGTCACCCAGGCACCCCTCATCCGGTTCTGATAACAGCTCATGCAATAGTCCCCTCTTTTTATTCACATTTACAGATGAAGAAATTCACAGACGAAGACGAAGAAATGGGGCCACGGAGAGGCTTAAGCGATTTGCTCAATGTCATGATGGTAGCAAGTGATAGGACCAGGGTTCTGTCATCTGCAGCTCAGGTTCTTTTTCTTTGTCTTTTTTTTTTTTTTAAAGTTTATTTATTTATTTTTGAGAGAGACAGAGAGTGCAAGTGGAGGGAGGGGTGCAGAGAGAGAGGGAGAGAAGAAGATTCCCAAGCAGGTTCCGTGCGGTAAGTTTGCAGAGCCCCACGTGGGGCTCAAACCCACGAAACCGTGAGATCATGATCTGAGCTTAAATTAAGAGTTGGATGCCCAACCAACTGAGCCACCCAGGCGTCCCCACTGCTCAGGTTCTTAACCATAGAGCTTTGGGGCACATGACAGAGAGTGAACTGTGTACACAGGGCGGACCAGCATTCAAGGTGGTGGGTAAAGGAGACATTGTACTTGTTCTTACTCTTGGGTTATAAAGACTCTTCTCTAAATATTGAGTTAAGAGCTCGGGGAGGAGTTGGCGGCCACAATTCAACTCCTTAACCTTTAGTCTTCAAGCTCACGGAGAAACAGCTTCTCATGTGCCTGCCCGTTCTTTGCAAGTGCAGAGCGGTGCCCGGGTGCAGGCAGCTGTAATATGAATGCGGTCCGAGAAAATGGGTTAGCTGCCTTCCATTTTCACAGATTGGGCGACAGAGCATTTTTTTACAAAGAAATTTTGTAATTTCTTGTACACAAGAAATTACACAGCGGTTGACGTCTGTGGTCTGGGCTGTCAGTTGTGACCCACGTTACTGGCGGTCCACTCCTCGAGCCCGTTTGGGGGACGTCTGCGTGCGATTTTGTGGTTCTGCCCTCCTTCGCTACAAACGCTCCCTCTGGCCCACCCGAGCGGGCTGCGTGATGGCCCTAACGCGTTGGCTTTCACGCATGCTTTTATGATTATCTCCCCTTCCCCCTGCCCCGCCACGAGCACACATGGGCCCGCCGTCTATTTTTGTAGCTTTTGGTCTGTTGCCTTCGTTAATAAACTCTTTCACGTTTTTCTCGGCTTCTTCTTTTTAGAGGAAGGGCGGAAGAGGAGTCGCCTACCTTACCATCCTTGGGAGCCCCTTGTCACCCGGTACCAATGCATCGGCAGGCCCACGGCAAACTGCAGCTGGGTTCCGAGGATGTGGAGCGTCGGTGGCCGGAGTTGGAACAATATTGTTAGCTTGCTCTTCCACCTCACAGAGCATCATTACAAAGTCACTTCGTCTCATACAATGTCTCATGGCCTGTCACTCTGACATAGGCGAGAGAGTGTGGATGCACTAATAATCAATGGTTTCCGATTAACGTGCCCTGGCACTTACACCACCGCCTAAGAAAATAGGAAAGGTTCTCCTTTGAAAAGTTTTGTAATTTTTAAAAATATAATGGCGTTAAAGCCATTGACGCCCCTGGACACTCATAGGAACGAGAGAAAAAGCAGCACATGAAAAATAGGTCTGCACTTACCAGTCCGCAGAAGTGAAGATACTTCTCAGTCTTGTTTTTTGTTTGTTTGTTTGTTTGTGTTTTTGGCCGGTGTTTATGGGAAAAGTCAATATTGAGGAATTTTTAGCATTAAAAAGAGGCTTACGCTTGTAAAGTTTAACATAAAAACTTAATTGTGGTAACAGTTCCATCCCACGTAGAACTTGTACCATGGCCTCAAATTTAAGCTTTTCAGGGAAAATGGTTGTAGTGGGAGGCTCAGAGAAGACTCGTAGAGCTAACAAATGTAGCATTTATCGGAACTGATTGCAGACTGTTACCGCTCGCTTGGGAGTTTGGGGTGGGGGTCGGGGGTCACTCTGCTGCCCTGTGGTCCAGAATGACGCTGATGATGTTAACATGAGCAAAAGCTAGCTAATCTTCACGTCTTCTGAAGTTTTACATATCAGTTAAAAATTTCAACACCGTTGGGTAAAATTGCAGGATTGATGGAAGTTACTATCACAACAAACATTAGAAAGACCCCCGCCAGGGTTTAATAATCCCATACCAGTCTTTGAGATCAGCCACAACTTTCTGACCAATGCAGAAATTGGTGATTGTGCCCATCGACTGGTGCTCAGATTTAAATTATGCAAGATGGCAATGCGTATTTACAGAAATGTGTCCGTTTGCAAAGTGGTCTTGTTCAAGGTCAGGGAAATGTTTAATTCAGATGGAACAGAGCGATAAAGTGACTTTTAAAATGACTTTTATTGAATTCAAAAATTGTGAGCTAAAAGCACTTGAGTTAAATTAAAAAGCAGTTTTGTTGAGTTAATGGTGAGCATAGAGAATTGAATCAATAAAAACCTTGCTTGCCATTAAGTTCAAAAACAGTGAAAGCATTTTATTAACTGTGTTGTTTTAAATTCAGCAATGTATGTTCCCTTAATTTGCCAAGCTTTTTTTTTTTTTTTTTTTTTTTTTTTTTTGCTTCTGAATGTGGGCTTTAAAAATTGCTGGTATACGTAAATACACATGTATCTAATCTAAACCAGGAGCAAAACTGACCTTGGGCAGGTCATTTAACGACTCTGCTCGTTTCATCACGGGTGAATCCAGGAGAGCTATTGGTGTTTCACATGTTGTTACATTTACGAAGATAGTGTGTAGGGTCCCAACCAGTGGGGTGGGCCCACACTCACTGAAGGCTTCCTATGCCCTTTATAATTTATAAAGCTATCACAGATAAGTGAAGGTGAATTCCCCATATGGCAAATATTAGGTCAAAACATGAAACTGCTGTTTTTGTAGGTTGAAGATGGTTGAATAACAGCAATTTCATATGGTTCAGCCTAATCTAGCCCTCTGGAATTCATCCATCCATCCATCCATCCACCCACCCATCCCATCAGTCACTCAGCAAATCAAGAGACTGCTCTTTGGGGGGCTGAATGTACAGCGACCAACCAAGAAAACATGGAAATTAAGACAGATGGAGAGACAGGGAACCACAAAGTTTCAAATAAGTGTATAATTAAAAATTGTGATAGGTGCCATCAAAGTAAAAACTTGGGGTGACAAGAACAGTGGAGGAAGCCAAGAAGGGTAGCTCAGAGGCAGTGCCATTAGGCTGCATCTGAGTAATGAGCTGGAGTGAACTAGGTGAAGCATGGGGAAGAGTACTCAGCAGAGGGAGCAGCATGTGTGAAGCACGGGGCGGGGGGCGGGGGTGGGATGTACGTGACTCTACGTGAGTCTAGAAGGTTGTGGGGAGAGTGCTGAGTTCCATTTCTCAACTTTGAACCTGGATGGCCTCTCTTTCCAGCTCCATGGGATCGATGTCCCAGTGAGATGGTCTGGTCGGTTTGCTGTCCACCTGTGCCCATATGCTGCAGGTGTTGCCCATGGGGCCAAGCACTACTGGCCTCAGGTAAGTGACGCTGTTACTCTGATCGGTCCTTATGAAGAATCTAAACTCAGAGCCTCAGGGCCCTGCCTGAAAATGAGGAAGTGATTGATAGCTAAGGCCACTGCATCAGCAAGAGCTATGCATTCAACCAGAAACTGTCCTTAACAGAGCATTGTGAGAATACATCAACAGGAACACATATTTTATTTATTATGTGCTTATTATGTGCCAGGCACCAACATATCAACTTCCTTTAAACTTTTTTTTTTTTTTTACCAATTACGTCCAATGAGATAGGCATTACTATTATCCCATTTTACAGGTATGGAAACTAAGGTTCAAAGAGATACAGTGACTTGCCCACGGTCTCATGGTGAAGAGGTGATAGGTCTAGGCAGTTTGATCCCAGAGGCTCTGCCTTGAACATTTCTGCTATGCTGACCTCCCCACCCCACCCCACCCCACTCCACCCCATGCTATTAGTGAGCATGTTGTACTTTGGTTTTCTTCAACGAATGTTACAGTCAAGCCATGACCCTGTGAGTCAAAGATTGGGTCTCCCACAGTTAAGTTTTGCTTGTTGAAATCATTTATCAAAGAGGTAAATTCTCACACAAGAACTTGGATAGTGAAGGCTATGGGTCCCAGCAGACCGGAAAAACAAGCTCAGCTTCTTACTTTTGGTGGACACCCTAAGAATCAAGGGGTCTGTGCATCTCGTCCTGGGTGATGTGGTTAAGAAGGGTCTGAGGGAGGGCAAGAGCTGAACAGGGAGCCACCCACTGAAGCACAGACCTTCCAGTTCCCTGTTTCTCTGTGGGATCGCAGCCCAGTCTCTGCAAGGCATCGGAAGGAGTATTTGTCCACCTTGGGCCGGACTGACAAGGGGGAAGTTCATTGCAACAGGGATAGGCATTCCAGGGAAAGGTAAATCCTCAGCTCCAGGGTCACCTTGTTCACTGAGAGCTTCTTTCCAGTGCCGCCCCACGGAACAATGCTTTGGCTTTGGGGCTAATGCTTTTCCTTGCCTTGTTACGAGCAACAAAACATATTTCATAATCCCATGGGTAGAGTTCACAGGCTACGTTATCTCCGCTTCCTGGGGGCTGCCAAGCAGGGAAAGATGCCCGTGAAACCGCCGGCGCCAGACGTGAAGAGGAATGCCCTACAAATGCAGTTGTCTCCTGAGTTCCTGGGTGGCGAGGCCCGGTTCAGGCACCAAGACTAAGGCACATCCTGCCCAGGCAGTTTTGGATGGGGGCCCTCCTGGGCTCTCCAGTGCATGTATCGATTTCAGGGCCCTGCATGGAATCAGCGCTGGGAAGGGAAGGCCTGAAACACTGTGAAATGCGATAAAGCTTGTTTGGTTCTGGGTGCCCATGCTTTGTGACACCTGCCTATCTGTTACACTGATGCTCTTACACAACTGTCTGGGAATTCATCTACACCCGCAGGCTTCCAATGGTGCCAACCTACCCCGGAGTGGGTGGGGACCGGGAGGGAGGGGTCCTACTGGCCTCTAGCCCCCCTCTTTGGCTGTGCCAAACTCCCACATCCACCAAATGACACACGCTGGCGGAAATCATCGGCATGAAGCTACATTGTCACTTTCAGGGACGCCTCCCTAAGATCCAGATCACAGGGGATATTCTGCCTCCGTCGCCCTCCCAGGAAACCCATGCACGTTGTAACGCTCAGGAAAGGAAGTTGCCAAATTTCCCTAGAAATTTCTTTCATTATTAAAAACAATTCAGTTATCCAATAACAGGCCAATGGGTAAAGAAACTGCCGTATCCACGTGATGGAATACTACTCAGTAACCAAAAGGAAGCACCTACTGGTGGACCAATGTGGAAAAACTCAAAATTCTCATGCTAAGTGAAAGAAGCCAGACTCAGCTGACCAAATGCCATATGATTCTATTTATATGACACTCTGGAAAAGGCAAAAAAATTGGGGAAAAATCATCCCCATGGCAGGTAGGTTTCAGTCTCAGGGGTGTCTCTGGGGACTCAAAGTTAAATGAGGGTAAAATCGCTTTGGGAAGAAACTGAGCCTCTGCATTCAGAGAAGTTTCTCTTTTTTCTACTTTATGCATTGGGGTTTGGTTCCTTTGGAAAGCTCATTCTATACTTAAAAAAAAGTTTGAATATGCTAAACCAGATGAAATGACATTTAGAGTCACAGTAAAGAGATAGAAGTCTCCACTCCTTGTCCAGCCCAACTAACTTGACTAGCTTAACTCCTAAGGGAGAAAATCTGATTAATTTTATGATCTCTTTCCCTTGAGAAATGTTCATCTGCCCAGGAACTTACAATTTTGCATGTAGCTTCCGGAGGAGTCTCTGAGGTCCATTTCCAAAGCCCCTAAAACCCCGTGAATCTCCAATTCAAGATCTCTGCCTTCGAGAACAGGGACCCTATTACATGCAATCTTCGTATCATCCGGTTCCAATATGTCACTTCCGATATGGCTGCGTAACAAGCCATCCCAAAACCTAATGACTTACAATCATAACAGTTTATCATTTCTCTCAATTCTGTGTGCTAGTCGGTCTCAGTTGGGTGGGTCTACTGTTCCATGTGGTGTTTGCTAGGGTTACTTATATGGCTGCAGTCAGCTGGGAGGTCCTGTGGGTGCTCTGCAGGGGCAGAGATGTCCAAGATGACCTCAGCCACATGTCTGGGGCCTTCGTCTTGACTGTCAACTGGGGCACCTTAGTTCTCTTCCATGAGGACTGTCTTTCTCTCTCCCCAGATGGACTCTCATTGGTCACTAGTTAAGCCTGAGTGGCTGGCTTCCAAGGGAGAGAAACTGGAAGCTGCCAGTCCTCTTAAAAGCCAAGAGCAGAACTGGCAGGGTCATCTCCGCCATATTTTATTGGTAAAGCAAGTCACAGATTCAAAAGGAGGGAAAATAGATGCCTCCTCTTGATTGGAAGTGCTCTGTGCACTTCCAGTGACAGCCACCAGAAGGCCACCAGAAGGTAGATGTACCCCTGTTCCTCAAAGCTTATATTTTCTCCCTCCGGCCTATTGCTCTGCCAATTTCCTGATGAAATTAACTGTACTCTTAACTGTGCACTTTGGACTTACTCATATAGTGCCTTTTTTTTAATTTTTCTCTCCCCAGAAACGCATGTCTTTCTTTTTCCTCTGGACAAACTGCACGCTCCCCAAGGAAAGGAGCCACAGCTCCTATTTCGGGAAGCTAGTATAGTTCTATCACACAGGAACAGCCTTGTGGTCTTGTTACGAGAGCAGCAATTATTTGAAGGCACCAGCCCGTCACTGAAGCCCCTTCTCCACAGATGATGCGGTGGGTGAAGCTTTGGCTTCCACGGGCACCTGAGATGACGAGCTGTCTTGCCATCTGCCAAGCCGATTTGGGTTTTCAGCATCCCCGTCTGAACTGCAACGTAAGATGTCACTGGAATGCATTTCCCGTTTGTTGGGATAGGACATAATGAAAACAGGATCCCACGGCAAACATTCCCGGGAAGGACTGATGCCTCCCTTACTGTCGAGCCCTGCGGGGTCTACGGTATCTATCCAAACACTTTATTTCAACTGGACAGCCTCTTCTGCTGCTTCTTCGTGTTTCTGCTCTTTGCCTAGAATACTTCTCTTTCTCTCATTCCTTTGCCTCAGCTTGGCCCATTCTTCAAAGCCCGCCCCAACTAGCCCACAGTGGTCTTACCGTCCTCCCGAATCCACAGGTTCTCGGGATCCTGAGCTTGAGGTTCTCGGAGCCTGAGAGCTGGAAAGCTTTTCTGAGCTTCTAGTCCAACCATTTCAAACCCTCCAAGTATTGAGGTTCAAAGATGGGCCTCGGCTGCATAAGGCTGATGAGTGGGTCCTATATGCGAAGCTCTGCACTGGCCACTTCCCTTTCAACTTGAAGGCCCCCTTATGTTTTGTTTTAGCCCCTGGGGGCTAAAACATTTTACATCTCCCATGTAAAATGTTGTATGGCAATAAAAAAAGATTTCACGCTTAAAAATTGAAAACCATAGGTCTAATCCGATTCCTTCTTTTTGTAAATAAGAAGAATTGGTTTGCACACCTGGAGCAGGCTGCTCACCTTTAGATAAGTAGCCAGTGAGTGGTAGGTTCAGAACTCCGGTCTCGCCATCTTGGCTGACTACTGGCTACCATTTCTAGATCATTCTGGATGAGGACAGGATCTGTTCATCCTAAGAACGAGAGTAACGGTCTTGACCCTGCCTTGCTTTGTCTTAAGAAATCTTTTATCGGACTGCGATCCCGCCCCTGCTTTGCTGGAATTTTCTGTGCTGCCGCAGAACGATTATTGCAGGATTATCTTGTGCCGCGGGACTGTCTCTAGAGCCTGCTGGGAGCTTGTTTTGCTAGCTCAGCTGTTTCTCAGTTTGCCCTGCCTGGATGATGTCAGCTGTGATGTTGTTTCACTCAAGAATCCTCCCTCCCGCTGCTCACTGCCTCGGAGTCTTTTGGTCCAGCTAGCGATGTCTTCATCTTCCCCCCGTTTTTCCTGTTCTCTCCACTTTTGATATCCTTGAGGCTGATGGTGTTTGTCAGCTCTGTCTTTAACTCTGGGGAAAGAGCTGGTGGAGCCATCTGTGGGTTTTGGAGAGCATCCCTGCTTGTAATGATTTTTCCTGGAGTCCCCCTTGATGAAGTGAAGGCCCATTGTTGCATTATTACCCGTTGTCGCCTGGGCTTTCCCATCAGAGAGCGTGTCTTGTGCGGCAACAATGGCATATGAGGGATCTCAGAAAAACAATAGTTGTTGATTTCTTCACAGACAATTCAATGAAGAAGTCGGTTCCCAGGACGACGCTCGGTTGAGTCCCTCACGTTTTTTTGGCTTGCAGAGTCCTCTGCGGTGGCCGTGGGAGGAGGATTTTCGTTAATTCTCCTCCCAAATGTCAGGGAGCTGTCAGAAGCTGGGAGAAAATGGAGAACGGGCGCTTTCTCTACGTGAACAGAGAGTCCTTCTCCCAGAATAATGGGCCAAGATGAAATCACGATAAGCTCTCTAAAACCTTAGTAATTTGGGCTACTCATTGTGAAGGACAGTGAGGATACTTGAAAGGGCTAAATTACGTTAAATCCAGCTCAACTGTTGGAAGAGAGTTCACTGTGAAAGAGCAGGGGACAAGGGGTTGAAAAACCAGGTTTTAATCCGGGCTCTGCCAGCAGCTCGCTGGGTGACGTTAGGTGGGAGTCTTCCTCTCCTTGCATCTGTACTTCCTCACGTACAAAACTGGGGTTTGAAACAAATCGTCTCTGAAGGCCCATCCACATCTCACGGTCTGACGTTTAGAATGACTTGCGAAGTAACAACCCCAGGCAGGGCAGTGTTCTGGCGTCTGCAGGGGAAGCAGAGGGACACATGTACCGGAGTCAGTCTACACCGTCAGGTTTTCTTTGGGTAAAGCCCCGCCACCGTGCTCAGTTCAAGCAGAAAGGGTTGTGCGTTAGGCTAACAAATCATTGCCAAAAGGACCCGGCTTTATTCAAAAAGCATGTTTGTAATTAGAGCATTAATCGCTCAAATGTAAATGCTTGCTTATGAAGCGCTCAAAACCCGCGTTTCTCCTAAATATGTTGCGCAACTCTCTCGCCATTGTCCTTTGCGATTGTTTAGTTCCTGCTTTTTCTCATAGATCATTCTTATAACTATTAATGATTTATGCTCTGCCTCCTCCAGAAAGGACTTGAGGCAGCTTCAAGCTGAATACACATACAAACCATGACAATGAAAATTTTTTAAAGGATTAAAAAAAAAAAAAAGGAGGGACAACAGAAAGCAATTATAAATGGGGGGAGGAGGGGAGATAGGCTTTCCAAATACCTGGACACCTGGAGAAGTTTGCTTCTCCAGTCACACACTTAATCCCCCAGGTTAACTGCACTGTTTTTTTCTCAAAGCACAAAGTAGCCAGGAGGAATGGGGAGTCCAGATGTCCTGGGAGCACGGTCAAGGACTTACTATGTGCATGGCCTGGGGAGAAGCTGGATTCCTTCCCTTAAGGACAGGTGGGAAGATAGATGTGCAGACAACTTCTCAGGACACAGCGTGCTTTGTGTACATCTCTCAGTGAGCTCTACGTTATCTTTTTTTTTAAATTTTTTTTAACGTTTTATTTATTTTGAGACAGGGAGAGACACAGCATGAACGGGGGAGGGTCAGAGAGAGGGGGAGACCCAAACCCGAAGCAGGCTCCAGGCTCTGAGCTGTCAACACAGAGCCCGACCCGGGGCTCGAACTCACGGACCGCGAGATCATGACCTGAGCCGAAGTCGGCCACTTAACCGACTGAGCCACCCAGGAGCCCCTATGTTATCTTGATTGGGTTCCTCCGTCAGAAAAACGTATGGGGCACGTACCCCTTTATTATATGTATAGAAGTTATAGACGTGAACTACACATTAAGGTCTTGTGCACATCGTGAAACATACATACACAGAAAAGAAATAATGCTTGAGATAAAAAAGCAAACATAAGTAGCTCTAACATTTCCTTCCGGCCTTCAAGTGGTGTGACTTTATTTGGCTGCAATGCTTCTAAGTGGAACAATAGTTGTTTAAGTGTTAAGAAATGGGTGAGTGCTTATAAAGTGCTGAAAGACAATGTCTTCCAAGCCTGTGAAGCAATTCACTCGCAATTAATTGCATTAACGCTTATAAGTGGTTAGGCAAATGTGGCCGGCTAAGTAAATTCTTTGGGGCGGGGCAACAATTTGAGATTTATAGCAAAGCTGCAAAAAACGTGAAGGATTCCCATACACCCTTCACTCAGTTTCCCCCTAATGCTAACATCTAGCCAATGTCATTGTTGCATAGACTGTTATCGCCTTGAGCACCCCCTGGGGTATTTGCCCCCAAGCCCGCTTTGGGCCTTTCTCTATATTCTATTTTTTAATGTAAACATTTAAGTAGAGTGTATGTGCATACAACAAAATGCAGAAATCTTGAGTACACACACCCTCCACCCCCAGGAAAGAGTTGATCCCCAGGAAGTACCCCCTGAGTACCAAACCCACAACAGCCAGCAGTGGCTGTTCCTTGTGGCCCATAGTCACTCGGAGCAGAGCCCGAAAGACAAGCCTCCAGCTCTCTTGTTCACAGCTGGACCTTCAGAACCTAGAAAAAAGTCCAGCGCAGCAGAGGCACTTCATAAATACTTAGTGACTGGCTGAGTAACTGAGAAAACAAAATTTTCTTCAAATATCTTAGAAAGCAGAGAGGAGCCATAAATATATATATTTTTTTCCTATTACATGGTCAAATGAAAAAAACAGGGCTTTCTTAGTCACAGAAAAAAAAGTGAAGACCAGTGAAAGTTTTGCCATTTACGCAAGAAATTGCATGTTAGCTGGCACCGTAGTTACGACTTACTCCAGTGATGGCTTGGAATTCTGTGTGTGTGTGTGCCCTGAGCGGGGGCCGGTAGGGCCAGCCTCTCATCCCGGCTCACGTACCGTGTGACTAGCATGTGTTTTTCCTGTTAAGACTTCACTCGCACGGGGAAGACTTTCCCGGCCCACACTGGTCTCTCCCTTTCCCGAACTCACATAGAACTTTCCGTCTGTAGCGACTCTCATGATTGCATCGTCTTCTCTCGCTCCTACAGGATCTTGGCTGGTTCGTGGGTGAGGCTGTGCTACATTAATTAGTTTCGTGGGTGCAATCCTTGCATCGTCAACTAGATGATGAGCTCTTCGAGTATAGGCTAGTGCCTTCTCATCTCCTAGGCCTTGCAGATAACATAGCGATGTCAAATTAAGATGGCGGAGTTCTCAACTGCCATGCAGCTGTTCTCCAGGAAGGCTGCCCAGCAAGGCATCATTACCTGATCTCATTCAACAACCTTCAACAGGCATGCATTAAGCGCCTATTGTCTACAAGGCATTGTTCACTGCCCTTGAGTGGTGTGTGTGTGTGTGTGTGTGTGTGTGTATTAAATGGGGGTGGACAGGGACTGCTTCTCTGACAAGTCAACCCATGAGCAGAGGCTTGAGTGAAATGAGAGAATGAGCCAGGAGAATTTCTGGAAAAGAGCAGCTGGAGAAAACTCATGCTGAGCCATGAACACCTTCCTTTGATTTCCACATTTAGAAGAGTTTCGGTCAAAAACCTGGGACCTGAGAGGGCCCTTCATCTCCTCGCACTTTGGAGTCCTTGCCAGCCCGTTAGGTGAGTCAACGAGACCAGGTTTCCAACCTAACATTTTTGTGACTTTATGGAAAAACTATTAAGTGATGGAGAAAACACATTTTCTCTCCTACTAGCCGAGACCTTCTCTCACATACTTTATTCCTCCCCCCTCTCCCCACTACAAATATACACAAACACATCTGTGCACTTTGCAGTTGTCTTTTTATTTCACAGCCATGCTACGCAACACATGTGAGTGTGAGCAACACAACCGAACGCCCAATCCTGTGTGTTCAGGATTATGCACTGCCAATTGCTCAGTGATCTAGGTTGGATAATGCCACTCTCCATCTGCCCAGCGACATGCACACTCCTGGAAGTGCTGAGGGCCCTAGACTATAAGATTCCTAATGTGGTCACTTCCCTCGGTCACCTTTCTTATGGACGCCTCTTTCCAAAGTTGCCTGGGTGTCGGCTAAACAGAGACACCTGGGGAGGTAGCTTTCACTTCGTTGTCCCCCTCCCACTGCATCTGGGGAGTCACCAGGTACCGCTGGATGTTACAAACGCCACACTGAAGTCTGGATTGCTCTATCCACAGGCATGATTTCCTTTAATTTAGAACTCTCTTTTCATTTGGATTAAAATGGAGCATGTGGCTTTGGTTTATTTACCCTTAAGTGGTGAAATGATGCTTTAGCAGTTAGCGGGCAGACCAGAGGACCGGCTCCCCTCTGCCTTCAGGGAATTTTGGGAGCCTCTGTTTCCCCCCAGCAGTAACTTGCCCTACACTGACTCTGACCTGGTCCGCATCCCCTAAGACATGGTGACAGTCTAATGGGACAGGGGAGAACATAGCCAGCAGCAGGTTTTTGGGATGAAGTCTTGGCACAAATGTCCTGGCTCCCTGGATTCACATCAGAGTCTTGCCTCAGGGTAAGAGTGGAAGGCAACTGAAGACTGTAGCTGCTTCCTTATGATTCCTGGAAAAGCTAAGTGTCTGTTACTTTGCATATGGTGGGGGGGGGGTAATAAATTCCCATTTTTCAGAATAGATGGAGCTGAATTTCTGTTCTATTCTCTATATAGCTCTGTTCAATCAGGATCGTGTCCTCAGTCCCCCATGGGCAACAAGCCACGACTCCAGCACACCCAGCCACAGTACCAGCCTGCGGTCTACTGGATATTCTCTTCCATGGGACTCCTGACATCACTTCTCTCTGTCAACTTGGGAGCTCTTCCTCAGCTCAGATTGTCTCTTCTCTTAAATAAGTAGCTCTGAGCCATTCTGTGGTCAGAGATTCCTGGGCCATCTCTTTCCTGAAAATTGCCCACATGTAGAATTTTACAGTTTCACGGGCTATGAGGATTTCTCACATCTTACCCGGAGACTATGGATTCCGAATTAAGCACCCTTAAGAGGGGCACTTTCTCTGTCTATTTATAGATCCCACTGGACCACAGGTAGAAGTGGTATTCCTCACTTCCTATCTCCCTATAGGTGATGCTATTCCGATGGCCACTATCACAAATTATCACAAACCAGGCGGCCTGAAACCACACACATTTGTTCTTTTTCAGTTTTGGGCTTATAAGTCTTAAAGCCCCTTAAAGCCCCTTTTAAGGCTTAAAATGAAGGTGTGAGTAGGGCTATGGTCCTTCTGGAGGCTCTAAGGGAGAATCTGCTACCTGGCCTTTTCCAGCTTCTAGAAGCTGCCTGCATTCCTTGGTTCATGGCCCTTCCCTCCATCTTCAAAGCAGCAGCACAGCATCCTCAAATCTCTGTCTGTGACCTCTGCTTCCACTATCACATCTTTTTCTCAGGCTCTCCTGCCTCTGGACTCACTGGGATAATTTAGGAGAATCTCCCCATTTTAGGCCCTTAACTTGATCACATCTGCAAAGTCCTTTCATCATGTAAGGTAGCAAGTTCACAAGAATTAGAATGAGGACTTTTGGGGAGGGGCATTATTCAATCTACTGCACTATTTTTTTTAGAGAGAGAGAGAGAGAGAGAGAGAGAGCAGATGGAGAGGGGCAGAGAGAGAGAGAGAGAGAGAGAGAGAATCTGAAGCAGGCTCCTTGCTCAGTGTGCAGCCCAAAACAGGGCTCAATCCCATAACCCTGGGATCATGACCTGAGCCAAGATCAAAAGTCAAACTCTCATCTGACTGAGCCACCCAGGAATCCCTACCAGACTATTCTTTTCTTTAAAAAAAATTTTTTAATGTTTATTCATCTTTTGAGAGAGCGAGCGAGAGAGAGAGACAGAGCACCAGCAGGGGAGGGGCAGAGAGAGAGGGAGACACAGAATCCAAAGCAGGCTCCAGGCTCCGAGATGTCAGCACAGAGCCCGACGTGGGGCTTAAGCCCACAGACCACGAGATCGTGACCTGAGCCAAAGTTGGACGCCCAACCGACTGAGCCACCCAGATGCCCCTCTACTGCACTATTCTTAAGCCTCACGTCCTGGGAACTCTTTCCAGACCACTCAATATTCAGAAAAGAGAAGGCTAAGCCACCCTCTTCCCCAGTAAAGCCCTATTTTCTCTCTAATGAATTGCTTCTTTCCCTGGTGAATGACCTTTCTTTTGGACACTAGTCCTTCTCGTGGAGGATGGGACTTGAAAGCTTTCTTGAACTGGACCAATTGTTAACGAATGAGTGGGATTCTAATGATTTAGCTTCTGACTCTTAGTTTCATGGTGCATCTATCACCACATTGCAATATTGTGTTCACACTGGCATTGGTGGTTAAGATTCAACCATGTTATGGGAACACCTCTTATGATAATATTGATAATGACGATCCAATGCACTGGCAGACTGAGTTAAATCTTCCTCAGGGTGGAATACTAATCGAAAATAACTGGCCCGAGGAAGAACTGGATGTAGGTAACAATCAACCATTTTTTACACTAAATAGTTCTATACGAGTTTATTATAAGGTGTAAACAGGGGTAAAACAAGCAATCAAGTTAGTACACATGCAGTAAGTCCTGTGAATCCCCCTAGGGAACCCTTGGGTAGTCTTGGAGACCCCAGAGCTTTCAATTGGTGTCAAAAGTGAGGATGGTCTTGGGGACTCCCTAACTTACAGGTGCTCTCTGACCCTGCCCTCTGAAACCTACCTGTTCTTAATGCCCCCGTTCACACTCTGCTCTCAGCTGGGCTAAGCTGATGGTTCATAGATTACCTCCACTTCTAGACCGACCTCTAAAATTTCACAAAGGCTGTGGTGACTTCAACCCAAAGGAGAGGCTGAGGGTAGGGCTCTTTGCGACATCTGGCCATGGAAGAAGCAACATACTGGGGCTTTCTTTATATGGTCGGCAGACAGCTGCCAATCTCACCCAAGGCAGGCTGCAACGAAGCACTGTTCCTATAGGATGAAACGTTATCCGATTTCCTTGTTTTGTTTGATTAACTTTTGGAACACATTTGCACATTGAATGGGGGCAAATTAGCTAGCTCGGATCCTCATGGACGATGCTAAACACGTGCTGAGAGTAAAAATGGTAGCACTTGGCATCAAAGAGGACTCATTGTGTGCTGAGCATTGCATGGGGCTCCTCCCTTAATCCAAGCAACAATCCTGCTGATGCGCGTTACCCAGCCTTCTTTCGTGGAGGAGAAATGAGGCAGAGGGAGCTTTAGTAATGTGCTCGAAGGCCGACTCCAGCGCTGGTACCCAGAGCCACCGTGGCTCTTGTCTTCCTTGCATTGTGCTGCCCTATCTATTGTCTCCTTTGAAGAGATTACAGTTGACGAGAGCTGAAAGAGGCACTCGGAAATCAATAAGGTACTCAATCTATCGGCATTAAAATTCAGGAAACAGCATCTATGGATTGATTGACACGAGGAAGCACAGCCCATGCCCAGAAAGAGAGGGACTGGGGACAGTGGGAAAGGATCTGGTCTTTTGAAAACTTATTTTATGTCATGTTCTTGACATATAGGGTTTTGTTTAATCTCTGTAGTCCCAGGAGGGACTATGAACTCTTTTTTTTTTTCACAGATGAAGTAACATTAACTTTAGGTCCTGCTCCAATTATGAGCTGAATTGCATCCCCCAAGATTAATAGGCTGAACACCTAACCCCCAATACCTCAGATGTGCCTGTATTGGGGGACCGAGTCTTACTTAAAGAGGTAACCAAGGTTAAATGTGGTCATGACAGTGGGCCCTAATCAATCAATGTGACTCGTGTTCTCCTAAGAAGAGCAAATTTGGACACAGACGAAAAAGGAGGGAAGGGCATGGGAAGACACCAGGGAAGGCTGCCATCTGCAAGCCAGGGAGAGAGGCCTCAGAAGAAACTGACCCTGCCGACAGCTTGATCTTGGACTTCCAGCCTCTAGAACTGTGAGGAGATAAATTTCTGTTGTTCAAACCACCCAGCCTGTGCTGCTTTGTTGTGGCAGCCTTAGCAAGGGAATATAAGGTACCACAGAGATTCATCACCAGGTATGACTAATTCCAAAGCTCTGGCTGGCCCTTTCTCTGCAGCAGGGAAATGGTCAGCCAGCGATGTGGGAGGCAGCCAGGCAGGAGCCAAATGAGTGATGTGCACAGGGATTAAATGTGATGGCAGGGGAAGGTGTGCAAGGGTGAGGGTCAGGAAAGGCCTCCCAAATGAGGGGAGCATAGAGTCGGGATGGGAAGTTCGGGAAAGACCCGGATGGGCAGTGGGAAAGGAGGAGGGCATTCCAGGCCACAGGCTGCTGATTTTGCTGGGTCTCAGAGCCATCCCTGCTGTCTGGATGGATGTTTGGCCAGCCAAGCACACATGTGGACACAGCACTGAGGAATGTTGGCCCCAATTGAGCATGAGGAGATGATCTGTAAATCAGGAGTCTTTTTTATGGACAACTTCTTCCTCTGAAGCCCCAGAAGATGACAGGAACAAAAAAGCCGGCAGCTTCCCTTATTTATTAAGAAGAAGAGAGTACAAGAAGAAGGGACCAAGAGGCCCCGGCAGAAAAAGGACAAGTTAACCCTAAAACTCTGGGCCTTGGAAGAACAAAGCTGATAACAAGCCAGTCACAGGGTTGAAGGCAGAGCATGGGAATGAGGGAGGGGAGGGGTCCCGAGTCTGACACACAATGTATCAAATATAATAAGTCCTGTGAGGCCAATCAAATCCCCTGTCACCCCAACCCCACACTATGCCAAATCGCAAAAGCAGATGTTTTGCAAACTGGTAACAACTCAGAAGTCTTGCCTTGTGATTGGCAAGAGACCCGGGGAGACTGCCGGGAGGGATGGAGAGAGAGGCTTTTGGGAAGGGTCCCGATACTCGTGCACCAGCAACCTTACCCTGAGTTCCTCCAACAACAGAAAAAGGGGGATTTGATTTGGCTTGGGCAAGGAGAGAAGATCTATTGTAACATGGAAGAAATTCAAGCACGATAGGAGAACAGAGCGACATTTCAAATCACTGTGATTTATCTGGCCCCATCGCCCGACCCATTTCTTTCAAATACCAAGCTGACAGGGCCAATTGCAATACTTCATGGTGGGGTAGGGGTGGGAGAAAGAAGGCCCCTGTTATGCCTTTGGAAACTCAGTCTCTCCACACTTCATCCTGAGCCTTTGGCCTTCCTCTTTCTGGCAGGGGAACACCCCTGCCCCCACAGCTTCCAGCACGTTCTTGGTGGGAACAATCACCAGAGGTAGCACAGACTCCCCAAAGGAGCCATGGCCTTGTCTTCAGCCTAAAGGCGGCATCCACAAGGCAGCCCACACCCCTCCCATCTGGTGACCTTGCAGGGAGACGCTGGCACAGGCCCATTGCCCAAGGCCTGGCCTTGAGCTCAGGGTCTCGGGCTCAGCAAGGGGCCATAGGAGTCAAGTGGTTTAAACGTAGGTTTCAGGCAATTCGGTGGTCCTCTCTGCTTTCCTGACTTCTCCAACAGGGAGGACATTATACGAGTTCTATGTTTTGTTTTTTTGTTTTTTTATTTCTGGCATGACATGCAAAAAAAAATGTGCCTGCTTAATGCATACAACTTGATGACTTTGAAGATAAGTATACATTCTTGAAACCATCATAACAGTCTATGACGTAAACAAATCCATCGCCTCCCTAAGTTTTCTCCCACCTTCTTTATAATTATTACTATTATGGTTATTATTATTTTGTGATAAGAACACTGAACATACTATCTATCTTCTTAGCCATATTTTTTTAGTTTTAGAGAGAGAGAGACAGCGCATGAGCAGGGGAGGGGCAGAGAGAGAGAGGCGGGGGAGAGAGAGAATCCCAAGCAGGCTCCATGCCCAGCGCGGAGAGCAATGCAGGGCTTGATCCCAAGACCGTGAGATCATGACATGAGGCGGAAATCAAGAGTTGGATGCTTCATCGACTGAGCCACCCAGGCATCCCTTAGCAAATTTTTAAGCATACAATATAGGATAGCCATTATTGTTTTAATTTTTTTTTATTTTTTAATGTTTATTTATTTTTTGAGAGAGACAGAGACAGAATGCGAGTCGGTTGGGGGCAGAGAGAGACGGAGACACAGAATCCGAAGCAGGCTCCAGGCTCCGAGCCATCAGCACAGAGCCCGACGCGGGGCTCGAACTCACGAGATGTGAGATCGTGACCTGAGTCGAAGTCGGATGCTCAGCCGACTGAGCCACCCAGGCGCCCTATGGGATAGCCATTATTAACTATAGGCACAATGCAGTAGTATATCTGTAGGACTCACTCATCTTGGATAACCGAAAGTTTGTATCTTTTGATTGTACCTCCCTGTTTCCTCCTCTCCCAGTCCCTGGTAACCACCATTTTATTCTCTGCTTCTATGAATTTACTATTTCAGATTCCTCATATAAATGGTATCATATAGTGTTTGTCCTGTATGTGGCTTATTTCACTCGGCAAAATATCTTCCAAGTTCATCCATGTTGTTGCAAATGGCAACATTTCCTTCTTTTTAAAGGCTGAATAATATTCCATTGGGTGCACGTAACACATTTTCTTTATTCGTTCATCGGCTAATGGACATTTAAGTTACTTCCATGTTTGGCTATTTATTGTGAATGATATCGCCATGAACTGTGATCCTGCTTCAGTTCCTCTGAATACATACCCAGAAGTGGGATTACTGGGTTATATGGCATTTCTATTTTTAATTCTTTTTTAACGTTTATTTTATTTTTGAGACAGAGAGAGACAGAGCATGAATGGGGGAGGGTCAGAGAGAAGGAGACACAGAATCTGAAACAGGCTCCAGGCTCTGAGCGGTCAGCACAGAGCCCGACGCAGGGCTCGAACTCACGGACCGCGAGATCATGACCTGAGCCGAAGTCGGCCGCTTAACCGACTGAGCCACCCAGGCGCCCCTCTATTTTTAATTTTTTGAGGAAACTCCATACTGTCTTCCGTAGTGGCTACACCAATTTACATCCCCACCAATAGTGCACCAAGGTTTTCTTTTTTTCGTATCCTTGCCAACACATACCTTTTTTTTTTTTTTTGATAATAGTCATCCTAACAGATGTAAGGTCATATCTCACTATTGTTTTGATTTGCATTTTCATGATGATTAGTGATGTTAAGCACATTTTCATATACCTGGCAGTCATTTGTGTGTCTTTTTTGAAGAAATGTCTATTCAGTTCCTTTGTAGCATTCTGCAAAGTTTATAGAGTTGCTCTTTCTTTCCTTTGTTCCTTCCAGTACCCTACAGTGGACACTGGGGTGTAGGGGGAAGCACCACATCTTTGCTTACATAAGCTTATCTTTGTGGGGGGGGTTGGGTAGTGGGGAGAAAAATGATGAGTGAATGAATGTATCACTTGGTTATGATGAGGATGGAGAGAGTTGTAACTCTGGAGGGTCTCTGAGCAGATTTGCGGTATGACTGTGTCAGTGGACACAGTCCTGCACACAGGACTGACACAGCCTGACATAGGCTGACCTGTTGTCATTGGAGAACAGCTGGATGAGGAAACACCTTGACTCCTGGTAGGCAGAAATGAAAGGCTCTCTTTCGAAAGGCAAGGAAGAACAGGCATGGACGAGATCATTATGGCAGTTTTGTTAAAATCTATTGTGATGACGTTTTATTGAAACCATCTGGGAGTGTGAAAGGTGTTTCAGCTTCAGTGGCATTATAACCGTTCATGTTCAAGGCATAGTCTCATCCAGGTCTGTCATCCCAATTCTGGCATTGAGAACTGGGCTCAGATCTCTTATTGATTGGAAGGGAATTGACATTTTTGGGTTGTCTTCCAAGCTAATGCGAAACAATAATCAAGGCCCTTTCTTATATAATTTCACCTAATCCTCACCTCAACCCCATGAGGTGGATGTTAGTACACAACTTTACGGATGAGTGGAGTGAGATTCAATAATTTTCCCAGACTTGGGAAGTTACTAAGTAGTAAAGTTGACAGTTGAATTCTAAAGCCCTTGGCTATTTGTCTTAATAAAATCCTAATTTGAGGTAATGAGACTGAGAATTGAATGGTGGTCCAAGGGAAATACATTTTTCATCTATTATCGTGTCTGCTTTGTTGGTGTCTGCTCCGCCATCACTGAAACCATTTTATTTATTTCCCATTGATTTCTGGCTTTCCACGTTGCCAGCTGCCAGAAAGTTGTCTGAAAGTCTCTCTTAGAAAGATCTCAAGACAGATAGAGTGCTATTGTTCTGTTCCAGCATCATGTTAATTATAACAATGGTTTCTGTTGGCCAGCGTTGACCTTAGAGTTGGCAAAATGAGAGCTGGTGAGTTCTCAGAAAGGGGGAACCCGTGGTGAAGGTGAAGGAAAATGGCAGGCAGGCCTCACGTCCTTCCTGTGGACCGAAGTTGTGAAACATAGGAATTTATATGAATGGGGACTATTGTAGATAAGATATACCTGAATTTTAAAAGTTTTTGACCAAGTCTCTCAGAATCATACCTGCACATTTCAGTGCTTTCATAGTAAGTGTACATTTCCATCTTAAAACATTAAATGCCTTCCTCTCATGTGGTAACTTAACATCCTCTTTCCCTGTATTGCCGAATTTCTTAAAAATAACTAATATTTATTTCATCAGATTTCTCCATTTTTTTCCTGAACCCTATTACAATTGGATCTTCACCTCGCAGTTTAGTCATGAAGGTTCCCAGTGAACAAAGCAAGGGGACTCTTTCCAGACTCATTCCTTTTGCCTCCCTGGAGGTCAGTATTTGACATCAGTGATGCATCCATACTTCCTGCAACTTCTTTGCTCCCAGACTCCTACCTACTCCTGTGTCCCCCTGGATAACTATAGATAGTCCTTCCTTTGCGTGGTGCATTATACCAAGGTTTAGTTTCCATAGTTTAGTTAAATAACACCAATCCCCAATAAGATGGTTCAAACTTTAGTTACCATGACCCATTAGTTGTGCATGACTGCATAAACTTCACTGTTAGAGGTTAATTCCAAAAGTCATCACATGAATAACACATATGTGTCATGATTACAAATGCATATCGTATCTTTTAAAGCCTGTGGTCACTGGTCATCTATTATTCAGTTGACGCACAGATAGCGAAGCCCGTAGTTGTGTTGCCTCTTTGTCTCCCCGTGATAATCCTACATAATATTTTACAAAAATAGATGACCAGAAGGAGAGATTAGCCAGCAGAGGCGAAGGTGCAGCAACAAACAAACAAACAAACAAACAAAACAAAACAAAACAAAATATGATAATACTGGAGTAAAACTTGAATGAAATGTAGATGAAAAAGCTGACCAGGGGAACATTGACACTGTGGCTTTACAGGGAGCTGTAGGCATGCAGCCTGAGGAACTTAATGAAGATGAACTTGCTGACATAAATGAGGAAACCGGTTGGCACAAAAAGGATCATGTCCCAGGGGAAGTGACACCAGCAAAAGGCTTCATGCGAAAGGAATCCTTAGAGATAGCTCACAGTATGGGAAGCAACAAGATTAGGTATTAGAAGCTGATCCAAACTCAGAAAGGAGTGTGAAAATTGACCAAGGCTTCAAAAAGACCCTACCCCTATACCAAGTTACATAACAAGGAGAAGGCAATCACTCTTGATCAGCTCTTTTTTTCAGGGAATAAGATACTTTAATTCTCTTCAAATGTTTTAAGTTACAGTGGATTCAAGAAATGTTAGTTGTCCTATTTTCTTTTTCATTTTCCTATCCATTTATAGCCGGCAGTAAGAGTTTCTAATGTTTTCACAAACATTTGTAAAGGTCACAGAACAATTGTAGTTGACTACTAAGATTGTTCGGCGTGGGTTCAGCTTGCCCAGTCGTTTTCACGGTCCTGTACCACCATGAAGAGCAAGGACTGCCAGGGCAAGGTGCCTCCAAGTTAACATGACTATAATTTTATACATCACCTTAACCTCAGACCACCCCCATCTCTTGCATTCTTGAGTTCAGTTACAGCAAATAGGGCACAGGCGGTGGCCGGGAAATTTGCCTTTTTGCTTTTCTCTTTACCACATTGTCCTAACCATCACAGACTCCTCCATTCGCTCAGCCCTGCTTCTAATTAACCCCAAGTTCTGCCCCGTATGTCTCCTAAACTTGGCTTGAATTTGACCCAATTTCCATTCCCACTGTTTGACTTTGGTTTGAGTTCTTATTGTTGCTCTCCCGCAGCCACCTCGTGATCGTTCTTCCATCGACCTCCATCCATCTCCGTTTTCTCTGACCATACACCCTGATGCAAATGCCGGAGCTATTCCTCTAGAAAAACAATCTAGTCACATTATGTTACTTTGCAAAACCTTGCTATTTGTCTGCTGTCCTTGATGAGCTGAACTTTTCAACACTTCTCAAAAAAAACCCTGCCCTTTTAAGCCGCTGTGCCTTTCCTTGCGCTGTTGCCTTCTTCTGGGTGGTCTTCTCTGCCTTTTCTGAGTTGATTCCATTTATACATCTTTAACATCCATTACAAGTCTCTCCCATCTAAGCAAGAGTCTTTTCAGTGTCACCACGTTTAGTAACTGCTTTTTCTGTGGTTCTACAATGCTTTATTTATAATTCTATGCTGTACCAGTCATGGAATAATGTATTTATTTGTATACCCATATTTCCTGCTAGACTGTAGCTCCTCAGGGTGAAAACCTTGTCTAATCCTAAGCTTCAGTGCAAGAAAACAACAAAAGCAGCAATAGCATCAAAATCAATTGATGCCAATAATTATAATATATAATATACAACATATTATAATCCATAGCACATTATATTGTATATTATATTATATTATATCATATTATAATATATATTATAATTATAATTCTTAAAAGAGAAGTTTTCAGTGGAACAACGACAAAAGAGTAGTAGTCACATATGACCTCTGTAGACTTAATCATTATAAAAGAATGTGCTAGAAAACTTTCAACATGGATTTCTTTCTACCAAACTGCTAATCCGTGACAGGCAATCTCCATGTGATAAGTGTGGCTAAAGTGTGCCAGCACATATATATGAAGGTCTTGTCTGAAACCCAAAAGTTGAAATAGCTCCTTTTAGACATCAGTAACTCCAATAGAGTGCATTTAGGTCATAGACGTTTCTACCAAATTCAATAGTTCGATTTTCAGGAGGCATGTTGAAGTTTAAACACACCTTTCAGGCATCAGGCCCTTGGTGAGTAATCCCATCCCTTGCCAGCGACCTCTGCTTTCCGAAGATACCTCTCTGGGAGCCCCTCTGTGAGCAAGGTCTGAGCAGCGGCTCCTGCCTGGGAGTGTCCTGGGACATGTTTATGTGGTACAAGCAAAGCAAAAGCAGAGAAACACATTCCTGTCTGTTGCTCAGAATATAAATCTGTCACAGGAGCCTTCCAAAGACAGTTTGGCCAAGGAGTAATGAAGTGAGGGAATCCGTAGGTGACCAGGGATGACACAGTAAACTCCAAATAATTCAATATGATTAGGGAATTAGCAAGGACCTAGGCGAGCTGGTGAGAAGAGATGCGTAAATTTCCCCTGGCGTAAATGAGCAGCGAATCAGCCCATCCAGGGAAGGGAGGCGACTGTTCTCTAAAGCTGGCTCAGGTTTTAAGAGCTCCACATCTCCAAACAAATCCAAGGGGCTGGCCTTTGAAGATGAAGTCAGTATTGGCAAAGAAGAGGAGGGTCGACAGGACCACAGAGGGTTCCATCTGCAGATGGGCTGGGAATGCGGGCATGGCTGCTGGCCCAGAGATTCCTGCAGGATGGTGGGTCAGGGCAGCAGAACCTGGGGTCCCCTTCACTGCTACGGTTCCGCTTTTGACACTGCACCGGGGACCCGGGAACCTCTGGCCACCTCGGACGCACCAAACTTTAGTCATACGGTTTGTTCTCCACCCCCAGGACCAAATCTCCAAAAGTATTATTGATCATATTTACAATGTTCAGAGCAATGCTTCAAAAACATGTTTATGAAAATATGTACCCACCAATAAATACACAGTTACGTAATCTTTTCTTAAAATTGAAACCTATTTGACACACACCGTGACATTAGTTTCAGGTGCACAACGTAGTGATGCACAAGTCTACACGTTATGTTACGCTCACCACAAGGGTAGCCATCATCTGTCACCATATGACGCGAGTACAATACCATTGACTGTGTTCTCTGTGCTGTACCTTGCATCCCGTGACTTACTCATCCTGTAACTGGAAGCCTGTACTTCCCATTCCCCTTCACCCATTTTGCCCATCTCCACACCCCCATAGCGTCTTTTCAAATGACAATATATAGGTACTATTCTGTTGTATTGATGTGTTTGATTAATTTAACTGATCCTCCAGTGTTGGATAGCTGAATCATTTGCAGTGCTGATTCCTGAAAATAGTTAATAAAATTGTTTTTATGGATAAATAAATCAAATAGGTTATTATTCTATTATTGAATATAAACATATAATAATTACATGATTAGTAAAATAATATTACATTAAATAAGTACACATTACCATTTGAAATAATAATGACATTAACATCCTTGTGACTAAGTCATCAGGCATACCAAAGATTATTTCCTGGGTCTTTAAGATCGGTTGATTCTGCATTCATACAGGTTTTCCAGAGCATTCAGTCAATGCAAATGAACCTCAGATATCTCCGTCTTGATCCTGGAATTGCAGATTGTCTGTATTTGCACCCACCATTGTTTCTTCCTTAGTCAACTTTAGCTGCCATCCAGCTTCTAACATTTTTAGCATCAATTCAAAACCCAGTTTCCAACTGTCACATGTACCGGACAGTATAGTATATGCTAGAACATACGGCACCGTGCATAAGAACTGGTTCCTGTCCTCAAATTGCATGCAGTTCAGCTGAGAATGCAAACAGGAGCATGATTAGGAGTCAGATTTATAAATGCCGTGATGTCGGGAAGATGCAGGGGTTGTACAGGTCCAGAGAGAAGCTTCCAACCCAGGTCGAGGAGTTAAAGCAGCTGATTGGGCAGAAGATGAGATTCAGGCGCTGCATCTGCAGTAATGGTTGTGAATTAGCCAGGGCAGGGGCGGGGGCCTGGGGCCGGAAGCAGGGGACATCTCAGGCAGAGGAAGCCATCTTTACCACGTTCCAAGGGGTTACTGGTGCCGTCTCTCATTCTTTGTGGCTGCTTGGGAAATACAGAGTGAGCACGGAGAGGAAACAGGATGTGGGCACAGCATCTGTGGTGAGTCAGTATGAGAGCTTCTAGCCCTTGTAGGTGATTTTGGGAGTCCTGGCCTGTGTGGATTATGTCCCAACACGTGATAAGAACCTGCAGATGTGACTTATCTCACTGTCAGTAGTGCTTGAAAAGTTTCAGGAAGATTGGAGGTGGTCAAAGAATATACTTATTTTTGTTAATGGGGCAAGAATGCTTCAAGAAATTTTGTACTGGCAGACTGTATCAACTCTTGGTTAGTTCCAGAACATACTGTTAAATAGGTGGTAAGTGAGCATTTTGAAACCTGTTGGGATGAGCACTGGGTGTTGTATGGAAACCATTTTGACAATAAATTATATTTAATATAAAACAAACAAGCAAACAAACCAAAACAAATGAGAAAATCCTGTGGTGACTTCTAGTCGTCAGGGTCACTAGGAACGTGTCACACCAAACTAACCTCGTCGCCTTTTCGCCCAGGGTTACATGGATGGCACATCTTTAGCAAAGTTAGAGGACTCTAGTTTCAGCAAAGCATAGGGGACACCATATTAAAGCTGAAGGGAAAGTATAGAGGAAAGAGACGATACTGTAAAAAGGCTAGTTGCAAGCTTACCTTGTCTTAATAGATGTTAGTTTGCAGTTCCTGCTAGGGATGGGTTGATCATCTTGGACTTGATGGTGGTCACGCTCCATCTGAAGCAGTGGATTTTAGGGTAGGTAGTAACTTGAGGTGAAATGCAGAAGTACCAGTGCTTAGAGATGAGAATCAGGGACCCAGCGCCGTGTATGGAAGGGAATTGGGTTGCTGTGTGTGGAGAAGAGAATCTTACAGAGAACATGAAGTCAGACTTTACATTTTTAAGCTTCTTAAATCTATCAGTTGAGATTTTTTCATCAGTTTTGGAAAATTCTCGACCATTTTGGTGTTTGAATAGGGCTCCTGCCCCTTTCTCTCTTTTCTCCTTCTAGGACTCCAATGAACTATTTGGCTATTAAACCTATCATTTGGGGTTTTATTATGTGGTTTTGCAGTTATCGAACTCCCATTCCATTTTACATTGCTTTGTATATTTTTAGCTCTGTGATGAAATTTTTAATTCTGTGTTTTTGTCTTTCTGACATCCAAGGCATTGTTATTGAAAGGTCTTTATCTGATAAGTTCAATAGCAGGACACCCTATGGATCTGATTCTGTCTTCTGTTATTTCTATTTATTATTGATCATTTTGCCTTACTTCTTTGTATACCGACTTCTTTTTTGGTTGTGTTTTTCAGAATTGTACCAAAAAATTGCTTGAGAAAAAGTGAGACCAGAGATGATGTTATTTCCAGAAAGGTTTCTGTTTTGTTTTTGTGTGTGTGTGTGTGTGTGTGTGTGTTAGTTCTGGCAGAAGGTGGTGGAAGCAGTCAGGGGTCATCTTAATCCAACTTCATAGCTTGAGATTTTAAGGGCCATTCATAGGACATGAAACTGTGTCAGAGCTGGTTTATTTCTGATTTACTTTTATTTCTAGGATACTGCCCTTAAGGGTTGCAACCTAAAATATGGGGGTTTATTACCTCCCCGTCACTCTCCCTTGGCTGGCTCTGGATTCGCCTCTTGTTCTTTAGCCACGTGAAGCATAGCCCCACTACCCCACATCAAGAGTCAACATCTGCTTCCAGGGAAAATGCAACACCTACCAAAATTATTATCTCTAGATTTCCATTCTATTCTGGATCTTGGCCTGGAACTTCTCCATTACTTCAGTAACGTTTAAAAACTCTTTGCTCATCTCTTCTACTTATTTTCTGTAGGAGGATTGGTCCTAATTACCAAGTGTGTAATTACTAGAAGCCATTAAATGAGAGAATAGATTTGTTCTGTTTTGTCCAGTGGTTGGATGAAGTCTGATGGATGGAATTTACAGAGGCCAATTTCCACTAAACCAAAGGAATAACTTCCTAGCAATTATCCTAACAATAATAAAATGGGTGGCTCATGAAATTGAGAGCTTTCTGTCATGTCTTAGTTAAAATGATGCTTTGCCAACATTTCTTCTGGGGAATCTTTAGCGGCAGAGGGAAGAGAACTTGTATCCTGTGGGACTGTTTAGGTGTGGAACACATGAGATTTCTTCGAAGTTTTCTGAATCTAAGATCAATCTCAACCTAACTTAGTCCAAACAGACTTCTGGACTTCTCCCACATTTCTGTAATGGCACCAGGACCCTACCCTGCCACAAACGTTCAGGCTTTAAACCTAGGAGTAGCCTTCATTACTCTCTTTCCTTCACATTCCACATCTAATCCATTAATAAGAATTTTCGATTCTCCTCCAAAATGTATGTTGGACTTGACAACTTCACTCCTCACCCACAGCCCTAACCTCAGCCCCATTTGTTTGCTAGGGCTGCCATAGCAGAGTGCCACAGATTGGGTGACTGAAGCAAAAGGAATAATTGTCTTACAGTTCGAGGGTATAGAAGTCTAAGATAAAGGTGTCAGCATGGTTGGTTTCCTCTGAAGACATCCTCCTTGGTAGTAGATGGCCATCTTTTCTCTGTGTCTTCACATGGTCTTCTTTCTATACCTGTCTGTATCCTAATCTTTTCTTAAAATGTCGTCAGTCACATTGGATTAGGATCTGCCCCCCAATGACCCCACTTTACCTTGACTACCTCTTTCAAGACGCTATCTCCAAATGCAGGTGCAGGCACGTTTAGAGGTACTTCAGGTCAGAGCTTTAACATGAATTTGGGGGGACCCAACTCAGCCACTAACAGCCACCATCTTTTCTTGCTCCAATCACAGTAAAAGCTTCCTTCCTTTTCTTTCAGCCTCACTCCCCCACAGTCCCAAAGCCTACCAACCCCACAGCCAGAGCGATTTTTCTGAAGTGCAGATCATATCACATTATTCCTGTGCTGAAAACCCTATGACAGAAACCAGGCTAAAATGCACAGGCCCTGTTTCATTTCTCCTTTACCTACTTCTCTGACCTCACCCCCCACCACCATTTACTCTTCATTGGCTACACTGGTCCTCTGTTGTCTCTTTGAACATTCAAAATGTGTTCTCAAGAATTTTGACCATACTTTCTCTCTCTCTCTCTTTTTTTCTTTTTTTTTTTTTTTTTTTTTTGGAAATTCTTCTAGTCTTGTATGGCTGCCTTATTTATTTATTTATTTATTTATTTATTGGGGTATCTCTTCCACGGGCCTTTACTGATGCAACAACTAAAGCAGTAACACACCCCACCTACACTTTCTGTTACATAGCCCTCCTTTATTGTATTCATCTTACTTTTAAGAGTCTGAAATTATAAAATGTATCTCTTGTCTACATGCTTATTATCTGCCTGGTATTCTAGAATGAAAGTGTTTTGAGGACAGGAGGCCTGCATGTCTCAGACGCTGCTGTCCCCCTGGCCTGATGCAGTGCCTTTAACATGAGATTCTCAGGAAATGTTTGTTCCCTCATTGATTTCAAGAGCACAGAGACTGAAAAATCTCTCCCTGTCCCCTCAGCATTTTATAAAAGTTAACTACTGTGAGCCTTTTTTCTTTCTGTAAATTCACTTACCTTCTGGCATAGACTGCGTACCGCTGGGGGCCAAACAAATCCTTATTCAAAAAGCTTGGAGTGGAGAATTACTAAATCTGAAATGGCAGATTGGTTTCTTCCTGTGTGGCAACACTGATTACTCGGAGGTGGTTGAGAAGGATTTTGAGGCAGCACCTGAACTCACTGGGAGTTTCATGATTGATTAGCAATGTCTGCCATTGGCACCATGTGGGAGAGTTTAGGCCCATGTGCTGAATGCTTGCTGTATGCTAAATGGTGTCTAGAGCATCCATGAATGTATCAAGAACTTAGTTTATATTCAGTGGTGTTCTAGGCAGAAGTAAAGACTAAAATGTTCTACAAGTCTAGATTCATATAACTGTGGGGTTTACTTCAAACTATGCTAATTGGAGAATAAAGCTTTGGGAAAACTTGACATATCCAGTCTCCTATCTACGTGAAGATAAATAAATTTAAGCATCCATCATTGATGACTAAGAATTCTAAAATATTTTCAAGGATAGAGTTTCGTCAACTTTTCCAATAAACCTACTTACAATCTCTATCTTCACTTGGCTGCCACTTGGCTGGCCCAGGAATTGTTCCAAATATACACCAGAAATCACTATTTAGCTTGAACGTGTGCCCTCTTGCTTAGTTTTTTTAAATGAAAATAGCATATCATTTCTTCTGTTCATTCATGAATTCAAAAGTTGGCACACATCTTCTGGACATCCAGAGGCGTAGACGTGAATGAACATTGCTGTGCTTTCCACAGGCTCCCATTCCAATGGTGGAAAGGCCACTGCAAGATCCTGTGGTATGTTCTGTGCTGGGGTCGAGGTTAGAGACACTGTTGAATTTGGAAACAGAAATCTAATTGCTCTTCAGTCTTCTGTTCTTCAGGAGAAATAGCGCCATTTCCTTTAAGATTTCTTCAAAATCAGAGCAGCAACATTTCCTCAAATGGACCCCATGGCCAACTTCAGAGTCAATGATATTTAACCACACCGCCGGGCATACCCAACCTCAGAGACACAGAGCCAACCACGGTCCCACGAGTTCTGACCAAGCCTAAGTATTGTTGCCAAAAGAAATTCCTTAGACTGATTGAATGCTCAAATCTCGAGGCAACCCTTCAAGATTTTTGCCACTGAAGATTATGTTTGCAGACCAATCAGCAAAATGTAGAATGAGATTATCCTGCTGGTGGTTTGGATAAGGAAAAGGACATTCTTTACTGTGTAGATGAAAGTTGAGAAAACAGTTGAGTAGGGTGTTTCCCACTTGAGTTCTCTGGATCCTATAATTAAGGATACCTGGGACTTTGGGGACGTTCGGCATAAGCTAACAAACGCAAGTGCCGGGGGTGTTTCCCACGTTTTCCCAATTATTTGGCAACACACAGCTCTTGGTCTCTTTGAGCAAAGTAATTAAGACAGCCACTCTATGACCTTTAATGTCATTAAAGCAGTTGTTAATGAGGACCTGCTATCTAGTGACCAGATAGCAGTTGGCTGCTCGTTCCCAAGGATCAATGTGGAAGCCATCTGATCTTGGCCTCCTGGTCAAAACAGCCAACACTCTCACTTCCAAAACCCAGGGGGCCCTCTTGTGAAGGTAAAGCCTATTTGGTCCTCTCCATCTATGAATTTGCCCTTAAGAAGGTTGTAGAAAGAAAACATAGCCCCGCCCCCCGGGGTTGTCATTGTTGAACAGGCCTCAAACAAACAAACAAAGTAACAGATCCTTAAAACCGTCTATTTGGATTACAGGCATATATACATGTATTCATTGTATTTGATCCCGCGAGTCCCATTCCCTCTGTGTACTCGTTTGTACATGTGTGTGCTTGTATTTGTATGTATATGCCTGCATGAGTCTATAAATGCGTTTACATGTGGAGACAGCTTGGCAAGTCAGTAAAGCTGCCAGCGTTGACTCTCGTGTAGCCCTCAGCTCACTCTCTGTATCCCCCAACACCAAACCAGGTAGGAAGTAGCCTAATCCTAATCGTGGGCCTCTACGGGGATTGTCAGGAGAATATGATCTTATTGGGTCTTCACATCTGTCACGTCAGGGAAGAAAACCGAGATGAGATGCGAACTGAGAAGTCTAGAGACTACTTTGCAGGGTGGGGTGTAACCACAAGTGTGTGTGTGTGTGTGTGTGTGTGTGTGCGTGTAGTAGCTCTGATAAGCTCTGTAGAGCACTGTGATCTAACAACACTGGTGGTATATATTTTTGGATCTCAAATAAGCCAGCCTCTAATCCTCCTCCTGCACCTCAGTTCTCATGGGGATCCTTCTCATCTTCCTGTGCTAAACAATCACTCTTCATAGAGGCCTTCCATGACCATACAATTCAGATTCCCTTGTTTGCTGTCTTCAAAACACTGACCATAATTCATAGTGACCTCAGATTTGTCTATTCGGCCACTTGTACGCTGTGTGCAACTCTCTCTCCCGTGGGAAGGCAAGCTCTGTGATGTCCGAGGTCCCGCCTCTCATTTTCCGCGGTGGCCCCAGCATAGCACACAGTGTTTAACACCCCGGCAGTTTCCTGGATGCCTAGAAGACCCCACTCCGCTGCCTCACTCAGTCCTAGGTGCTCTATAATTGCTGCCCTGATGGTCCTGTTCCTTTGGAATGGTGGTTTCATTCATTCATTCATTCATTCATTCACTCTCTGGCCCCTAAAGCAGTACTGAATGCCTCTTCCAAGATAAGCCTTGTGGAGGACTCTAATATGAGTAAGATATGGTGTCTGTCCTCTGTAAGTTCATGGAACAATGGGGAGAGAGGAATACAGGACAGACAAAGGGCTCTGATGGAAACAGCCACAGAGTCCTCTGGGGATCAAAAGCTGGTCCTCTAGCCCCATTTGGTTGGGCAGGGAAGCCTCCTGGACAAGGGGGCTCAGGAGAATCTTTCAAAATTAAAAAAAAAATTAAGTGCTTTATCTTTTTCCAGTGTTGTTGCCATAGAATTGGTACATAACATTATATTATATTATGATTGATTGATTGATTGATTTCCCTTCTTATTTATTCGTTTACTTATTTGGAATAAAAGGCATAGCATAGGGAATATAGTCAGTGATACTGTAATAGCGTATGGTGACAGAAGGTGGCTACACTTGGGAGCACCGCATAACGTACGGAGACATCCAATCGCTATGGTGTACCCCTGAAACTAAGGTACCATCGTGTGTCAGCTACTCAGATAAAAGAAAAAGAAAAGCTTAGTTAAGTCACCTAATTTCAATAACTAAAGCATAGGGTATGTGAGGGTTTTTCATCTCTATTCAGAGGGTGGGAAATACACGATTGGAATTAGAATTGTCTTAAAGGTAAAAGCAGTAATGCATTCCTTCTTGGAGTGGAGACTGTGTTTAGGAGGGTCGCGAAGGCCCAGGAGGATTTAGTCAGATAGAGTGGAGCTGGCCTGGTGTCTGGGGTGGGGGAGGGGGATGCAGAGCTATCCAAGGGAGGAAGCCCCGTGTGCAAAGCGGGGTTGTTTGGGGCCTGTCAGGGGTTTGGCGTGGCAAGAACATTGCATAAACACCCAGGACAGGGTAAGGGACAAAGGGTCCTGGGCCGGCAGTGTGCATCGTGATGGGTTAAGTAATCTGGGATTCTTCCACATCACCGTGGGGAAGTGCAGGAGGGTTTTAAACAGGAGAGTGACATGATCAGGTTGGTTTTGAAAAAGATCACTCTGGTTGCAGGGCAGAGAGGGTACTGAGGGCTGGTACAGTGTTTGTTCATTCATCCACTCTTTCATTCACGATCTTTATCTAGTCCCCACCATATGAGGGACACTGTGCTGGGTGCTGGGGATGAACCGTGATGAGCAGAACAGAGCCTCTGATCCTTTAGTCTTCTGGTCTAGTGGAAAAGACAAATCCAGAACCAGAAGTAAACAGAAAATAACAAGTTGTGGTAATGGCCATGAGGGGGAAGAACAAGGAGGTATAAGAACACTTGACAGGGTTCAGGAGACCATGAGGGAGAGACAAGGCTTGGGTTGACCTCTGACTGATGATGAGGTGTTCATTGGCCCTGCTCATTGTCCCAGTGAAAAGTGTTCTGGCTCTGAATCAAGATGGTGGCCGTGGGCTTGAAGGAAGGAGACAAGATAGACAGATAGATCTCAGGGAGGGAGAACCAAGAGACTTGAAGGCATTTGGGGTGGGGGACAGGGGAGATGGGGCTAGGAGGAGAGAAATAAGTCAGGAATGGTCCAGGCATCTGGCTTGGGCACTCTGCAACGTGTGTTGCTATCATGGGACTTCAGTACAGAAAGACACAAAGACAAGGTGCACTGTATCTTCCAAGGCACTTACACTGACTGTCTCACTTCTCACAACAGTCTTATTTGCTCTCCCCCATCTATCTGTCAGTCACTGTACTCAGTGCTCTGTGTGTATTAACCCTTAACGTTAGTCTGATGAGGAAGAAGGTTCTTGGCGTATGGAGGCTCAGAGAGGCTGAGGCAACTGATTGGGGCCACATCATTGCTCATCACTTACAGGGCCTGGTCTGGAACCCACATCTGCTGCTCTCCAGAGACAGCGGCTGTACCCATGCTGTCAGGGTGAGTTTGGGCTGTCTACAAAATAAGTTTATCCCTTCATATTTGCATTTCATTAGAACTGTCAGTCCCTTGACTCAAAGGGCATCATCTAGGGCTAACATTTAATGGCAGCTGAGCACTGGTGAGCTTTATTTGTCAACGCTTTATGGGCAGCATTTGATTAAAATCTCAAGTTCTCCCCGAGCTAAAGGACTTGCTAACAGTGAGACTTGACCAGCAGACTGCCCCACCAGCGCCCTGGCCACCTTGCGAGGTCCAGGTTCCTTCTCCGGAGGACACGGGCCCAACAGGAGGCCCCCAGGATGAGCAAAAGAGGGAAGGGGTGGAGGTTGACACGTGCTCAAAGTCTCCGAGGTGCTGGAGACATTTCATCGTGAAGGACGCTCCTTCAGAGACCAGCTAATGTCTTGATAAAGCTGCGCGGTAACCCGTGGCTGGGAAGTCCAAATTTGAGCCCAGGCCTCCCCTCCCCCCACCCCCCCACCCCAGAAATGACGCAGGGGAGAAAAGGAAAGAAGTGGGAGAGTGGTGTTCGCGAGGCTTTAGAGTGAAATAGCAAATAGATGTCTTCTTCCCGAGGCTCTTCACGGGCAGTAGGACCAAGAGCAGAATTCAGATTCAGCAGCGAACCCTAGCCCTGCTGTGTGCCAGGCCCTGTGCCAGGTGCTGGGCTATGAGCCTCTTGTGGGCACAGCCGGGGAGCACAGACGGACACGTGGCCTGGCGCTTCTCACACGAGCCCCACGTGCCCAGGGCCCTAGTGGGAGAGAAAGGGCAGGGCCTGATTGCTTGTGACCAGACTTACCGGGGAACATGTGGGGGTGGACGATGTCCTTCACGAGGGCTGCAGTGAACAGGCAGAGTCCTGACAAGTAGAGGGAGGGAGGGAGGGCATTCCAGGGATCAGGGACTGCAGCGGAGCGAGGACACTGAGACAGGAGATCTAACGGAGTATCTGGCAAGAGTGAGTGACTAGGTATGATTAGCAGGTAGGTTCTTTTTGGGGACATGCCAGCCACGAGTCTGAAGGTAGACTGTGGGGGGCCTCGAACATCGAGCTTCCTGAAGGAAGAGTTGTCTTGCTTGAGGCCAACTTGAAAGAGGAACGTGTAGATTTACACAAAGATACCCACTCTTGGCTGGGGCTCTTTACGATGCTGCTGATAGGGTGAACGCTGTCGAAATTCAAGATTTGCTCCTAGAAAGGAAAACTCCCAACCCCTATCCATCACCAAGAACTCGTGTTGCTTTCTGAATACGCACAGCCCCAGTTACTGTGCTTTGAAACCTCAGCCTGGGATCAGAACTAGCCCCAAAGAATTTGAAAGTATCTCAGACCATTGAGGACTGTCGGCTGAGGGAGGGGACACATGGATCAGCACGGGGAGGGAACTTAGGGCATCAGATGCCACAGGGGTCCCCTGGGAATGCCAGCCTGTTTGGCATTAGCCAGATGAGAGAGAACAAAGTGAAAGATACCCTGACGTTTCCTTCCTCCCTTCCTCCCTCCCTTCCTCCCTCCCTCCCTTCCTTCCTTCCTTCCTTCCTTCCTCCCTCCCTCCCTCCTTCCCTCTCTCTCTCTTTCTCTTCCTTTCTTTTTCTTTCTTTCTTTCTTTCTTTCTTTCTTTCTTTCTTTCTTTCCTTCTTCCTTTTTTTTTAAGGACTAGTATCCAAAATCTATAAAGAACTCACCAAACTCCACAGCCAAAAAACAAATAACCCAGTGAAGAAATGGGCAGAAGACATGAATAGACACTTTTCCAAAGAAGACATCCAGATAGTCAACAGACACATGAAAAGATGCTCAATGTCACTCCTCATCAGGGCAATACAAATCTAAGCCACCCTGAGATACCACCTCACACCGGTCAGAGTGGCTAAAATGAACAAATCAGGAGACTATAGATGCTGGATGTGGAGAGACGGGAACCCTCTTGCACTGTTGGTGGGAATGCAAACTGGTGCAGCTGCTCTGGAAAACAGTGTGGAGTTTCCTCAAAAAATTAAAAATAGAGCTACCCTATGACCCAGGAATAGCACTACTAGGAATTTACCCACGAGGGATACAGGGGTGCTGGTGCATAGGGGCACATCTACCCGACGTTTCCTTTCTGATGACTATCTTTGCCCTGCGTACTTAAGGAGAAGCAAGCACTAACACGTTTTGGCATTGTTTCAAATATTTGCCTCTCGATTGCAAAAACATTGTAACAGGCCTCTTAACTGCTTCGTTAACTTCCTCAGTCAGGAAGAATGGAGGTTATTAGAATTATTATTATTTTTTTACCATCCCCCTCTGACCCAACTCTGGTATTTCTCAAACAGTTGAAGAAAGACAAATCGTTGAAGAAAGACAATTGCTGGTCTTTAAATTGAAGTGCATGGAAGAATGTCTTGGGAGACGCAGTGTTTAAGAGGTGAAAGATTACCATATACTTAAGTGTTTGAGCCCATCCATCTTAGAGGGCAGAAGTCTTTAATCAGGACCAATGATTACAGGGATAATGTCAAGATAAAAATCATATGCATTCTAGCGTTTTAAAAAATACTCTGCTTTAAGTCACTAATGGTAGCTTGGATTATTAGCACAGAGATCAGTCTCAAGATCTAATGGGCCCTCGCTGGTTCCACTCTTGGCAGGCCTTGGTCTCTGGGTTCACCTTTGTAATTTGGCCTTTGGCTTGGAGTCTGTGTCTCCACAGGCACGTTGATCCGGAAGCTGACTTCACCCTCAGAAGTGACTGTTACTAAGGGATTGCGTGCTAGTCATTTTCCAGATAACCAGGTGGTTGGCTGAAGTCGGCGGTGGCAGCCAGGTGGATGGAGTGGGAGGCCGCCGTTTCAGTTTCCCTTTTGGGGACTGCCTTTCGGTGGCATAGTGCTCTTAACATTTTGGTGCCTGTGGTCCCTTGCTGCGTACAGAATGCTTTCCCACATCGTGCATTCGTCGAATGGACATTTGCTGAGAGTTCGTTACACAGAGGCTCTGTGCTAGGTGTTGGGATGTATGAGCGAGCGAGAGACATAATCTCTCCCCGATGAAGCTTATGGTGCAAGCCATTCTTCCTTCATCATTCGTTCCGGCCTTCACCAAACGTTTACAGGATATCTGTCGTGAAGGCCATTGGTCCACGTGCTGGGCCTGCGGGAGAGCAAAATCTCTGCCCTCAGGCTGCTTGCATTTTGGAAAGAGATGTGGGAACTCTGCTCCCTTCCACTTGGGGTTCTACCAAACGGGGAGATGTTTCCCTCAAACAACCTCCAGTTTAAAAACTATCTCCCACCTTCAGTCACTCCCCAGACCTTGACTTTATTTCAAAGGGTTTTATTTATTTGTGTTTCCGGAAAGAATGGCTTAAATGTGTCCTTTCTGCTCTTTGAATTTTAATGCCCTGCCCTGATTCCAGAGGGGAAGCCAAAGACATGAATAAAGCTCCAAAGAACCAAAACTGATGAACTGGGGATGACCTTAGGGTCATGCGACCTGCCTCCAGGGCCTAGGTTCTCTGCTTGCTGCTTGTGTAACTTGGTTTTCTCCCTCCATCCCTTCTATTCCTTTCCAGAATGTCTTATATCTGTGAGATCCTTATAATGGCAGTAGCCCCTGCCCACCTCCCAGGGTTGCGGCAAAGATGGCACAAGAGAGCACCTGTAAGAGTCCCTCCCCATCATGCCCCTGGGGGCAAATGTCCACAGGGAAGAACGTGGTCATCGTGTGTAGCGGGAGAAGCACACACTCTGGGGTTTGTGGACCTGGGTTTGACCCCAGCCCTCTAGCGGGTGAACCCGGTGGAAGCCGAGGTACTAACCTCTGCAGCCTGTTTCTCACATCATCGTGGAGCCGGCAAGGGTGACGTCTGGCCAGGGCGTGGGACATTCATGCCTCCGCCGTAAGGTGGAAGTTTAAATGAAATGATGACGCTTTGCGTCCAGCCCGCGCCTCCACGTGCTTGGGGACACCTTCGTGACATTGCCACATCATGATGCACCTGAAATATTTTCATTTACATGTGTACTTCTTTTTTTTTGATGTTTATTTATTTATTTAATGTTTATTTATTTTTTCAGAGAGAGAGCGAGCAAGAGAAAACGGGAGAGGGGGATGGGGAAGAGAGAGAGAGGGGGACAGAAGATCCGAAGCGGGCTCCATGTTGACAGCAGAGGCCCCGATGTGGGGCCCCAACCCACACACCGAGAGATCATGACCTGAGCCGAAGTCTGACGCTTAACTGAAGGAGCCACCCAGGCGCCCCTACATTTGCACTTTAGCCATATCTAAACAATAAAGGCCACAAATCACAGGTTTTATTTCATGCATATCTTAATACCCGTTAGCATAAACACATAATCATTAAAATGTGTAATTCCTGAAATCCTCATAAGCACCCCGGGCCATATGGGCTGTCGTCCGTGAGCACTTCAGAAGGAGCCTTCCCCGTCCTTCTTTATTCTCCAGGACATTCTCATGGAGCTTTCAACTCTCACATTGTCCCTTCATGGATGCCATCTGGGGGAGGAGGAAATAGTTTGGATGGGGCTCAGAGAGAGGAAACAATTTGCCCCAAGTCTCGCCACTTCTTCGGGTGGGAGCCAGGAGGAGAACCCAGGGCTCCAGACTCCCAGCCCAAAGCGCTTTTCTCCTTCGGCTGGGATGGCCCCCGCTTATTCCGGGATCCTGGGCCACCCACCCACTGCTGGCCGGCCCCTCCAGACCTGGCTGAGGCCTCTGAAGGCTGTCTGGACTCTCATAGCTCAGTTGTAAATACTGGAGAGGGGTTCTCTTATCTTAGAGCCACTTCTCACTCAGCTGGCTGCCAGCGGCCAGAGCAACCATTAACTTGCAGATTGCAAATCAGCTCCAAACTAGACAGCGGATCCCAGAGCCTACGCTGGAGCCCCAACAGGCATCGCCCCTGCCTGGGGAATTGCAGAGAGAGCTTTAGGGCTGAGTGCAGCCAAGAGCCACCCTGTTTGAAGGGACACGTTGTCCTGCCTCCTATGAAAAAAGACCACAAGGAGGGAGCCAGGGGCTGCAAACCAGGCCACTGAGCCCCAGGCTGAGTCACACCAGGGAGAGGAAGGAGGGAAACCCAATACCAAGCCTGATGGTTTGCCCTCCCAAACACACCAGTTAGACATCTGGAAAAGCACACAAAGGCACGTACAGACACCAATGCCAAAACTTTGGGACTGCTTGGGATTCGGGCTCAGAGAGGGGACTCCCTATCTACTTCCTGCTCCCTCAACCACCCAAACCAACTTGCAAATACCACCTCCTTGTTGGTATTGGGAAAGACATCAGAAAAACACAGCAAATATTTCTATATTTCCTGGAAGTGGTTCAAATATATAACAAAGCTTGTAAGGTCTTCCAGGATGGGGCCCTTGCCCAGACCCCCAGCCCGGACGCTCTTAGTTCCCACCTGGAACATTCCTGCCTCGCCAACCATACAGGCTCCTAGACAGGCCTGATGTTTGCAGCTTCTGGGACTTTTCACCAAATACTCCTCTGCCAGGGGCATCTTTTCTCCTATTCCCACTTAACTCTGACTCACCGTTTAAGAGTCTGCTTCGTCACCCATTTGTTGACTAACGCAACCAAGATATATAAACAAACAGATGAGGTAAAGCCCAGGGATTAGCTTGACCACAGGAGAAGAATACCCATGGCAGACACCTGAGCAGGGCCAGCGAGGGAGGCCAGAATGATCAAGCCTGAGGTCTCACCGAGCACCTCCTCGGGCGACCCTACCTGGACTGTCAGCTTGATCCCATAGCTTGTCCCGGGCCCTCTCTTCACTACCCAGCCAGATCCTGCTGAGCTCAGGGCCTGGCCCTCCCAGAAGTGCCCCCTCCCGCCGACTCCCCTGGCTCCGACCAGGCTTCGGGGTGGCAGCTGAACTCGAAAGTGCCTTTTTATACCTTGCAGTTGTTGGCTTTCTTGCTTTCTTGCTTTCTTGTTTCTTTCTTTCTTTCTTCCTTTCTGAGAGAAAAAGAGAGCAGGGGAGAGGGGCAGGGTGGGGGAGAGAGAGAGAAGGGGTGAGAGAGAGAATCCCAAGCAGGCTCCACACTGAGCATGGAGCCCTATGCGGGGCTCAATCCCATGACCCTGGGATCACAACCCAAGCCAACATCAAGAGCTGAATGCTCAACTGACCGGTCCACCCAGGTACCCCGTTGTCATTGCTGGCTTTTCCTGTTTGTCTCCCCAAGTGGCCTCTGACTTCATCCAATAGGCTTTGTCTTCCACTTCTCTTTGTTCACCTCCCTCCATCCCACACCCTGACTTTCAGCACCCAGTGTTGATGGTCTACAAGGCAGGGTCCATGATGTTTTCAGGTGGGCTTTCCTGTCTGGGGGGTGACAGCTCCATTTGTTTCGTATGCATGCCCCTGGCGCCCATATTTTGTCAAAGAATGAGAAGCCTTTCAACAACAGTTGTTTTGAGTCACTTAAAACGATTCAAGATAATTCTACAGTATCCGGGAATATTTCTCCCAGGAGCTCAAAAGCAATACAATGGCAAATATTATAAATAATTCTTCTCAGAGTGCCGGGGTGGCTCAGTCGGTTAGGCGTCTGACTCTTGGTTTCAGCTCAGGTCGTGATCTCATGGTTTGTGAGTTTGAGTCCTGGGTCGAATTACACTCGGGCTCCACTCTCTCCCACTCTTTCTCTGCCCCTTGCCCACTCTCTCTCTCTCTCAAAATAAGTAAATAAACTTAAAAAATTTTTTTTCAATACTTCTTCTCTTCCATTTATTTCTCTGCTGCCCTTTTATTGTTTAATGGCTCTACTTTGCAGGTTGGCCAAGGACACAAAGGGGTTAATTTTAGCTGGGCCAAGAAAGCAATAGCCCAGGCTCAGCATGGAAGGGGTGACAGATAACAAGAGTTTGAGAACTAGGGTGGTGGGGTGGGAGGCTGGGGTGGGCAGTGAATCTCAGAGGGATGGGTCTCCTTCCCCACCTCTAACTGGCACCCGTATCGTGACCGTAGACAATTCTGGATGGCTGAACAACTTAAAATCTTTTTTTTTTTTTTATTTCACATGGTTCTTCCATTCTTGTCGGCAATTATTGCTGATGGCAGGGCATGCTGGTGTCTTGGCAGAGAGGAGCCTTCCCGCTGGGGAGAGGGGTTTTGAATTTTATGTCCCAATATGACTTTGATGGATTCAGACAAATTTCTCAGACTTGGTGGACCTTCGCCCAGGCTGGAAATCTTCCCTGGGCAGCAGGAAACATCTGAGACACCCAGACCCCAAATGGGGTGTTTTGCTTTACTAATCCCCAGATCTTGGTGGACTACAGCCAAAAGAGCTTGAGGAAGGCAGAGCTGGGGTTCAGCCTCCAAGGCCGTAAGTAATAGCAATGGAGTCCCTCCATTCAGAGTTCGGACATAGTTTCTAAGCCCTCTGCTAGGTTGGACCATGCCCAGATCGAGCTGCTCTGGGAGGAGGAAATACAGAGGGTGGGCTCGCCTGGGCTTTGCTACCGTGAAAGGTCTACGCTGGGGCTGTACCATTAAAAGAAGGTCACAAACCATCTGCAGTTATGTGGTCTAGGGAGAGAGGGGTTTGAAAGCAAGACCAGAATGGAAATCACAAGTAGGGTTGGTAGTGGTTGTCAATGGGTAGGAAACATCCGGGAGCAGAACCGAAGAAATCTAGGAGGTGGGCAGTGATGCTACAGTCATGAGGAAGCAGGTCAGTCTGGAAGCTAACGCCATGAAGGCCGGTCATCTACTGTTGTTTCCACCATGTCTAAAGTGTCCTGGAGCCACACAGTGCCATGGTGTAGACGCCGGCAGACCCAGCTGGGGAATGGGATCGGGCTCCTGGCTCTGCAACCAGGACCTAGCCTGCACCACAAGGGATGCCATTTGTAATCTCAGAGCTCAGGAATGAGTGGCAGAAGCCAGCCTCTGTCCCAGCCGCTCATCCTGCTACGATGCCATGCTAAGCCTCTTGGGCCCTAAGTAGAGATGTATCATAGCGTGTTTCCCTTCCCCAATCCTTGGGCCAAACTCCTCGGAAGATTCGTGCCAATGGAATCCTCTTTACAGGCCAAGGATGCAAGCTGTTATTTGGTATGTGTTATGTGTCAGGCACTGTGCCATGCTTTGAGTTCCAAATGTTACCATAAGAATAGTCTTTCAGCCTAATGAATGAGAGAGAGAGAGAGAGAGAGAGGTCTATGTATGTGGGCTTTGAACTCACAGATGTACGAAGTTATGAAGTGATCCAGAGGAAGCGTGCCTCGAGGATATGCAGTGAGGAGCTAATGCCTGGGTAAGGTCTTGAAGAATGAATAGGAGTTCTCCAGGTAGACAGGGGAAGGGAACGCATGACAACGAGGGGAAAGAGCTGACGCGGAAGCACAGAGGCATGAAGTCCCCTGATGTGTTCAGGGAATTGAAGGTTGGGGGAAACGGTCCCAAAGCACTCAGATACCCTGGTAAGGAGTTTGGACTCTATCATGTCGTTGATGGGGAGCCACTGAAGGGTTTTAATCAGGGCGTATGTACACACACACACACACACACACACACACACACATATAGTCATCCAGACAACAAGACAGCTTGAAACGAGAAAGGTTTCCCAAGACGAACGCTGCTACAGCAGGAAGAGGTCGTGATCAGCAGCCGGGAAAGGCAGACAGACTGTGTGCCCGTTTGGCCGACTGACGACATGACCCACAGGCGCTCGTTTCTCCTCCGGATCTTTCCTGCCTACGTTGGCCAAATGCCTTCTCAAATATGCTTGCAGTGCTTTTGCGAGCAGAACGTCTGTGGAAGGCAACGGGTATGGAGGCTCTTTGGGAGAAAACAGGCTATAAATGCAAGACGGAGCCACGCTGCTCCTACTTCCTGAGTGCTTAACACGGCTAGCAAACCTATCGGCTCCCAGTGCCCACCCTGCCACCCAGGCAGGCTTTGGCCCACAGCTTCTCAAGATGCACCGTGCAAAATGGACAGCGACGTCAGCTGCTTGCGGGTGTGCCAAATCGGTTCAGCTAGGGTGTCTGACTGTCTAGGGCCCTCCCCAGCTGTGGGGAGGATTTGTTGGGGCTTGGAGGCTTGCAATACCTTCTCGCCTCCCAGGGCCCACCCTCCAGGAAGGCTCCGAGCAGTCACCGCGGATCCCAGCTTGGAAACCAGATCCACCTGTCCCGGGCTGGCTAATCTCCTAGAGGCTCGGTGACGGTGACGGGCAAATTGATCACCGACTGACAGGTCCCCAGGCCAGTTTGGAACGCCTGCTTGGGGTGAATTCCCCCAGTGCTTCCCGCTCTTTGGAGTTCATGGGAACGTGCTGTTCTTGTACAAACGGGCTGGCACGAATGCAGGCCGGGGAGGCAGGGGGCTCAGGAGCACACAGAACACAGTGGAAAACCCTCAGGGAGCCTGGGAGAACAACTGGCTGCTGTAGGGAGGCTTTTGCGCCTTCCTCGCTATCCCAGACTCACGCCATTTGCAAACTGTGTTTTATTTGCTGTTGCTCCCAAGTGATCAACTTTGGACAGATTTCAGAGACTCGATTTGGTCCCCGACAAACCGTGGGATCGATGGGCACCCAACTTTCCTTCTCGAGGTCCTGGGATCCTCTTGTGTAAAACAAGCCTAGATAATTCCAAAGATTTCTGGCCTGGAGAGAGTGGCGAAACGCTCTGAAGTCAGCAGATGGGGACTTAAACCCAGCCACGGGGCTCTTTTGCTGTGTGGTATTAGGGAAGCTGGTTTCCCTCATGCAGCACGGTGCCCTACTGTTGTGTGGCCTCACCATTAACCACATTAAGTATGACTACTTTTTACTTAGGTGTAACCATATTTCTGTACGCCCATAGCATTTGTCAACAGGAACACATCTTGCGACTTCTCGGCATTAAGCTACAAGTAACGGAAAACTTTTTTTTTAATTTTTTTAAATTTTTAATTTTTTTTTTATTTTTGAGACAGAGAGAGAGAGACAGAGCATCAGCAGGGGAGGGTCAGAGAGAGAGGGAGACACAGAATCCAAAGCAGGCTCCAGGCTCCGAGCTGTCAGCACAGAGCCCGACGCGGGGCTCGAACTCACGGACTGTGAGATCATGACCTGAGCTGAAGTTGGATGCTTACCTGACCTAGCCACCCAGGCGTCCCCGGAAATCTTCTGATTGCACTGGGTAGCCGTGGTCTTCAGGTTACCTTTGCCTGAAGAAAGGGCCAGGCACCTCGTAAGGACTAGCTTCGGCTGGGCCCTGTAACACACTACTGAGATCTGCTGTGATTCTCTCTAGAAAGGCAGGAGAAGCCCCTGGGGCCCTGATGCAAGGGCCACGGAGCTGGGATAAACCCACTAGGGCACCAGGGAGCAAAGCACTCAGATCGTGTTCTGACGTAAGACTGAGCAAGACTTTGGAGGGGCCCTCGGTTGAAAGAATCAACCCATTGTGGGACTCAGGGGAAGCCTTTGTCTCCAGGTGGTGCGACGGGGGGACACCTCTGACCCAGCAGTGCAGACAGCTGACAGATTCTGTCACAGCAAGGAGCCCCCGAAGCAGACCTTGGCTCTATCTAGAGCGGATACGGGGAACACTGGCTCTCCACTTGGGCGTAGACACCAACCACTTCCTTCTGCATTCTCCGGGCTGCTCCTGTATTCGGAGTCCTGAAGAAGAAACAGTAACAAACTGGAGAAGCAACAATATCAATAATTGACAACAATAAAACAATGCAGGCACACATCCACTTAATGAGAAGCAGTGCAGCTGTTAAAAGTGACGCGCATGAAGAGTTTTCCCTAAGATCTGAAGGTGCGCGTCCTATAATGTCGAATAAAATCTAATATATTCACCTGATTGCAAACGTGTTAACCATCGGCTTAGGAAAAACAGTCCCTGAAAGAAATCAATCACTTGACTCTAGGTGGTCCTTGTTGGCTTTCTCCTTTGAGGTATTTGCAAACACTCCAGGATGCATGTCACATTTTGAAATGGAAAAAAAAAAAATTAAGCAGAATTTTCTTGCCATGATATGGAAACGAGCAGGTTGGAGGGCTGTGTCTGCAGTCGGCAGTGTGGCGGCCCTTCTCAGCACGATTGCGAGAAGGTTCTGAACCACGCAAATGCCAGAAGAGCCAAGGAACAATCTTACCAGCCCGCCACCACCACCATCACCAAGCACTGAATGTCACACAAATGCCTTTTGTTCTGGGAGCTCCCAGCGAGAGCGCAAGTAACCACAGCCCTCACAAAAGCACACTAGTTAAGAATATAAATAAACGCGGCTGAAATGTGTTTGTTTTTACAAACGCACAGGAATTTTTATATTCTTTCAAATAGATACTGGTGCTGTGAAAAAAAAAAAACAAAAAACAATCCCTTAGACAGGCGATACATTTATTCCCTCGTTGCTGTTTAGGTTAGGAAAAATCTTTGTCTTCTTTTTGGAATTGTCCCGGGATCCACGGCCCAGGCTTATGGATGTGGTCAGTGTTGCCAAATCTTGGCCTTTTCAAGATGGATTGTGATTTTCCAAAAGCGTTTTGAAGACTCTGTCTGTCCTTAAACCGGGCGATTAATTTGGGAAACATTTTCTGGTAAGAGCAAAATGTGACTGGAAAGACCAGAGACAGAAATCACCTGCCAAGGGGGATGCGGACGGGGCTGGCACCAAGTGCTCTCTCGCATGACCAGCTTTGGAACTCTCCTCTCGCGCAATCTCGGCAGGGGACTATTCCGGGGGCCAGCACTCACTGTCAGGTATTAACTTGCATATGTTTGCAGGAAAAAGCCAAAGCTCTAAATACTGATGGAGAGCTGGTCCCCGCCTAAGCTGCAACCAGAAAATAGATAGAATGAAGCACATCCCATGCCCGTCTTGAAGGAGCTCATCAAAGCCGTCTTTTCGCCATGCCATCATGCACGCGTCGTATTTTTTGGCCCACCTATTTCAGTAGTGGTATCCCTAACAGGATGCGAAACGGCCCGTGCCCGGTGCATCAGCATTTTTATAACGAGCGGGGCAGGAACCTGAGGGCAAAAGGTCAACTTTTGGACAAGAGGAAGATGAATCTTTTCTTCCTGTCCCCCTGCTGCCTGAATCACCTGAAGCAGACAGACCTGGACTTTGTTACAGGTAAATAATTACAGTTGTATCTGCCATAAATATCTCGCTGAAGGGGCCATTGCAAAAATTGAGATTGTATCTCCAAGCAACTGTCAAATGGCTAGAATAAATTCAGGGGACTTGAAATACTGATGTACATTTTCTATCATAGATATCTCTCGGTCTAGACTTTCAGACTGCATCTTGACAGAACACCTAGGATGGCTGAGAAATTAAGGAGTCAGGAACAAAAAAATTACATAGTGTTGGTGTTCTGTGGTTTGTGTCTTCTTTATCTGTGGTCTCGGCAAACAGGAAGTCCTTGTGAATTGGGGGGCTTGCGCAGAAATGTTAAAGGCACAGATCCCTGGGAATTAAAAAAGCCGAGGAGGGTAATAAATCTCAGACGAAAATGGAAAGCCTGAAGAGGTCAGTGAGCTACAGCCAACCTAATATCTGTACTTCTCAGGGCCGCAATAAATCTGACACTACCCCTTCTTGGCTCAGCTGGCTTCTGTGCAGCCGGCAGATCAAAGTCTCTCCCAGTACCCTCTGCAATCACCTGTTTCTCATTGGGCCTGGTGGGTGAGGTGGGCAGGATGGGGGGGGGGGCGTCCCCTCTTTCTCAGAGCCATCTGGGGGCCATATTTAAGCACCCTCAGGCTGTGGTTTAGGGAGAGGATCCTGGGGGGACCTCAAAGGCATTGCCCCAAACTGGAAGAGGCCAAGGATCAGCGGTGGGATGGAGAGGCTGTGAAAGTGACAAAGATTTCCTATCTGGGGACGCTGTCCCGTTGGGGTCAGAAAGGAGGAAGGGAGGGGTACTATTCCTTGGGCTTTCTCGATTGGATCAGAAGAGGTCTCTCACTTGTCAGTTCCAACTGAGCTGGATCTCTGTCTCACGCATGCTCCCAAATTATTCCTTCTCTCCACTCCCCCCACCAAATTATTTATTAATGTGCCCATTTATTTATTATCTAATTATCCCAAATCCCATGTCAGACATCTTACTCGTCCCTAACTCACCTAAGAGCTCTGCAAAGCAGATAGTCTCTTCCTTCAGGTGAGGAAACTGAGGCCTGGGGTGGTTCAACACCTTGGTTAAAGACAGGCCACCGGTGGGTAGCGGAGCTAGGATTTGAATCCAAGCCTCTGTGACTGGAAATTCCAGGCCGTTCTTACTCTGCTACGATAAATCTCCTGTGATCAGTGCACTACTAAATCCTGCAAAGGATGTAAAAATAAACCAGAAGAGGATCCTACTTTTAAAAAAATGGTCTGAAAGTTGAGATCTGACATATCTATAAATAATAGTGATACTGAATAGAGTGTGATAAATGCCTGGAAAGAGGTACAGATAAAATATGAAGGGATTTGGAAGAGGCAGCGAGCGCTTCTGGGCACTTTCTCTGGATCTTGGAGCATCGGTAGGAGTTGGGCCTCTGGCTCTAAGGGGAGAACATATTGCAGCAGAGAAAATGGCTGTTCAGAGGCCCCAGATAACAAAGCCTGGAGGGCATTAAGGGGACTTCAACTAGAGGAAGTTGGTAGAAGCTACCTCAAGAGGACGACTGAGAGGGCTGGTGGTTTAAGTGAGTGCCTGTCTTTTAATAACTGATAAAGAGTTTGGCCTTTTTCTCCTATCAGCAACAGAACGTGATCGAAGGTTTGGAAGCATGTGATTGAGAAGGCTTATTTTTCCGTGGCAGTGTAGACAATAAATCGGAGGAGAGAGAGAGAAAAGGCAGACGGACAATTGCCCTAATCGTAGTTTTCAGGACTTCGACCGTGCACACTGCTGCATTTCTATTCATTTCTGGCTTTGTGGGGAACATAACCTCTCGGTGTCCATCAACACAGCCGTGTGGAGTCCTAAGGGTCCTGTGCCGTTACTTTGAATCATTGAGCAAGTTCCCAGGGGCTGAGTGAGCGTCCAGGTGTTGACAAGGATGTGAGTAAAGTGGTAGGTCCCTCTTGGCTTTCTCCAGGGGCTCGTCCAGGGAGCCTACCATTTCCAGACCAGCATCTCCACAGGCTTTCCCTTCTCAAGCATAAAGAATCCCTCTCCGAGAAACGGCTGATATATTAGAAAGAGGAGCATAGTCTATCTGGAGAAGAGAGGGCTAGGACCCAGGACCCCAGATGTCAGGCTCTGTCCTAGCCTTAAACTTCTGATTGACTTTGGGCCACCCACCTTACCGCTTTGGATTCAGTTTTGTCGTATCCCAAACATGGAGAATGTAATTCCTGGTTCACCTAGGGTCAGGTGGGATTATGTTGTGCAGATTACACAGGGTATCAGTTTTCAGACTGGGTCTAAAACTCGACTTCTTTGGCGATGCTTCAGCTGGGCACAGGCTGAATACAAACCCTTGAATCCACTGCATCTGTACATACTGGGCTCCTGCTGCAAATGTGTAAGGAATGATGATTTAAACCACTGGTGATACAGGGGCGCCCGGGTGGCTCAGTCAGTTAAGCTTCCGACTTAGGCTCAGGTCATGATCTTGTGGTTTGTGGGTTCAAGCCCCATGTCGGGCTCTGTGCTGACAGCCCAGAGCCTGGAGCCTACTTCAGATTCTGTGTCTCCCTCTCTCTCTGCCCCTCCCCTGCTCGCTCTCTCTCCTTCTCTTTCTCTCTCTCTCGAGTATAAATAAATAAATTTTAGAAAGAGGATAGCTTTGGGGTGCCTGGGAGGCTCAGTTGGTTAGGCATCTGACTTCGGCTCAGGTCATGATCTCACAGCTCATGAGTTCAAGCCCCAAGTCGGGCTCTGTGCTGACAGCTCAGAGCCTGGAGCCTGCTTTGGATTCTGTGTCTCCCTCTCTCTCTCTGCCCTACTCCTGCTCATGCTCGGTCTCTCTCTGTCTCTCAAAAATAAATAAACATTAAAAAAATTTTTAAATAAATAAACCACTGGTGATATATTAAAAATAATTCAACTGGGAACCAGAAGCTACGAAGGAGATTCCAGGATCCACCCTCAATAGTTGTGAGACCCTCAGCAAGAAGTTTATTTTCGCCCTGAACGGCTGCTTCTTCATCTGTCATGTGCTTGGTTTGAATAGCTGATCTGTGTCCTTTCCCCGGGATGAGGCTCTATTTCTCCATTGTGTGGGAATTATAGGAATACATACGCCATAAATTAAAACAATGTCTTAACTAATACTTAAAAGGTAAGGCTCTGTATCCCATCAGCTATGCAGACTAGGAGTCAGCCTTGGGGCCGTCAAAACAGGCAGGAAGCAAAGCCAAAATGCATGCACGTTCGTCTTAGGAAAGCCGTCTAAGCCCTCACTCGGAGCTCACCAATCCTTAGTTTGTGCAGAATTCTAACACGCGTGGCTGTTTGACGGCACGCCGTGCAGCAGAAAACCCTGCAGCAAGACAGTGACAGCTAGAAACAGGTACTTGGGAAGCAGGACCGGGTGACTGACACCAAGCAGGTAGGAACGAAAAGGGCGAGAAGCACGGAGGAACTGAAGCAAGCGTCCGAAGCTGCTTGAAGACAGGCGTCGCCGATCAAGGGAGGAAGGATCCTCCCACCGGCTAGTTCTAGCCACCGCTCTAGGGCAAGAGTTGCGCTCCTGCGAAATCCAGAGGAATCTGAGACAGTGAAAACATTGGCTCCGAGTTGGAAGAGATGAGTCCGTAGAGAAGCAGAGCAAGGCATACACCGAATAGTCATTTTAAAAAGGCAAGCTGTCACATCTGAGGTCCGAGGGAAAAAGTGACTTAAGAAAAGCATGAAATACAAAAAGCGCACGTGGAGCCAGCGGCTCCGATGTTAAGAAGACTGTCAAAGTGGTTCAGGTAGACGCACTAACTGATGTCCCAGGAATGACCCTGAGTCGTTGCGGTTAAAAATAAATGATGTCGTGCAGCCTCTACTGCAGGAAGCATGGAAATGCACGATGACCCCGGGGGGGGGGGGGCAGGGGGGGAAGCTTTGCAACAAACAGAGTGAACTGGGGAAGGGGGCGGTTGGAGAATCAAGCTTTGGTTCTTAGAGGGTTAAGGCTCAGTTATCTGGAAATGCCCTTATCTAAATTCCCCATAAAGTCAGGTCTTCCTATGGCCGTTCTCCTTCTTCTAGTGGGTTACATGAGATTCTGGCCTCAGGGGGTTTGGGGTGGGGGGTGGGGCTCCCAGGAGGCCCTAATGGACGCCGTGCCCAGAATGGCCAGGCGTCTGAAAGAGGCTTTGGTTGCTGTCAAGCGCTCTGTCCGTCTCTATTTTGTGCTGCTTGGGGAGACACACGGAGAGCAAGCCTTTCTAGAACCCCCAGCTGCCTCAGGCTGGACAGCATTTCCTTCTTCTCTTTCCACCACCTGGCCAAGGCCAAGAATTTGCAACAAAGTTTGTAGATTTGATGACTGCGGGGGGCCTGCGGGATGGTGGGGGATGTGCAGAAGACTGAGCCTGGACAAAAGGCCAAGGAAACCCCAGTCTGGATTCCTGTTCCTTGTGGTTACTCTTCCCTCACACGACTGCTGTAAAAGCAGAGAAGCCTTCTGGACTGTGGCCAGGAGGAAGCCTGAGACCACTTCATGGGCGTAGCACTGGGCTGGGGCAGGAGGGAAGATTCTGAAGGGGAGAACTTGGCTTCTGTTGCCACGTTAGCACTGAGGGCACCTGTTAACTATCGAATGTGAACAGACTCTAAATCTGAGGTCTGCCTGGGGCCACCCCTCTAAAATAGGGGATGTACCCCATGTCCCTCCAGACGCTCGGGATGGTGGGATGCCTGCCCCAAGGCAAAGCAGGGAACGCAACTACAATGAACACTTTGCTAAGCCCTTTCCTGCATTTGCTCCCTGAGTCCTCACTGCAGCTCTGTGAGGTGAGGCATTGCTGGACCCATTTCACAGACAGTGGCTCTGAGGCTCAGAATGGTGAAGTGGCTTTCCTGTGACAGATGCGGGTTTTAAGTCAGGTGTATCCAATGCCACCAAGTTGTCTGCTTCTTTCGCTCTACGGGCTTCCTGGAGGACAGAGAGTGAATGCTCCTGGAGGCAATTTCTCCATGATGTTTGAGAAACTCAACCTCTGTTCTCAATCAGCGACAGCAGCCCTTGGGAACTTGTTAAAGAATGCAAATTCTCGGCCCCGCCTCAGGCCTCCCGCAGGAGAAATTCTGGGGAAGGGTCCTGCAATTTGTGGTTCAGTGAACCTTCCAGGTGATTCCGATTGCAGCTAAAGTTTCAGAAGCGCTTCTCTAAGGCCTTGCTACTCAAAGTGCGGTCCCAGGACCAGGCGGGAGGCAGCAGCAAAAAGCCCGTGAGAAGGGCAGAATCTCACATCCCCCTCCTGGACCTCAAATTCGAGTCTGCCTTTCAACAGGATTCTCAGGGGTTCAAGAGCACATCAAAGTTGCAGAAGTAGGTGGCTCTGCTGGTTGAAGGCATTGCTGACTCCATCCTGTGGTGCATAAGCTGAGCAGTAAGCAGGTCCTCTAGAAGTTTCAGGAATGGGCTGGCATCAGTCCAGGTGGAACAGACAGGTAGGCATGGGTGAGCAGGCTGGGCTAGACTGTGAATGGTCAGGTGAGGCCCAGTGCTTTAATGTTCTGCTTACTGGAGGCTAGAGGCCCCCGGCTAGACCTTTGGAAGAGACGGCATCCTCTGAAGACTTCCTTTTTGCTCAGTGTTCCCTGGAGGACAGGGACGAAAGGCTTTCTCCTTTCTCACCAAACTGATGAATACAGAGTAGTTGCTAAGCTGTCTGGGCTGAGAAGGATACTGTCCATGTCTGAGCTCAGGGGTAATGAGTTCTGGGTTCGATTAGCAATGCCTGTCATGGATATGAAATTGGGCAATAGCCGTATGTGTGCTGCACTGATGTGTGAGGGTAGAGGGGTCAGAGGACCAAGAGTTTGAGCTAATCAGTGAAGAAATTTGACAAACACTTAATTGCAGATACATTTTTCTCTTTGCAGAGTGTATGAGCCGATTCTCCTATATCCTTTTAAAAACCAAACTACGGTTTTTGAAAGGTAAAAATAAATATGGTACAAGAAATGCAAACACAATACAAGTATGTAAACCCTCTTCTCCTGACAACCACTCTCAACGGTTTCTAGGGTATGCCTCCAGAGGTATTTTTAAAAATTTTTAATGTTTTTTGTTTTTATTTGAGAGAGTGAGAGACAGAGCACGAGCAGGGGAGGGCCGGAGGGACGAAAACAGAATCCGAAGCAGGCTCCAGGCTTTGAGCTGTCAGCACAGTGCCCAACACGGGGCTCAAACTCACTAGCAGCGAGAACATGACCTGAGCTGAAGTTGGACACTCAACCGACTGAGCCACCCAGGTGCCCCTGGAGGTATTTTTATACACACACACACACACACACACACACACACACACACTTTACTTTGCAACTTATTTGGAGTTTGGCTCACTCTAAAAATTTTTTTCCAAGGTTATATAGTATTCCGTTATTTGTAGGCCCCATGATTTATGTAGCTAGTCCTCCATTAATGGATATTTTGATTGTTTTAGATCTCTTTGCTTCTGATTACACGTTACACTGCAAAGGATATCCCTGTACGCATGTCTGTGTTCTCAAGTGAGAGCATGTCAGTAGGACCGATGGTCCAAGGGAATGTGCATTTTAAATTTAGACGCTTCAGGCCCAGTTGACTTCTCAAACATTTGTGCCAATTTTCACTCCCACCTACAATATACCAGCTGGCATTAAAAAAAAACGTCTTTTCATTTTGAAATAATCATGCAGTTACAAAAAGTTGCAAGCACAGTAGTGCACAAACAACTTTTTTTTCTGAACCATTTGAGACTACATTACAGACCCAACCTCCCCCCAACCCCCCCAGTCTCGGAATACATCGTTGCTCATTTCCTAGGAGCAAGCACACTCCCATGTAACCACAATACAACCTTCCAGATCTGATAACTGGCAATCCTCTGACCTTTTGAATATCACCAACAGTCCCAATAATGTCGCTCATAGTGAACAGGTCCAGGCTGGAATCAGCTGTTGGTTTCAGTGTGGTGTCTCATTTGGAGGAGTCCTTCCACTCTCCCTTGAGTGGGGACCAATTTGCGGAGTGGTCCTCAGTTTGGGTTTCTCCAGTGTTTCCTTGCGATAAGATTCCAAGCACTCACCCTTGGCAGAGATATCACACAAGTGACGCTGGATCTTCTCCCCGCATCCGAGCAGGGGCACACGAGTTTTATTTGTCCCATTTCTGTCGACGTTCACTTTGATCACTCACTTCCGGGGGTGGCTGTTTGCTTCACTTCAAAGTGACGTTCTCTTTACAATTAATTAGTATTTTGTTCGGAGGGATTTGGGCACAAATTAGTATTTTGTTAGGAAGGTCTTGGAAACCGTGTAAATACCCATCAGATTTTCAGTGTACTCGTGTATCGATATTTCTTAGTATGTTTTTCTATTTTATTCCACAGGTTATGTTCCATGACAATCATTCTTTATTCGGTGGGAGCCCTTCACAGCTGGCTCCTGTGCACGTCTGACTTGTCTACAGTCTCACTCTTTGAGGATTCTTGCCTTCTGGCACCAGGAATGTTCCGACTCATCTTACACTTTCCCTGTCTCAGTCCTGGATTCAGCTATTTCCCAAAGAAGCCCTGTTTCCTTTTAGAAGCCCTGTGAGAATAATATTTACACACACACACACACACACACACATTAAACTTACATTTATTTCTATACCTATCTATGTATGTTGAAAGTGACAAGTTCACAATGGTGCTTTCAATCCAACACTCCAAGGGTGAGCCTGGTTTTCTCTCTTCCTGTGTTTTTTTTTTTTCTCTTCCCATATTTTTAACACTCCTCTTTGACAACAAGAACCTTAGATCCTATTACCCTGGGCATATTTGCTGATTTGTTCAAGCCTCATGTATATAGCACATCTCCCATGTTGATCACCACCCTTCCCCCCCAACAGATTCCCTCCAAATTCAGTCGGGCTTTGACACTTTATGCTGGGCCACCCACATGGGGCTCCCCCACTGCACCATCTCCCCTCTGGGGAAATCCCTCCCCACTTTACTCGGGCCACCCCTCCATGCAGGTCCTCCCTGGTCCTCTCGGGAGGTGACTCCCCATGTAGAGCCACACTCCCCAACATGGATTCCCCCACTGTGCTGGCCTCTGGCTCCCACCCTGAGTCACCGTGGCTCTCCCCATCCTCAACCACAGCATGGACACCTACCTTGTTCAGCCCCACCTGAAAGCTTTAAGACTGAAAGGAACGGATGGGAAGCAGAGGAAGAGGGAGAGGAAGAAGGAAGAGGAGGAAACCAACCAGTGTTTTAATGGCCTTCATTGTTCCCTACTGTGCCTCTTCATATTCCCCACCATCATGGGGACCTTTCTGCTTGTAAGGAGCCTGGAGGTTTTTCCTGAAAAAGAAGAGAGATGCATGATGTTGGGTTCTGGACTTGATCAAGTGTATGTGAGGACGTGTTTCTGAAATTATGAGTGGGTCCCAAATCCACCCTTGACACTCTTCTTTTGGGTGACCTGTGCAAATTTGGAGTAGACGTCAAGACAGGATAGGACGTGCAGAAAATATACTCGAGGCAATGGTGGCAAAAGGCAACAGAGAGGGAGAGTCTGACTGATGCTGACTGACCTTGAGTGAAGGAGAGAGGGTGGGTGGAGGCGTTTCAGAGTGCAGGGAAGTTCTAAGGGAAGTTTGACAAGGCTTTCAGAGAGTGCCATGCCACACTCGCCCATCAGAAGGCCTCTGTCTCCCAGGAGGGCACCTGCCTCAGTATCCCTGCCATGCTGGGGGCACTGTGGAAACAGCGGTGGCAGCATGGAGGTATTGAGGAGTTCAGAGCACAGCAGTGGGGTCTGACGTCAGAGATCTGAGAGGAGCCCTCTCGTGGCTGCCACAGGAGCAGAAGGGCAAGGTGCCCATCTAGAAGGGAAAGCCTGAATTGTAACCTATTAGCAAACAGACACGTCAGCAATCAGAGAGAAGGAAACTGCCGCCACGAGCAGAGGCACACAGAAAAAGGAGGAAGGAAAGATGAGCAAAGAGGAAGACAGGTAAGCTCTCCTGCCAGGATCCCATGCAATTGGCTCTGCATTTTTAGGCTGGTAAGTCGAGGCGCCCCCTGATATATCCCTTTGACTGGAACCAGTCATTTGGAGACCAGCCATTTGCAAAGCCAGACTAGCCTCCCGAAGGCCCACCCCACCTATTACTTTCTTGACTCTCGGATCTTTGATCCCTTGATTCCTTTTGCACCTTAACTCCCCTTAACTGACTCTCCTTCCTTCTTGGCAACCCATTCATATTCCTTTCTTGGGTTTAGCAACCTCGGTTTTCAACACGGCATGGGTTTTCAACATGGCATGCTTCCTTGGGCTCAGGGGCTCCCACAGCTGTATGTGGGATCATTTTCTGTTCCACTTTTTCTCAGCAGGGCCCCCTGGCCAATCCAGGCCCTTGATCTTCAGTTCCCAGTGTTAGTGGCAAGTCAGGGAGAGTGGGGACAGCATGCTGGCCAGAGCACATGGCTCCGACCGGAAACACTGGAAGAGAGCAAGGGAATCCCCACAGTCCTGGGCCTTCTGGGTTAAACTGACTATACTCTTTGTCTTTTGTTATTGCCCACAGGCTTCTGGTTTTACCTCTAATACTAGGAAATAAGTCCAATCTTTACATCTGTAGAGCAGTGGTGCCTCTTTCTAGGTTTGATAAGAATGCTGGGAAGCATGTGATGGCATTTTATAGGTGAGAAAGCGGACAGCCCAGAGAGGGTTAAGTGATGGGCCAAAGGTCACACAGCTAGACTAGACGGGGCACAGCTGGGTTAATGCTTAGTCAACTCTTCTTCCCACAACACCCTACTTTCCTATCTATTGTGTGCCCCCAACTCATGGATCCCCTCTCAGCTCTCCTGAGAGCCTGCTACATTAATCCTGATCCCTTCCCCCACCTTCCGCAACCTTCTGAAATAACTTGCTCTACTGAATCATCGCTTTACCTACAAGATATAATTTTATTCTACTGCCTCTGATTTCATTATCTCTGTTTTGTCACTCGATCTCGCCTTTTCTAGGGGTTCCAAAGGATTTACAATGAATGATAAGAATGGAATTATAAGCACCAAAAAATAGAGAATAATTAAATGTCAGTCATGGCCGTGATAGAGTGAATGGAATTCTGTATCTCACTATTTGGGGCGCCGACTACGATGATACTCATTAACTGTTTTTTCTTCTTAAGGCTGTGAGTTTGGCTGGGAATTCAGCTGCTCATGATGCGTCCTGCTTACCTTTTGCTCCTCAGCCCCACCCACGTGCTTCCCCTTGCAGAAGATAAGCATCTCCGGGAGCGAGAATTTTCAAATGAGATTGTTTATGCATCACAGAATAAGTATTAACAGCTAAAGTGCATTCATATGGTGATTGTTTTCTGGTGATGAGAATGGGAAGTGTTATTTCTCTATTAAATCGTGGAGGCCGCGGGATTATGCGCACGCCGCCCTGATGGGCCAGCTCTGTTTCTGTCTACTCAAAGCGAGGCTCGGAGTCTCATTTTCAGACTTGACTCTTCTGTAAATTGGCCTGAATGTTCTGTGTGCATGTGGGCATTGGTGGCAAGGAAAAACAATGGTTGCCAAACACGCATGTTGGGTCTACTTCGAAGTCTGCTTTACAGGCGGATGGTGCCCCCGTCTCCCCTGGGGTCGGTCCTGTGCCCCACCCTATAAGGGACACGGTAAGTGCAACCAGGGAGGAAAGGCGTGGCACAGGAAGAGCAACTGAAGAAGCCTGGAATGTGTAGGATGAAGAGGCAAAGGGTGGAACGGGTATGAGAGCTGTCTTCAAATACCTGGAGGGAAAGATTCAGTTCAGGAACACAAAACTAGAATTTAAAGATAGAAGGTTTCTGGTTCCGGGGCACCTGGGTGGCTCCGTCGGTTGGGCGGCCGACTACAGCTCAGGTCATGATCTCGCGGTCCGTGAGTTCGAGCCCCGCGTCCGGCTCTGTGTTGACAGTTCAGAGCCTGGAGCCTGCTTCCGATTCTGTGTTTCCCTCTCTCTCTGCCCCTCCCCTGCTTGCTCTCCATCTCTCTCTCTCTCTCTCTCTCTCTCAAAAATAATAAACGTTAAAAAAAATAATTAAAAAAAAATAACATTTCTGGTTCGACAAAACAATACTATTTCACATTAGTGCAGTACCTAACTACTCACAAAGTCCTTTCCAAAGCACTGTCACTAGACGGTTATCTCCAGGAGGATAGAAGTTTTGCCAAATTTTGTTTTCTCGCTTAATATCCACAGCTGCTATGAGAGCATTTAGACGTAGGAAGTGCCCAATAATCCCAGCTGAATAAGTGAATGAATGAGCGTGTGCATGTGGGGCTTGACGTTAGAAGCCCATTTTGCAGATGATAGAAACTGAGGTTCAGACATGTCCAGTGGTTCCCGAAGCTCACATAAGCTAAGTCATCTTGAACCCAGGGCCTCTAGTAAGAGTCTCCTGGCTTACTCGGGGTTTAACGATGCAGGCTTTCTGCAATAAGTTGGGCATCTCCTGTGGTAGTTAGTGAGCCCCTCATCAGAATTTGAACAGGCGATTCATGCTTCTGCTACTGTTATTTCCTGAATTATTACTGTTATTTCCTGAAAGTCACCCTCAGAGGGGTCGGGTGGACCACAGCATGGCTAATTTTCTTCATGTCAAGTTAGTAAGAACGTGACTTCCCGTACTTTTGTCTTGCCATTCCTTATCTCTCCTCTTTTTTGTGTGCATTTTTCCTGCCTCCCAACTTTCTGGAAAACTCTCCCATAAGGCTTCTCTTTCAGTCTTTGCCCCTCCCTCGGAGTATGAACTATTCTCGGAGGGGAGAAGAGGTAGGAGAACTCTTTCCAGTCACCCTGGAATCACACCAATCAGGCACCTCGTTCTCCATTTAGCAAGAGTCCAGCCTTGCTCACAGCAGCTATGCTGAGGGTCCTCACCTTTTGCCCCACCTGGTTCCATGACCCATCCCCAAAAGATGATCCCTACGTGTACCCAGCCAGGTCTCCAGCTTCTTCACAAAGCTTAGAAAGACTGCCCTAGCTGGCGTCTCTGGGTGGCAGGGAACCCAGGAAGAGAAATGATTAGAAAGAAATATTCATTAAAATGGCTAAGGGTGAGGGAACTTGAAAGCGTGAGATAACACAGACCTACCACACTCCTGTTTCCGTCAGAGTCTGCGAACCCCCTCCTTCTCAGATGGATGCCCTCCTGTGACTTGAAGTCCCTTTGTCTCTGAAGGAGAGTCAAGTGCAACCCTCTCACCTGGCCTTTGTTATTCATGCTCTGGGCACAGGGGCTCTGGGGTCCCAGGATCTCAGAGAACCACACCCCATTACTTCCCAGCCATTGTTACGACCCAGAAGGACAAGAAACAACGGAATTTCAAGAAGCACCCAGCAACAAGAAGATAGTTAATGGGACCACTAATAAGAAAGCAAACCTTGTACAGAAAATCCGTCTCTCTACTTTCCTCTCATCAATATTGCTCCGAAAGTCAATTTGTCACCATACAGTCAGAAAGCTCACCCCGGTCTCCTTAAATGTTTCACGCTAGGTTTACCCAACAAGAGTAGTAAAAATAATGACACCATTATTCCTCTTCCCTCTTTGTTTTCGGTGCTTCACTTGCAGATTTGAATAATGAATTATACTCACATTATCTGTACTCTCTTGCTCTTGACTTCCTCTACTGGCTAAAAGTGAAGCTATTATCTGATTGTCAAAGACTGAGGAGGGTTTCCTCCTGCAGTCAGTGATCCTGTGATGTAGATACGCTCTGGAGTGAATTTATCGAGAGTACAATTTCAAGCTATATAAGAGAAAATTACCAGCCAGTGTGGAAATGAATCTGGAACCTGGTGAAATATTAAATATTTCATTAGTAATCCTTTTGGAACAAAAATAAGTAGACAACAGAATTAGTTGTGAGTTAGGCATAAAAGCCTAATTAATGTTATTGTATTCGGCTGATTGACTTCGAGGCTATTAAATCATTATTTTATTGTCTGGGTCTCTGCCTTGTTCAGGCTAAAGAAGCCATTTCATCGGAAAAACTGTGTTCTTCCTCTTCTTTTTCTTCTTCTTCTTTTTTTTGTAACTTCTGCGCTTCCAAGGAGACCCACGCGTGTGCCCGAACTTGGTTTCTGACACCGTTGAGGTTGCCCCTTTGAATGGACCTTCTTGTGCATTTTAGAAGACGTAAAGTCCACCTCTGCCATGGAGAACACATTGGAAGTGGATATGGCAACCACCCCGGGAGATCAGACGCACGTCTGGAAGGTATCTGGAGCTCATGCTGTCTGTGAGTTTGCACCAACAGGTGGGTGTCCCACCTACTGTTCCTCTTTATCTCCATCTTCATTGTCTTCATCTCCTTCTGCCTCTTGCACAATCTTGGCTCCATATTCCATTCCATAGTCCGTCATCCGCAGAACCAGGCAAAATAAATCTCTCTTACACATAAGAACATGTCTGAACCTATTTGGGATGACCGTCTCCAAGTCTTTACTGCCAGTCCCACAGGTGCCATTTAGCAAGGACAGATGTTGAGGCCTAACTGAAGTATCCAAAGGGAGCGTCTCATGTCTTAGCCTGGGTCTGGAGCATGGTGGCCACTGACATCAATATTATATGACATCTGTAAGTGAATTGGGGAAAGGTTCTCTTCCTTTGTGCCATTGCAGCCTCCCACCAAGTCATATAGTCCTTGGCGACTAAAGTGCAGGTTTGGATTTTGGCACTGCTTGTTCCCTTGGCCAGGCTTTCTTGAGCAGTGAACAACCTGAACGACCATACACAGCAGACCCAGGCTGGTCTCTTTTGGCAGCCCTGGCTCTCAATAAAGATGTAAAGTAGGCAAAGTCCATCTCTAGGGCTTTCCATCTTGGCCTTCCTGTTCTTTCCTTTTCTGTCTACCCATCCAGATGCTAGAACTTATTCTTTAAGAAGGTGGTCTTTTTTCAGGGGACTTCAAAATCCCATTTTAATAGGGTTTCCTTAAAGAACAAGAAAACTTTGAGATGCAAAGCAATACATTTTATTTTATTTTATTAAAATTCTTTTTTTAAGTTTATTTATTTTGAAAGAGAGAGAGGAGAGAGTGAGCATGAGCAGGGGAGGGGCAGAGAGAGAGAGAGAGAGAGAGAAAGAATCCCAAGCAGGCTCTGGACTCTGCACTGAGCCTGATGTGGGGCTCAGTCGCATGACTGTGAGATCATGACCTGAGCAGAAATCAAGAGTCAGATGCTCAATCCACTCGGCTGCTCACACACCCCTAAAGTAACAGATTGTAAAGGGGCAATTGCAGGCACACGCAAAAGCCCAAAAGGCTTTCCAATGTCTTACGATTGAACTTCTGTTGGCTGCTTTGGGGAGAGAGGTGTCTATACAATAGGTAAAGTTCCTCTGCCTGGATTCTGGCGATCAATTGACCAGCCTTTACTTTTTGGGTGTTAAGGCCATTCTCAACATGACAGAAACCAGGCCAAGGGGTGGGCCAGACATGAAAATCCCTGGGAGTTGGGCTCTGGTGGTCTAGTTAGAAATTTATCTGGGCTGCTTTTGGCTTCTGCAGAGACTAAGGGAATAGAGAGGCCCATTACATAAACAGTTCGGATCCCACTCAAGCCAAAATGGGTAGCCTGGGACATGTGATAACATGGAACTCTCTGGCCACATCAGTCTCACTTGAAAATAACTCTCAACTTTTTATAAAGTGTAGCTATAACCCAATACTCACTTTTTCTTACCACTCTCCTTTTCTTTTTCCTTTTTCCTTCTGAGAAGCAAATGGAAAAAGCAAAGGAAGAAAGAACGTGGAGTTGAAAGGGATTTTTCCCATGTTAGTGGGCATAGTGGCTTGGAATCAGGTGGAAGCCTTTAATTTTTATATTTTTAAGATCAGTAGCTGTATTTTCTCTGGCTAGAACTGATGGCAGTAAAATCGGATCCGTAATTTGGAAAGAAATTAAGCAGCTCTGGATGGGCGTGCAGCCTGGTTCTGCTTTCCTAATACTAAATCTAAAGTTTCGTAATGACGGGGATGTGATTAGTAGGGCGATCTTTCCTCGGGTCCTGTGGGTAGACGTCACAGAGGGTTGGGAGGGGGAAGGGAGAAGCTAGTGCTTCCCCACGTATGATCGATAACCCTGGCTCCCAAATGCAGTGGATTTGTACCAAGGAAAATCACACTGCTCTGCTCTGAGTACCAGAGCACGGCAGTGCTCTCCAGCAAGCCTCCTGGGAAACCTGCCTGGTCATGGACGAAGAGGGGCATGAGCTCAGCGGGACAGAGCCTGTGAAGGAGGCCACAGTCTCATCTCAAGTTGGCCATCTTATCTCAGAGGGGTCACACCTGTTTCACAGCTCCGGCTGAGGCCCTTCCTCTCAACTTCGTGAGGGTCCTTAGCACCAGCAAGATGGGCTGGGTGAATGATGGAACCTCCACAAAGCCACCACACGCCTGCTGAGGCAGGAAGCGTGTACATTCCATGCCCATTTACTGCACCCCTGGCCCGTTCCAGATGTCCAGTACCTTGTAGGGCATTCAAAGACAACACAGGAACAGCCCTGACCTGAAGGAGATCATCATCGGATGGATGAAGCCGGAATAGACACAGACAGTGAATGAAGTGAGCTCAGAGCTGAATGGAAGCACGGAGGAGGGCCCCCCTTGTATTTTTGGAAGTGGCTAGAAGAGTTGGTCTCAACTTGGAGGCAGCGAGAGTGGGGTTTCTTCTAAACCTGAGATCAGGATAAACCTGCCAGCCAATCCAGCTTGTGTCGTCGGTGTTCTCACTGCATCTGCCACGGGGAGGCCTGGGGCTCTGCCAGCTTTGACCTTGAAGGCCCCTCTTCCCGGGTGACCCCTCAGTCTCAGGCCAACCAGGATGGCTGTTCACTCCAGCACAGGCTGGCAAGTGGGAACAGATACTACTCTATTTTATGGCCTATTTCATAGAAACCTATGAACTCCTGCTCGGGTGGGGTTCTGGAAACACCCGGATACCTTGGAAAGCAAAATTTAAATACTAACTCTGGTGTTATAGTGGTTAGTCTTAACTGCATTAAATTCTTCCCTTGATTTTTGTTTCCATCTTTATTTTTAGAAGTTTATTCATTTATTGAGAGAGAGAGAAATGAGCAGGAGAGGGGCAGAGAGAGAGAGAGAGAGAGAGAATCCCAAGCAGGCTCTGTGCTGTCAATGCCGAGCCCGATGTGGGGCTTGAACTCATGAACCGCGAGATAATAACCTGAGCTGAAATCAAGAGTCAGAAGCTTAACCGACTGAGCCACCCAGGCGCCCTTTGGTTTCTACCTTTAAAGGGCCTCAGCCGGGAGAGCCGAGGGTTGGAACTCTTAGGGTGCAGGCCCCGGGGGTCAGCGGCCCTGCATCATTTGCATCCGGACAGGCTTGGCAGCAACTTTGCAGAACCTCGTGACGTGGCTGGAATCCACCTGCTGTCGCCTCCCTGACTTTATTCACTTCCCAGAGGCCAACTTCACGGACATGGGGGAACCTGCTGGGCATCCAGCTCCATTCTAGACACGGTGACAAACAGGTCTACAGGCACAGATCCTGCTCAGAAGGACAGTTCATGCTCCTCCTGTCTCTCCTGGGGTCCAGCCAGCTGGGCCTAAGTGTCTGCTGAGCACTTAGTAAGTGCTGCTTCTTTGCCAGATGCAAATGTGCAAGGCGGAGGTCAGGGTTTTTTTTTGTTTTTTTGTTTTTTTTTTTGGCGAGGGGGAATGTGGACGTTAATCAAATAACCGCACAGGTAATGCATTAAACTTGTGGTTGGTGCTAACAGGAAAAAATGATAGGGAGCTCTGAGAATATAAAACAGGCATCGTCCCCAGTGAAGGAGTTGGAGAACTCTGTTCCAAGGAAGCGACATTAAAGCTGGGACAAGAAAGGTATAAACGATAAAGAGAGGAGGAGCAGGATGGAGAACGTTCCATGCCCTGAGAGGCAAATGCTTTTCAGAATGAGGACGCGTGCAACCCGTGTGTAGAAGCAAAGGGGTGCATTGAGTGAGTGGCTGCAGAGATGGTGAAGCCAGGCAGGTGGGCCTTTGGAGATTGTTTAGGACCCTTTGTTATATTCTTAGAGCAATGGGTAAAGGTCAGGCAATGCAGAGCTCTGTTTGCTGCGCTGCTGAGAGAAGGAAGATCAGGGAGGGTGCATAGGGTGGGGCTGAGACATGCGTTGCCCTTGAAAGGAGGGAGAGGGGAGCAGGACAGACACTGGCTTGGGAAACCCGTGGACATGTCATTTCAGAGATGGACCAGACCCAGCACATCCTCGGGGGGTGAATAACCTGTCTGAGGAGCTATCCCACAAACGGACTGGTGTAGAGGGAGCTGCAAACCCCCGTTCAGTGTCCGACCATTTGAGTTTCTACCTCTTTCTTGCCCTTGGGCAAGTCGCTTTACCCCCCTGAGCCTTTTCTGTACCAGTAATAGATATATGAACACTTTGTGAACCATGAAAATTCTCACAATACAAGGTTTCATTTTTAATCGCGTAAGGTTGAAGTCGGAAGACACGTTGGTGATGTAACACTCGCTTTGCTCAAGAAAAACGGAGGCCAAAGATGGTTTGACATGGGCCCAGAATCGTTCTGCAAGCTAGAAGCAGATAGAACCTGGGGGAGGGGGCAGCCGTGCTGACCTCCGGGCTTGTGTTCCTCCATCAGGCCACCACCTAGCTGATAACTCCACCTGGACCTCCCAGTCTTGGTCTTGTAAAATATGAAGCAGACAGGAAGTCCCCAGTTTAGGGCTGAGTCCCCCAGACAAACATCTAGAACCCCGCACCGTAACCTCACTGATTCTTCTTGCCCGCCCTGCAGCCAACACTTCTCCAGAAACCTCAGCAAAACTCCCTAACAACGGAGAAGGGCTCTGTTGTTCAATGAAACCTACAGATTCGTCAATTTATAAGAAATTCAATTCATTGCTGTTTGGTTCATTTAAAGCCTCTGTCGATGGGGGGCAGAGAAGCTCCGCCAGAATCTATGGGTGGGGTCTCCACCCTTTGTATAAAGGCAAAGCCAGGATGTAGAAGCAAAGGAGGGAAACGTGGGTTTCGAGGTGGGAGGAAAGGTCTTTTCGTCATAGATCCGGATGGGGCAGAGTTTCTGGCTGCAGGTCTGGCTTGCTGGGGAAGGCGCTGGGTTACACTTACCGAGGTAAGCGTTTGAAATCCTCGAAGGGTCTGTGTTCTACATGGGGGTCTCCAACTCAGAGCATCTGGCCAGGGATTCAGCAAACATGTACAAAAACAAGTGTCACAAGCAACTGACAATGAAGGTGAGGTGGGAAGGAAGGGCTTTGGGAGGTAGTCGCACTTGCTTTCAAATCCCAGCTTCACCATTTGACAGCTGTCCCGTCCTGGGAGAGCTGTCTCATGAGGAGAATAGTTGGTATATCAACTGAGAATTTAGGTTGACAAACTAACTTGGCCATCGTAGGTGCTCATTAACATGCGTTCCATCTATAAGCCAATTCTGTATTTATAATCTTTTTTGCATTTAAAAAATTTTTAAGTTTATTTATTTATTTTTGAGAGAGAGAGAGAGAGAGAGAGAGACAGAGACAGCATGAGCAGGGGAGGGAGAGGGAGAGGGAGAGAGGACTCCCAAGCAGGCTCCACGCTGACAGCTCAGAGCCCGACCCAGGGCTCGATCTCATGAACCGTGAGATCAAGACCTGAGCTGAAACCAAGAGTCAGACGCTTAACAGACTGAGCCACCCACCCCAGGCGCCCCAGAAGCTGTATTTATAACCGTAAAACTAGTTTTAGGGCAACATGCCTTTAGGCTAAATGTTTTCCCCGAATGCATGTATATCCACCCGCACACGCCTCACACACACTCTCTGCTACTTTTTCCTTTGAACACTGACTACACAGCATGGTAAGAGACTAGCATTGCAATCAGCAGCCCTGACTATGGAGGTTTTGGTGAAAAGGCGGAAATCTTTCCAGTGGACCTGCGCACAGGCAGGTGGCAATGCTGTCCACAGACACACGTCTCGTTTCAGGCGTGTGATCAGAGAGTCAACCCAGGGGGCCTCTTTGCTGTGGAGACGGTGCATGCCTAGTTCCTCAGAGTCTATACCTTCGCGCCTCCAGTTGTCTGTCTGTCTTGCCACCTGCCTGCATGTGACCACGTTTGTGTGATGAGGTTTTCCAGCAAGCACGGTGCCAGGTTGGAATGTGAGTCTGTGCTGAATCGAGCGCATTTGAATTTCATAGGCGGCTGTCTCAAACCAGGCCGGGGCCCTGGACTATAAAATTTACGAAGGCACACTCTGAATTAATCAGCAAATATATACTAATTCACGCTGACCTTTTTTCAAGCTGAGGCCTTTTTATCACTCACTGTAGGTTTAACATTGGCCTACCGAGTGTTATTACAAAGGACTCGATGGTTGGCCATAATTATATAATGCAAATGACATTTGCTGTTTTGTTTGAGCGTATTCCCTCAGATGTTTCCTTCCTTTATCACGCTCCTCACACATCTGTGTCCCCGCGATGGCTCTGCACGCTCCCCCTCTCCTGGTCCCCAAGTTCCTGGTGCTGTCTGTCCCGACTGTCACACAGACACGGCCCGCTGTGAGGATGCAGCGGGTGCGACGCGTGCCTCTGACACAGGTTATGTTGACAGCTGGTCGGAACAGGTGTATGCTGATTCTACCATCAAATGGCAACACACGTTTGGCTCCCTCCCAACGCACAGGCATGAAAAACCTGTTCTCTTCACATTTCTTTGGAGATTGATTGACTGTTCTTTGACACAGCACACTGTGACTGTTTGTAAGTTCCCTGGTCCTTCGCCGGCTCAGACGTGTTCCGGAGAAGTCTCAGAGAAGACCTGCGTGTGGTTCCATGAATTATTCATCTGCTTCTCCTGGATGGTGCTGAGGGGAGAATAGAGCCTTCCCTCCCCTCCCCTTTACTCCAAGACCCGGAAGACGCGCGGCTACGTATTTGGGGACTTAAGGACAGCAAGGGGCTGGCTGCTGGAGAAAAAAGAAGCAGCGTGCAAGACGTGTAAGAATATTTTCCTTTTCAGGTGGCTTAAAACAGGAGCATGATTCTCAAAGACCAAGTGCATCCTGTTACAGACCTGAGTCATCGTAAAACAATGACGAAAACACCACTTTTATGATTCAGTCCAACTTCAATTGTCCATCCCCAGAAAACAGTTGAAGATTGGGCTCTGTCTGTCTCAGTAAATAGATAGATAGATAGATAGATAGATAAAATCCTATGATAAAATATCTCGGTTGAATTAACAACAACAACAAAAAAAACCCCACCAAAGTTCCCATTTAAGAAATCGGCCTTGTGATCAACCGAACGCTCTGACAGTTTCATGACTGGGTGATGTCAGGTTTGAACTTTGTGGGAGCTCGTGTCCAGTTACAGACAAAGGTGGCTTTTTTTTTTTAAAGATATGACAAAAAAAGCCGAATCCCGTTACCAAGCAGGAAAGGGGTCTCTGAGCATGCCAAATGTACTGGTGGGCCCAGGGATGAGCCAGTCAAAAGCTGCAATGTTTGATTTTTCCACTTCCAGGGAGATCTGGGTCTCCGGGAAAACAGAGGCAGACAGGGACGAAGAGGCCATCACCCAATGTTCCCCACCCCGCACTTTTCCAGAGTCTCGCTCCCGCAGTTTCGGTCTGGTCTGGATGCACTAGCCCTACAGGACTTCCCCCTCTACCGTCCTTGCTTGCCCACTATTATCTTCATTCCTGACTCATTTCTTTCACTCTCATCAGTGGGTGGAACAAAAGAGCTCCAAAACCAAGATGGCTGTAGCTGGGCAGCAAATGTACAATTAAATGTGTGTTTCGTGAAACTGGATTTTTATCGCAGACCTCACCGAGTCCTGAAGCTCAGAGCAGAAATCTGCAAGCTTACTTTGGGGTCTGTTTGGAAAGTATCATATCAACATCTAATGGCATTTCAGGGCTGTATATGCTCAGAAACTGCCAGTGTTATCCTGAATTGATGATGCTATATTAGCACTCCCCCAATTCATTTTACACAAAGTAGAAATCTAATAAACTCATCTCAAAAATAGCCCTGATGTATTCAACTGCTAATGCCTCAGCAGCCTGATATATTTGTATACAGCAGAATTCCAAATCCAGCGGAGAATTATAAGATGGGTTTATGCATTGCATGCTTCTCATAAAACCTTATTTGAACATTGGATTCCAGTTTACATTTTATTAGCAAAGCTCTCATTTTTCACCCAGAATGAGGAAGCAGAGGGGAGGAGAAGTACATTCCTGCAACTTTAATTCTGTGTCCAAATAACTTACAAGACGGACACGAAATGGACAAGACGATGACTGCCCCGAAGACAATTACAAAAAATACTTAATTAGGATGCAATGCCGGTTATTTTAAGCCATACAAAAGAGTTCTGTACATAATAGAGTGGCTGTTTCATGCAGCTCATATGATAAAATTCTCACCAGTCTTAAAATGACAGATGTAATATTACCTTTAATAAGTGTCTACCGATGCATGCAAATTGAATTAGATAGTGGGAGTACAAATTTGTCCGATAATTAAGATAAAATTTCATGTCAGCTTAAGCCCTGGTGTATATTAGTAACTCTGTATATTTCTTTTCTCTGTTCTCTACCAATTATTTTTCAGCGTGGCCTCTTGATTGCCGGAATAGTCAGGTTTAGGGGATAAAAAACATGGACCCCCAAATATATTATTATAAATCGGAGCAAATCATGTCCGTGATTACCCCTCAGTTTATGCTAAGTTTTAAATACTAGGCACAATTCAAATAACTTTGAATAAATTCAGCTATGTATTAACTTAACATTTCTGGGGTCTCATGAGGTGTTACTATGCCCTTAAGGCTAATGCTGAGCTCGTGCCATTGAGAGGAAATAAAAACACAGAATTTGGGAGTTAATAACCTCAATGATTTAGAAAATCTGAGTTTTGAACCGATTTGGCAGTGCTCTGACACTGGGAATAAACTGGGTGCTCCATGTAGCATTCTGTTTACAAAAATTTCAGAAGGCCAAGAGAATGCACACACATAGACACACACAAGCGGCCAATCCCCCTGTGTGTGCACATGCAAAACGCAGTGCCCACATACACACAGCTTAAAGGGTAAGTGCTCTGCGTGGCATTCAGCTCCAGTTTAATACCCTCCACTGCTGTGATCGCAGTCCCCCGAGGGAGGCAAATATCCCGAGCATTATTAAAAGTGGGATTATCCAATCTAATACTGAAGATTTGGGAACCAGCCAAGAGGAGTCATAAGCAGGAGTGTGAAACAAAGAAGACTTCTCGGGGCCCAGACCACCGGGTCTGCTCCCCTAAGCTTGCGCCTGGCTGCGTGTGACTGACAGCACCTGACAGGTGACTCTCACTTGCCCGAACAATGAATGAACAATGAATGCCCTCAGACGCGGGCCGGGGAACGACAATCCTTGGAGGGTTTACTAGGATGCTCATTTCTTCCTTTCTGGAATGGAAAGCGAGGCTCAAGGTGATCAGATGACACACTAGCATCCAGATGCTTTCCTTGTGGCTCCAAAGGCAGCTCTTTAAGAAACCACGTCGATGTCCAGGCTGGGTTCTGCCACTTATTAGTCATGTCTATTGCCAAGGCAAGATCCAGCTTCGAGGGCCTGAGACATTAGATGGTGGCAGACTGCCCACTGAGGGATGGCCGTCTCTCTGGAGCTGCTCCCTAGGCTACAACCGAGAAGAACGCATCTCTTGCTGGCCCTACACCCCTCATGATACTCTGCCTGGTGCTTATAGGAATTTGGATTTGCAAACCCTTTATACGTGGTCATCATTCCTTCCTCCACCCTGAGATGTATTTTTGTCTTCTGCTAATCCTTAATCATTTAGAAACTTTTCATCCTGCAGCCTGCTCCCCCACCCCCAAAAGACCTCATTCTCATAACCCTTCTCAGCCTAGTTATGAAATTTCTCACAAAAGATATTTTTGGCACGTCCCTGTGGGCAGCAAGTGCTAATGACTCACCGTCACTATACATTCTCCCCTTTTTCTTTAGTAACAAAAGTCTGGAATTTTACAGGACAGCCACGTATGAAGTCAACAGACTACGTTTCTCAGCCTCCCTTTTGCATCATAATGTGGCCACATGATTAAGTTGTGACTAATCAGATGTAAACAGAGTGCTGTGTGGTACTTTCTGGATGGCTCCTTCGGGGTTGGGGAGGTCCTCATGTGACCCCCTCCCCCTGTTGGAAGCCTTACACATAAAATGTCTGGAGTCCTCGTGGCCATTTAAGATTATGAGGTGATTTTCAAATTTAAATTGCTTCCACTTCTGGTCCTGGCACCTAGTACCAGGTGCTAGATTAACCTAGTACCAGTACTAGATTAGCAGACTAATATTCCTACTGAGAACAACTAGACAAGCTGAGTTAGTTTTTTATTTTTATTGTTTAACAAAATATCTACTTAAAGGTCTCAGGAGCTATCAAGGTGGTAGGGATTCCACAGACCAAACGGCAGGAGCGGAGGGGGTGTTATGTCCTCTTCCATCAGTCAGAGGGTCTAAGGACAGAGATACTGGGGTTCCAAAGCCTTCTCCTGTGCTCCCCAGGTATCTATGGCCTCTCTGCTGGATTCTTCCCAAGGTCAAGAGTGGGAGGCACAAAGGCACCATCCTTAAGCAGGTGATCTGGTCACCCCGAAAAAGGCCATGGGAGCTGGGACAAGCTTAGTAAACTATACTACCTCTTGCACAAAGGGTGTAGAGCCCACTGAGGAACCTTGTCTTCTATCCCCTGAAAGGCTTACCCACCACACTCATACAGGTACGTGTTCATGAGATTCTTAGAGAAGGGGAGTCAGGTGAGCTCCAAATTCACTGCCTCTTTCCCCACTGGGGCTTCGTCAATTCCAATGTGGTGGTTTGGGGCTGAAAAGCAGCAGGAAGCATTGGCTGAGACCCTGGAAGCTGAAGAGAGCTGCCAGCAGTCTCACCAGACTAAGGGCTGTGGTCAAAAATTAGAGTCCATGCCCATCAAGCAGGAGAGGCCATGATAAACACCCAGGCTTCAATTGGGACCCTATGGTGTTCTATCCAGAAGTGGAGTGACAGGTTAATCCTATAAAAATGGAAGTACGCCTTTGAATCAGCTCAGTCCTAGTTAGAACAAGATAAACTACTCCTACCGTACTTGCCTGCCAGAAATAAAAGCAAAACCTCTTCAGAGGAAGAGATCATCATGTTTGGACCTAAAATTAATTCTGTCACTTTCAGCTACAATATCTGACACGAAATAACAATTTACCACAATAACAATTACCCAAAATACCAAAATAGCAATTTACCACAAGACAAGGGCACTGTAACTAAAACCAAGAGAAAATACAGTCAATAGAAATGGACCTGTAAGTGAAACAGATATTTGCATTGGACAAGAATGTTAAAATCAATGTGCTCAATGTGTTAACAAATGAGATAACAAGGTGGGAAGTTTCCAAGGAGGGGCTGGAAAACGTAAAGAAGTTGATTGAAATTCTGGAACTGAAAAATAAAGTCACTGAAATTCGGAACTCTGCAGAAGGCTTTGAGAGCAGGTCAGATATAATTGTAAGCAAAGTTGCGGACCAGAGTGTTGATCAAGAGGATTCATTCAGACAGATGCTCCTGAGGGAAAAGGTGTGGAAAGTAGAGAAAAGGGCATCCCAAAGCCGCAGGGTGTGGCTGACATGTCTATATACGTGTATCCAGTGTCCCAGAAAGAGCAGGAAGAAAGAACAAAGCAGAAGAGATGTCTGGAGAGACAACTCCAAGAATGGAAGCAACACACAGAGGACAGCAGACAAAGGTGCCATCATGTCCTTTCTGGCCTGCATACTTCCAGATTTCTTTTTCATGGGAGAGAAATGATCCTCATCTTGACTTGGCCACTATTTTTCAGGCCCTCCTCATTCATAAATGTTAATGGAAACACCCCTTTTTGGTAATAGAGATCAATCAGCGCAAATGTGAGTGCCCTCTCCTATGCTATATATTTTTTAAATGTAGGAATAGGAAGAAATAAAACAGGGAGAAAGCCCCTATGCTGTGTGGCTCTGAATGCAAGAATGAGACCTATTTGCAGGTAGGAGCTAGAGGGAAACATGTTTCTATTCAATGTAAGTTCTACATTCTTTAATCCAACAAATGTTTTTGAGCAACTACTCTGTATCAGGCACTGTCCTGGATATTAAGAATGTATAGTCAGATAAGACAGCTTAAAGACTGGTGGGGGCAAGAGTGACAGAGTCTAAATTAAGCATCACAAAATCAAATGTATATGGGGACCTGACAGGTCAGGTCAGGTTCAAGTGAGTGAAGTAGGCTGGGAATTGGTGGGTATGGGGTGATCTGGAGAACACAGACACCCCCTAAAGGACACAGCGTCTGCTCAGCTCCCCTGCTTGATGCCATTGGGAAGGCAGTCCCAGTGTGGCCAGATCCTCTGCTTTTTCCAAAAAAGCTGGAAATCCAGATATTAATGTGGAACGTCCAAATGCATAAAACATTATGCAGGAAAGGGAAAGAATTGACCCAAGGGGGGCCGTTTTGCTTTCCCTCGTATAATGGGTTGAATAGTGGCACCAAAAAGTTATGTCCATGGCCTGACCCTTAGAACCTGGGAATGTTACCTTATTTAGAGAAAGGGTCATTGCAAACGTATTAAGTAAAGGATTTATAGGTGAGATCATTCTGGATTATCCCGGTGGGCCCTAAATCCAATGACCAGTGTCTTTATAAGAGACAAAAGAGAAAAGAGAAAATACAGAAGTAGAGTTTGGACTGATGCAGACAAGGAAGAGCAGAGAGGTGCCTGGGTGGCTCAGTCAGTTAAGCAGCCAATTCTTGATTTCGGCTCAGGTCATTATCTCACGGTTTATGAGTTTAAGCCCTGCATTGGGCTCCACACTGACAGCAGGAGCCTACTTGGAATTCTCCCTCTCTCTCTCTCTCTCTCTTTCCCTTTGTGTGTCTCTCTCTCTTAAAAAATAAATAAATAAACAAAAAAAAAAAAAAAAAAAAGGAAGACCAGAAACACCAACAGCCACAAGAAACTGGAAGAGGCAGGGAAGGGCTCTCCTTTTTAGTCTTTCAAAGGCTAAAAGAGGCTTTCAGAGAGCACAGCCTGGCCAAGACACCTTGATTGCAGACCTCAAGTGTCCAGAACTGTGAGAGAGTGAATCTCTGTTGTTGTAAGCCACGCAGTTTGTGATAATGTGTTACAGAAGCCTGGGAAACTAATCTGCTCTGTCCAGGCTCATGGTCAAGGTAAGCCAAAGTGCTCCAGGAGCACTAGGGAGGATCTCCAACCCTCTACACAGAGCCTAGAGGGAGCAGAGTCGAGGGTGAATTTCTCAGGGAATTGACACCTGAGTGAGACAGCAATTACTGGGTGTGGTTTGAGGGGAGAGGAGGTTAAGCACTTCTAGGTAGACATAATAAATCGAGTTGTTCAACAGTGAAGGTTATTTCAAGAGGTAGTGAGCTCCCTGTCAAGCAAGTGTTGAAGTGCACACGCTGCACAATGGCCTGTTGGAGATTATAAAAGGCAATGCAGTCCCAAGACAAGGATTATACTCACTACTAGACAAATTTGAAATGCCTTCTGAACTTAAGATTCTAATGACTGCTGTCTTTTTCCATCTTATTATATATCTCCCTGTGTTGGCAGGGCTGACTGCCAGTGATAAGCTTGTCGGTTGCAATGATTCCAGAACACTGGGCTGAGTTTCAAGGGGCCAGATCCCTGCTGCTCCCCATCCCTCCCTCCCATGATGTGGGATGCTGCACCTGCCAGAAATAAATGGCCAAACACCCTCAACCTGGGAGTTCGACTCCATCTCCTGACCAGTAAAACTCAAATTGGTCCCCCTTCTTAAAGAGCTTTAGGTTGAATTGGGGCCATACCATTGGGTGGCAAGTAGATCCCATTTGTGAACCAGAAATCTCAGGGACCAGAAATGATTGTGTCTCAGTTGGAGAAAGACTAATGGTAAATGAAGAGGAAAACATTGGCAAAACACATTCTAGGGGCTGTTTTGGGTTAGACTCCTCATTCAAGTTGACAGAACTAATAAATGGAGGTGACAGGTGACAGGGCAGAGACCCTTTCAGAGCTGTGCTCTCTCTCTCTACTTGCACGGTTCATTTCTCAATCTCGGGGATGTGCACTCTGGGATAGGGAGAGATATGCCGGAGGAAATCCAAAGTTACAGACTCAACATGCCATGTCTTCCTGGACCGAAAGTTCCCAAACTTTTTCGTCTTAGAGCCACATTATGTAACTCTTCAATTATTGACGGTGCCAAAGATCTTTTGTTTATGTGAGTTATATCTATCAATATTTACTCTATTAGAAATAAAAACATAAAATCTGGAACACAAGAATACAGAAGCATACATTCCAATATCCATAAGAACAGTGACATCATGGCATGGCATGCAGCTTCTGGAAAACTCAAGTGTACGTTCATGAGAGAATGAGCACATATTAATATTGCAGTGTATTAATATTGTTATGAAAATAGTTTTTACCTGAATTAGTCTTGGAGACTCCTAGAACTCCCTAGATTACCCTTTGAGAACCACTATCCTAAGCCTTAACTTTCTCAAATATTTAGGGGGAAACACGTTTTTAAAGTGTGTAGGAAAAGAATAGATTACTCAATAAATGACATAAGGACAGCTCGCTTTCCATTTGGGAAAAACAAAGTTAATTCTGATTTCACTCTATTAAAAACAATCTGTAGGGGTTGTAGATATAAACACAAAACTCTGAAAGTATCGATGACTAGAGAGCTGACCGTATCCTAGAGTTCTGGGGTGAGAAAGGCCTTTAATTAAAACACACACACACACACACACCTCAAAAATCATAAAAGGAAAAGAAGTGATGATCTGGCCAGACCAAAGGTAAAACTTCTGCATGGCCGACACCACTAAATATTTGAACATATTTAATAGGCAAAGGTCAGTTTCTCTAATATATAACAATGTTCTATAAGAAAAAAACAAAAAATCCAGTAAAAGAAGTGGCAAAAAATATGAGCAGAAAATTCAAACAAGAAATGTTCACAGACAATAAATACAGGAAAATGAACTCATCCCAAATAGTACCTTAATGCAACTTAAGCCAATAATGATGGTGCACTTTGTATCTACTAAATGGTCAAAAAATGTAATTTTAATTGAAAATGTGTAATACTGGTGAGTGTGCGGGGAGATGGGCACTTTCCTATTTACCAGTAAAAGTATAAATTAGAAGACTTTTTGCCTGGCAGTTTCCTGTATCTACTACACATTTAAATATGCATGAGGCCTTTCATCCATTTTTAGTTTATTTTTGTGTATGGTGTAAGAAAGTGGTCCAGGTTCATTTTTCTGCTTGTTGCTGTCCAGTTTTCCATTAGTTGGCCATGCGTTTGTGGGTCCATTTCTGGTTCTCTATCCTGTTCCATTGAACTGAGTGTCTGTTTTTGTGCCAGTGACATACTGTCTTGATGACTACAATACAGCTTTGTAATACAGCTTGAAGTCCAGGATTGTGATGCCTGCAGCTTTGGGTTTCTTTTTCAGCATTGCTTTGGCTATTCGGGGTCTTTGCACTCGTATGTGGAATTTAAGATAAAAACAGATGGACGTAAAGGAAGGGAAGCAAAAATAATATAAACAGGGAGGGGGACAAAACATAAGAGACTCTTAAATACAGAGAACAAACTGAGGGTTGCTGGAGGGGTTGTGGGTGGGGTGACGGGCTAAATGGGCAAAGGGCTTTAAGAAAGGCACTTGGCGGGATGAGCTCCGGGTGTTATATGTAAGGGATGAATCCCTGGGTTCTGCTCCTGAAATCACTGTTACATTATATGCTAACTAACTTGGATGTAAATTTTTAAAAAATAAATAATATAAAATTAATTAATTAATATGCATAAGAACCAACAGTATTTCACGTAAGAATCTGTTCTAGAGAAAGTTCAATAAAATAATGAGGATATGAGTACAAAAGATGTTTCCTACAGTGTTGTCTAAAGTAACAAGAAGTTGGTACGAAATTGGCCATGTTGTAAATGTCCACAAATAAAGTAATAGATAAATACATGGTAGTATATTAATTCAGTGGAAAACAATGTGGAACAAGAGAAAGGGTGACCTCCCTGTGCTGATACAGAAAAATACCTATCATAAAAGGTTAACCTTGAAAGCAATTTGAAGAGTGACATGTATGGCATCCTCCCATTTTGTTTTGTTTTTATTTGAACTACAGTTAGTCAGCATACAATATAATATTAATTTCAGGTATATAATATAGTGATTCAATACTTCCATACAATACCCAGTGCTCATCACATCAAATGCACTTCTTTGATCCCCAGTTACGTATTTCACCACCACCACCCCCCCGGTAACCACCAGTTTGTTCTCTACAGTTAAGAGTCTATGGGGCGCCTGGGTGGCTCAGTCGGTTAAGCATCGGACTTCAGCTCAGGTCACGATCTCACGGTCCGTGAGTTCGAGCCCCGCGTCGGGCTCTGGGCTGATGATGGCCCAGAGCCTGGAGCCTGCTTCCGATTCTGTGTCGCCCTCTCTCTCTGACCCTCCCCCGTTCATGCTCTGCCTCTCTCTGTCTCAAAAATAAATAAACTTTAAAAAATATTTTAAAAAAAAGAGTTTGTGCCTTGGTTTGCCTTTCTCTCTTTTTTTCCCCTTTGCTCATTTGTTTTGCTTCTTAAATTCCACATATGAGTGAAATCATAGGGTATTTGTCTTTCTCTGACCGACTTATTTCGCTTAGCATCATACACTCTAGCTCCATCCACGTTGTTGCAAATGGCCAGATTTCATTCTTTTTGATCTCCAAGTAGTATTCCACTATACATGTTGTGTATATATAATATATATTCCATTGTATACCACATGTATACCAACTCTTCATTATCCATTCATCAGTCGGTAGACATTGGGCTCTTTCCATAATTTGGCTATTGTTTTTTTTTATTTATTTATTTTTTTTAAATTTTTTTTTTTCAACGTTTTTATTTATTTTTGGGACAGAGAGAGACAGAGCATGAACGGGGGAGGGGCAGAGAGAGAGGGAGACACAGAATCGGAAACAGGCTCCAGGCTCCGAGCCATCAGCCCAGAGCCTGACGCGGGGCTCGAACTCACGGACCGCGGGATCGTGACCTGGCTGAAGTCGGACGCTTAACCGACTGCGCCACCCAGGCGCCCCTGGCTATTGTTGATAGTACTGCTGTAAATATAGGGGTGCATGTGTCCCGTTGAATCAGCATTTTTGTATTGTTTGGGTAAATACCTAGTAGCGCAATTGCTGGATCATAGGATAGGTCTAATTGTAACTTTTTAAGGAAACTCAATACTGTTTTCTATTGCTGGCTACACCAGCATTGTCCCCCCCCCCCCTTTTTTTTACAGAAAATAAATATATAAATAAATGAATGTGCAGAAGCATAGGCAGTGGTTGAGAAAGGGACACAGCAATTATCAGTCGTTATTACTAAGATGGGGAATGAGGCCTGAGAAGAAATTTCATTTTATTATTTTATTTCTTAATGCAAGTATCTGAAAAAATATGGAATTATGGAAGATTTTTTAAGTACATTTCGAGGCAAAATTAGAGTTAATTTTTTTCCTTCTTTTTTCTTTTTTTTTTTTAATTTTTTTTTTTTTTTTTCCGTTTTTTTTTTTTTGAGACAGAGAGAGACAGAGCATGAACGGGGGAGGGGCAGAGAGAGAGAGGGAGACACAGAATCCGAAGCAGGCTCCAGGCTCCGAGCTGTCAGCACAGAGCCCGACGCGGGGCTCGAACTCACGGACCGCGAGATCTTGACCTGAGCTGAAGTCGGACGCTTAACCGACTGAGCCACCCAGGTGCCCCTCTTTTTTCTTTTTTTAAAAAGTGCAGTTGACACACAGTGTTACACAGTTTCAGGTGCACAACGTACGGATTCAACAATTCTATATATTACTCTATGCTCGGCGTGATCAGTGTAGGCGCCATGTGTCACCACACAAAGTTATCACAATGTTGTTGACTCTGTTCCTTATGCTGCACTTTTCATCCTGGAGTTAATTTTTAATCATAAAAATTCAATATCTCAAAAAACAATGGCTTTGGTCTCCTCCTGGGGCTCATTCTCGCCTGCCCTGAGTGAAAGCCAGTAGAAAAGACGGAGGTGCTTCTGCCTGGACCAGGCGACTCACCAAATGACCCAAGGGCAAGGAGGGTCTTGAATTCCACCAGGTGGCTAAGGATGCCTGTGACTCTGGGCTGATTAGCAGCGTGGTGCAATCAGAGTACCTCATCCTGGTTCTTCCCTCTGCTGGTACCTACCCCGCGTCCACTCCAAAGCTATCAAGCTTTCCATGCTCTGAACACCTTCACGCCATTCGCCCATTCCTTCACAGGGCTTAGGCAGCCAGTGGGGAAGCTGTTCTATGGCAGCACATGGTAGGAGGTGAGCATTGTGTCAGGTGACAATTCCCACTGTCCCCACCAAGCGTCTCATGTTTGAGCTCTCTTCCTCCGTCCTTGCAGGAAAACCACTTCTCTTCCTCTTCTTCCCGCCCCGCAACCCTCCATCCCGCCCTCTCTGCACCTCTGTTTTCAGGATTTGAGAGCTGGAAGGAGGCTGAGAGTTCTGATAATTTAACACTCTCTGTTTACAGAAGTGGAACAGAGGCCAAATATGGCTGTTCCCTGGTCAAGCCTTTACAGAGCATCATGGACGTGGGGTAGGGACAGGGGGCCTGAGCTGCGAGCTGTAGTGAAGAGGAGTATGTCATGCTCCCTCTGTCTTCTCAGAGCAGGGTGAGTGAGGGAGCAGGACTGTGAGGGCCAGGCCCAGGAAGTAGCCAGGTGGGGTCAGTTGTTCCAGAAGGAAAGTTCTAAGGATTTAGGGCTGAAACCACGCTGCTGAAAAAGACGGTGAGGGAGGGCACTGTGACTCTTTAGTACCTCTGAGAAAGGGTTTTATTTCCCTTTCTTTTTTTTCTTTTTATTTTTTTAAGTTTATGTAATTATTTTGAGGGAGGCAGAGACAGCATGAGTGGGGGAGGGGCAGAGAGAGAAGGAAACAGAGAAGCCCAAGCAGGCTCTGCACTGTCAGCATGGAGCCAGATGTGGGGTTTGAACTCACAAAACCATGAGATCATGACCTGGGCCGAAACCTAGAGTCAGACAGAACCCCCCGGGCACCCCTTATTTCCTTTCCTTTAAGGAAAAGCGGATGTTCTCTGCGCTGCGGATGTTCTCTGCGCTGCAGAGTTCCCGGGAGAGGTCCCCAAAGTAAGAGCACGGTTGGCTGAACAAATCAGTGCCACCATCTGTGTCATCTCATCTCACGGTCACCAGCCCTAACTGCTCCCAGAGGACAGTCAGGGGCCTGCCTCCTCCTGGTGGCCTCCGGAGCACAAAGGAGGTGCTGGGCCGGCAGGTGGTGGACAGGTGCTTGTCAGCAGGGAGGTCCTGCCCCTCAATGGCGAAGGAAGTGAGAACCAGCCCTGTGGTCTGGATCTGCTGCATTCGGTTGAAGCCTCAGTCTTCCCGTTTGTCAGTGGGAGGCTTGGGCAGATGATCCCAAGGCCTCCTGTTCTAACGACCCGAGGCTCTGCCCAGAGCAGGGTGGAGTGTGGAGGAGGAGGGAGAGGTGAGGCGTGAGCCCCAGCACCCGGCTCTCCCACATGTTCCTGCCTCGCTGAGCCAGGGGTCCAAGTGACATCTCACCGCACCGGTGGCTGACTTGACTGTCCGGAGCCCACCCTTCTATTCTTTTCCACATCTCCCTTAGGGACAGGGGAGATGACCCGTCTTTCTCAAAACCCCCGTTGGGGTCAGCCTGTCCAGCGTCAAGGCTGCTTCTATCTTGTGAGCCCTGAACTGAGGTCTTTGCACAGAGTAACAGGGACATGTCTGCTCACAGCCTGGTTTTAGAGTCTTCTCTTTAGTGCTTTTGTTCCCCGGGAAAACAGGACCAGCCGTCATCTCTGCAGCTATCAGGCACTGAGACTGAGATTGGGCTCGGGGCACCGTGGCCCTTCTGTTTCAGGGCAACTTGCTCCCTGTCTCTGACAGCCACCAGACCCAGAGCCTCCGACCAGCATGTCCTGAGAAATGAGGACACGCCAAGGGAGGTTCATAAGATCTGGCATGTGATTTTAGGTATTATACCCCCAAAAGGCAGGTAAAAACCACTGAAGGCCACCAAGAATGAGAGCAGCCCTCTTTGGAATGCTCTTTCAGTCTTTCTGATGAGCTCAAGGAGGGTCTCTATTTGTGCTGGTCTTTTCTCCCTCCCTAACTCAGGCTAAAGTTCCTTTTTAACAAGGTGACAGTAAGCTCTGGGCTCAGAGCTTTCATCAGGAAATGTTCAATATTAATGTTTGTTTTTTACTATCTATACTTTTATAGTTGCCATCTCTTTGAGGTGAATGAGACTGGTTTTCCATTTAACAGCAGTGTACGAAGTTTAAAATTTTCATTTTAAATGAATTTACATAGGGCAAAAAAAGAAAGTTGATTTAAGTAAAGATTCCAGATGGGGTTTGAATGGGGCCAGAGTTTGAGAAAACCCAACACAGAGAGGACAGGAGCTCGCCAAAGGCAATAATCCTTGCCTTCAGCGGTTGGACCAAAATGGCCCTCCAGGTATTCATTTTATCTTGGCCCTCATTCCCTTGCCCTGGCCTTCCAGTTTCCTAGTTCCATCTCTCAGGCATCGATATTTGTGTTGGGCCTCCCGCCCTGCTTGGGTGGTCTCTGGTTTACCAATCCCATCAACCTTCTGCAAGAGGCACTTAAGAATGGCGGCCCATGCCACCAGATTCAGCTCCAAAGGATGAATACCTGCCATTCTCCTTCTCCCCCAGTCTCTTCACCAGGGTGGACCACCACCCTGGAAAGCAGAGAAGTTACTCTTGATGGAACCAGCTTCCCAATGTGTATGGCAGACCCATCCAACCGACAGAACTGAGGGTCTTCACCGAGGGAATCACGTGGGGCCCGTTCTGTCCCTTAGCAATTGCATTTGGATTATGCCTTATGTTGTCTGTATACTTTATTACGTAAATTGCACTAAATGTTATACACATGGTGTGAAGATGCTGGGATAAATGCGACAAAATTCTGACTCAAAAATTTAGCAGTTGCTGACGCTCAGGATCAGAGTTACTGTATTGTCACCTGGGCTGTGCCTTGGGCTCATTCTCGCTATCAGCCTGAATTCTCAGACCGCACCTTCCCCTTCCTGGCACCCAGGCTTTGTCTCTTTGTTCCCGCTATCTGTTCTGTTCAGAGCGCTAGTTATAAGCAATCTCTCCCACCAGGGAGGTGACTGAGATAAACGAAGGTGCTCAATTAATATTAGTTGAATAAATGATGAATCCCATGCAAGGTTCCCGTCATTACTGTGGCTTTCTGCTTTTGCAGAAGATGTAAGTTCCGGTAGTTATCTGGGACAGCGAAGAAGGCTGACCAGACCCAGTTAGCTCTTTGGGGTTTAATTTCATCTTGATCAAATAATTCCACAAGGAAACAGTATAAATTTGAAGGCTTGAGCTTCAAGCCCCAAAAGAAATCACTTCTTTATTACATGGCTAGTTATTAACATTTTCTTTCCGTGCGCAGTTTGCCCACATAAGCAAAATTATCATTTGCACTGTTTTTCAAGAAAGAAAAAAAAAGTAATATAAGGTACTCAAATTCATAACCATATTCAAGTTGAAGTAAATTAAACTGGATATCCAGATCGAAGTCTACTTGAGTTTAATTATGTGTATATACATTTTTGCTCCTGCAAATGTATATATTTTCATGCTGTGCTACCTGCTTTTTGTTCCAAAAGATATCGCAAACATCTTTCTGAAACTATCAAACTAATAACCCACCATTGAAGTTTCAGGTTATTTCCACTTTTATAATAAATAATATGTGTTAAAGATTCTTGTTCCCTACTATGGGACAATTAGGTTCTTTGCAATTTTAAAAAACGTTTTAAGCAGCACTTCATGAAAAATCTGTTAAGAACATATTTACATATTTAACTGTTTCTTAGGATAAATTTTTAGTGGTTGGGTTGCTCATCAAAGAAAAAAAAGTACTTTTTAACAATTTTGATGCCTTGTCAAATTACCTTTCGGGAACACCCTAACAATTTTTATACCTGTCCACAAAATATGAATGTGCCTCATTCCTCCCATACTTACTAGCATGGTGTATTATTTAAACATGTTTCTAATTTGATAAAGGAAAGTGGTGTTTTTTCTTTTTTTTTTATTATTTCAAATTCATTTTCTTAATGACTCGTATGGTCTTTATATCTATTGCTTATTCATTTTCCTTTTTAAGTAAGTACTGTATGCTTTTTGCACTTTGGCTTATTTTTCTTTTTTTCTATTGGGGTAGCCACTCTTTATTTACCCTTTGTCCACTTCATACATTTTTGGTTCGTGGTTTGTTTTTAATCTTAATTTTTTGCCATGTTTCCATAATTACTATGTAATTAAATCTTACACTTGTATAGCTTTATGTTTCTGGTTTAGGTGTCCTATTTAGAAAGGCCTTCCCTCTCTTAAAAGTATATAAATTTTTACCTGAAAGTGCCTTCATTACTTTTGTGGCTTTATATTTTATGTTTATATATATATATTTTTAATATTTATTTATTTTTGAGACAGAGAGAGAGAGAGCACGAACAGGGGAGGGCCAGAGAAAGAGGGAGATACAGAATCTGAAACAGGCACCAGGCTCTGAGCTGTCAGCACAGAGCCCGACACGGGGCTCAAACCCACAGACTGCGAGATCATGACCTGAGCCGAAGTCGGCTGCTTAACCGACTGAGCCACCCAGGCGCCCCTTTATGTTTATATTTTAAGGAAGTTAAGTTTTCATAAGGTATACGTTAGGAATGTAATCGTTTCTCCAAACTGTTAACCCATGTTTTATAATATCAATTATCAAATAATTAATGTTTTCTCTATTATTTGAAGTACCATCTTATTATGTACTAAATTCTTATACTTGTATTTATTTCTGGACTTTCTTTTTTCATGATCTCCCACATCTATTCTGATGCTGTTGCCACACTGTTTTGATTACTACAAGTTTGTAATACCTTTTAGAATCTTATAGAAGAAGGAATCTTCTCTCACTCTTTATAGAAGTTTCCTGCATAGTTTTGCTTGTTCATTCTTCCATATAAACTACAGAATCACTTTATGAAGTTCATGTGCACACACAGACATATGCCATTAAAATTAATACAGCATTGCTTTATTTTTTTTTTTAATTTTTTTTTTAACGTTTATTTATTTTTGAGACAGAGAGAGACAGAGCATGAACGGGGGAGGGGCAGAGAGAGAGGGAGACACAGAATCCGAAGCAGGCTCCAGGCTCTGAGCCATCAGCCCAGAGCCTGACGCGGGGCTCGAACCCACGGACAGTGAGATCGTGACCTGAGCTGAAGCCGGACGCTTAACCGACTGAGCCACCCAGGCGCCCCAATACAGCATTGCTTTAAATCTGTAGGTTAACTTGGAGCAAACTGCCATCTTAACAACACTGATGCCTGCCAACCAAGGACTTGGTAAGGCTGTTTATTCAGGTGTTTTGTAAACAACTTTCAGCATCATTTCAGATTATATTATCTAAAATGACTCACGGGATGCTGAAAACCTGCCAATGATTCACAGCTTAAGAGTCCTAAACTTGCTTCTGTGCCCAGATCACTTTCTTAAAATGAGTACTTGGGGCACGTGGGTGGCTCAGTATGTGGAGCGTCAAACTCTTGATTTCGGCTCAGGTCATGAGCCCAGGGGAGCGGGACCCAGCACGTCGCTGGGCTCAGCATGGAGCCTGCTTGTGATTCTCTCTCTCTCTTCCTCTGCCCCTCTCTCTCCCGCTCGCTTGCACTCTCGATAAATAAATAAATAAATAAATAAGTGCTTGAAGTTCAAATACTAGAAGTGACTTGAGTACAAAGCCGATTTGGGTGCTTACCCTAAAAAAAACAAAAAAAAAAAACCTAAGAGCACTAACCTTGCCAAATATCACAGGAAAAGCCATTTTTCTTTTGGGGCGGGGGGGGAAGGGGTATCACATTTATAGAAATATATGCTGGTATTAATTCTTTACCTTGTCCCTTCATCTACATTTCGCCTGCCATCCAAAAAAGTCGTCTGCGGTCACATTAGGTGGTGATGGACAAGGACCAAAGTGACAGCATTCCAAGTGAGAATTCTCAGTAATTCTCTGACAAGCCCCCAGCTGCCTGTCCCCATCCAAACCAGGATGTGCCACTAGGCACTCTATAATGTCATGTAATGTGTCCCCGCAGCCTCCGGAATGAGGAGAATGTATGATAAGGACACAAGACTCCTTGCTTTTGCCCAACTCCGCTGCGAGTTTCTCAAATTTGAGGGAGAGGAAGAGGTGACTGCTCTCTGAATTAATCCCCGCGGCTGTTCAGGGCGCTAAATGACTATTTAATTTCTGACCAGATACAGGAACCAGGCCGTACCCCCAATTGAGGGCACGCCGACAAAATGGCCAAGTGTGATCCTTAATTTGTCAATAATGATTTTAGGCCGTGACCCTTAATAGGACCCTGTCACTGGTGAGGTGATTTATGCCTCCTGCGATGACATCAGTACCAATACTGCTGATAAAAGAACACTTATATTGGAGCAAACAGGATGATGAATGGAATCCGGGTCTCCTTAGTCATCTCATTACTCCCTCCCCTTCACCACGGAGCTAATGTAGCGAGTCATGGCGCGCCTGGGGAGCAGTTTGGAGGCTGAATTTAATAGCGAAAGTACGGGAAATGTACTGTAGCCCTGGGTCAGGGGTGGTCGAGGGTCCGTTTTAAGTCCGTGACTACAGGAAGAGGCGATTGTGCCGAAAATCGCTGCATTTCTGTGCCACTCAAGCTGCACCATGCCCACGTCTCACTGGATGGCAGAGTTTCCTGCTCAGGTTCAAAATGCGACTCTAAAATCACAGTGGCTCCTACCTTCAAGACCATGAGAGGCTTCCCCTCGAATACGAGCCCTCCCCCCACATCCCCTCTGGCAGACACAGCTGATCCTTCCCCTCCCAACATGTGGGAGGGCAGCGTGGAGGGGACTCCGGCGCTGGCTGGCTGTGTGACCTTGGGCAAGTCACTTGGCCTCCCTCGGGCCTTAATAGCTCTGTGTTTTGGAAAAGGGAGGGGCTAGCTGTGTTTCCAAGTTTTCTCCTTACTTCAAACCTTAACGCCTTTTGAAGAGTCCATGCTCTGAAGGCAAGAACACCACCGATTAACCCAGTCTTCCCCTCAAAATACCAGTTCTGGGTAATATCAATGACAGAGGGGCTTTGCACGTAATAAGGAGGGGAAATACATCCCCGGGGGCTATTCAAAAGATGTGTGTGTCACCCATAATTTGGCCAGCCCTTGAGTGCAGTGGCTCTGCTGTACAGAGGGGAGTAGATGCAGTTTTATTAGTGCAATTTTATTGCCCTCACCAGCTGCACTCTTTTCTCTATAAAAGGTAATTACTTCCAATAGTAACAAGCTAATTGATTGCTAATTAAATCAATTGGCACACTAACCGCTGTCAGAAAGTGACAGATTAGAGGGTCATGTGATGGCGTGTTAGTAATGAAAAGTGGACATGGTCTGAGGGTGATTGACACATGAGATGAAAAGCGATTTGGGATCTCCGAGGTGGTCAGAGAGAGGGCAGGGAGAACATGATTGATTCAATGGTGACTGTCAGAGAGGAAATGAGAATTGAATGGAATTCAGTGTCTGCCCACCCTCACCACATGATGCTCCAGGTTTTTCACATGTAAATAAGGGAGATGGGGACTTCTTGCAAATGAAATGCCAAAATAGAAAGGACAGGAGGGAGGGGGTGCCGAAAGTAAGGGCGTGGAAGCCTTAAAGAAGAGAGTTTTTTCATTTAGAAACTCGCAAATATATAATAGGAATAATAAATATTGTTCATGGCTGGCCCGCGAATCTCCGCAATCCGGCTGCCTGCCTGCTTATCATCTTTGAATGCCTTTTAGAAGGAGCTTGTCTGTTGCCATTATCAAAGGAGGAAAGTATTTATTGTCAGCCTTTGCGATACATCATAGCCTGATGAGGACAATGGCGTAGATGTAAATTTGGGGTACAGGGAACGTGCAAAAGGTCTTTGCGGCAGTGTTCTAAATACATTCCAAAGTAAGTGACACAGTCCTTACCGTCCATTGCCTTGTCTGCAGCCAACTCCGAATCCTGAATTCACTTTGGAAGTTCTCAGCAGCCCTTACGTATAGATGGAGCGAGAAAATGCCCCCAGTGCAGTGTGGTCTGAGGTCAGTGGAAATTCCCTATCTCTATCCCCTAAAACCTCCCACACCCTATTGAAGGCTGAAATTCTATCATGATCCCCTTATCACTTTGGCTTTTGAAGGTTCCTGAGGCCCTTCAGGGAAAAATGGCGAGGTGAAGACCTGGGGAGTAGATCTGACTGTATTTACCGGTTGTGGGTCCAGCCTAACTTCCCTGACCCTGTTGGCCCATCTGTGAAACGGATGGAATACTGCTCGCATCCCACAGCCGTGGCGAAAACTAAGATAGCTCCTGCAGAAGACCCAGGGCGCAAAGAGTGCTTGAGAAATGGGGAGTCACAGCATTAACGCTAACGGTAGTTACATCATGAAGCCTCAACATAGACCCTGGACCCTGGAGCAAGCTGGTCTGGAGGAAAGATCAGATTCTGGAGTCAGAAAGAGGTGAGGTGAACAGCAATTCTGACACTCTTCCCCGCCTTTGAGAAATTTACCTAATGTCTGACATCTTTAGTGTTGTGATTTGTAAATAGAATAAGAATACCTATCTTATGTTTGGGGCTATTTGGGATTAAATCATTTAATGCATGTGGAGTTTCTAACAGAGATGTCCGTACGTGTTAGTTTCTTTTCCTACACACTAAGACTTTTTATTTTTATTATTAGTTTTTAATGTTTATTTCCTTTTAAGAGAGAGAGAGAGAGAGAGAGAGAGAGAGAGAGCATGAACAGGGGAGGGGCAGAGAGAGAGGGAGACACCGAATCCGAAGCAGGTTCCAGGCTCTGAGCTGTCAGCACTGAGTCCGATGTGGGGCTCGAACTCATGAGCTGTGTGATCATGACCCAAGTTGAAGTCGGATGCTTAACGGACTGAGCTACCCAGGCTCCCCCACACTGTGACTTTGTAAAAATTGGCAAAATTGCCCCTATATTGGAATCTTGAAAGACTGTTTTTGTTTGTTTGTTTGTTTGTTTGTTTTTCCTGGGAAGTAGGAGTGTAAATACAATGAGCATTAGAGACCTGGGAAGTCTCTGGCCTTCTTTGTCCTCAACAGGTACCTGTACTGTGCACCTGCACCATTTTAAACACTCCTAAATACCCCAGTCATGATTTCAGTATCCCTTGAAGCAGGGAGGGGGTGTTGGTCCAATAACAAGTCAGCTTTGTCACAGGACCTCTATGTGTCCGTGCCAGGCAGGGCTGCTGATTCCCTCCCGTTGCAGCGATGAGCCACAGGGCCTGGCCTCACAGCTTCGCTAGTGATGGGGAGTTCTTGGACGGGAGTATGTTGAGAAGCAGAAAGAGAGGTGAGCAGTGTGTCTCCTCCAGCAAGGGGCACTCCCTGGCACACCCACGGCACCTGGTGTGTGGCTGGACCTGGAAGTATGCAGGACTAGTCTTCCGGGGACCAATGCTTTCTCAGTCGCACAACTGTCCCGGATTATCCTGAAACCTCGCTGCACCAGAACCACACGTCCACACCCCCGAGGAGCGTGTGTGCACACCCAAACCCATCCTGCTCTGGTTCTGCTCAGAGGAACCCCACTCCTCCCCCAGATGAGAGTAACCTCTCAATGGAGAGAAGAGTCTGTCAGTCCACAGAGACTGGTCATGATGCTTAGAACTTTTGGAGTGACTTAAGTGTCTCCTGGAGGGAGATGATAAAAATTTGCATCATGCCCATGAGGTCTTGGCCCAGTGGCTTTCAACCTGGCTGCACATGGGAATCACCCCGGCAGGGGGGTAGGGGAGGGGAGGGTAACAAGCATAGAGACCTGGGTCCTGCTTCTGGGATCTTAATTTAGGTGTTTGGGGTGCAACATGGGCTTTGGAATGCTTTTAAAGCCCCCAGATGATTTTATGACAACCAAAGTTGAGAATGATGGCCTCGTTAGATAAGACAAACACCCTTGTGGAGCACGGGAGCACTTAGGGAATGATTTTTTTTTGACACACAAAATTGTTCTCAGTTTGCTCCTGGGTTTCCAAAATCCTGTCATGAGCAACAGCCATCTACTACATCATGGTGCAAGGATTAGGCTGCAAATCAACCTGCAAGAGGAAGATGGGTTATATATAGTGGGTGTCCTGTGGACCTTTCTAGAGAGCACACTTCATGGAAATGAGTAGTGAGCTTAGGCCACTGGGTTCCTACAGGGAAAAATAGTTGTACAGAGGAGGGTTGGAGAGTCTTCATATCATGCTGGGATTGAGGCCTGGCTGCCAGGCCATAGTCAGCGTTTGGGGATATGGGGCTGTACTCCTCTCTCCCTCCCTCCTTTACCCCAAAGTCACGATACCCCCACAGATACCATGGACAGAGCACAGCCCTTTCTCTTGGATCCCTCTCCTTGGAGGCGTGCAGGCTCCAGTGGGGATGGTCCTTTGGTGGACTGCAAACATTCAGAGTGTTGAATGGGCTCCATCTCAGTCATTGGGAGTTGAGCTGTGCTAACTTCTGCAGATGACTTGTCATGTTTGCAAAAACAAAACCATTTTTAGCAAAGTATCACTTTTGTCATCATCTCAGGAAAATGTGCAGAGGCTTTGTGGTTTGAACTCATCTCCCACCTCCACAGAAGGAAGCCAAGCCAGAGGCTTCCCAGGTCTCTAATGCTCAGCAGGGAGTGGGATAAGTTCTTCCCAGGCCACCTTGTCCAGCTTTTTTCCCAGGAAAGTTACACTCATGTAATATCACTTGCTGATGAGCACATAGAACCCATCCCATCACCCAGGCTTCTGTTTAGCCGCAGATCCATTGTCCTTCCAGACCTAATTACTCTTCTTGGCAGATGGCGCAGGCTCGGTAATGAGAGGCCGTGTGATATAGTGGTCAAGGACACAGACTCTGGAGCCACATTGCTGGGGTTCAAAGCCTACCTCTGCCACTGTCTAGCCATGTGATTGTGGAAAAGTTACTTAAGCTGCCTGTGCCTATTCCTTCATCTGTAAAGTAGGAGATAATTATTGTATATATCCCATAAGGTTGGTGTGAACATTAAATACGCTAAAATATTTAAGAGTGAAAGTTATTATTATAAGAGCACAAAAAAGCATGAGACAGAGGATGCTTACAGAAAGAACCCTGCAAATACAGAAGAACTTCCCTCACTTTAAGTGATTCGAGGCAGATGTCTTCCAGAAACTATTGGGAGAAAAAAAAATTCCTCCTTAAAATTAACAGTTGCTATTATTGTTTTAAAAAATCTGAATTGGACAACTTCAGGTAAAGACTGTAGCTTTTCTGGTTATTTATTTGTTATTTGATTCAAGGACGCAACCAGCTCCAGCCTGGACCACATGGTAAAGGAATAATACAAGAGAGAAGATGGTACACTGGCTTGACAAAAGAAGACTATATTGTGCCCCCAAACAATCTTCCAGTCACATTTGACTAAGGGGCTCGTCAATTGCCATAACGATGAAGATACTCCTTGCATTGACACTCCAGGCATCGTACTAGTTTCTCTGTTTAACACTACTAACATTCCACAAGGTCAGTGTTGTCTGGTACACACCAGACAGAAGCTCAGTGAGATTAACTAATTTGTCCCAAATCACCTGGTTAGAAAGTGATGGAGATGGGAATCAGTTTCAGATCTGTGCAGGTTAACTGTTTGGGCCATTAAAGAAAACTTGGATGGCACCATCAGAATCCAGCTGAGTACTATTCAGAGTTTCTCACATATTATTATGCCTGTGATAGCCATATAACTTATTCTATCAGTCAGTGTTCAGAGAAATAGAACCAGTAGGAGGGGTATACTAAGAGACCTATTGTAAAGAATTAACTTACATAATTGTGAGGTTTGGGAAGGCAAGTATGAAGTCCATAGGGCAGGACGCCAAGAAGGGCAGGCTAGAGCTCTAAGGCAGGAGCTGAAGCCGCTATCCACAGGTAGAATTTTTTCTTCCTTAGGAAAACCTCATTTCTGGTCTTAAGTTCTTTTGACTGGTTGAATCAGGCCCACCCAAATTATCTAGGATAAACTACCTGACCTAAAGTCAACTGATAATGGACTTTAACTGCATCTATAAAATACCTTCACAGCAATACCTAGATTAGTGTTTGATTGAGTAGCTCGTGACTACAGTCTAGACATGTTGACATACAAACTGATCATCACAGTCCATTCTTTGTTGACTTGCCATCCGTATGGATCTTCTTGGACCATGTTTTGTTTCCAAATAAAGGTAATAACAAAGTTATACTTACACCTAAAATGAGACAACCGTTCTGCATTCAACCAAAAATATGCTGACCTTTTCCCCAGAAGACTATGCAAAGTCCTTGGAAAATGTTCATTTTTCTCCTTTGATATCTTATCATTTAAATACTGTGGTATAAAGCTAACTCTCATTCATGTATCTTATGTTAGATGATAAGGAGACAAGAGATGAAGAAAATAAAAATTTCTGTTAGTATACATAGAAACATTTATAAATAAAATAAGGCATAAATACTCATAACTATTATAGTGTTGATTTCTGCAACTGGTCATGTGTATAACTACCTACTTTTCCTGTAGAGAAGAGAGGCATGAGAAACCCAGAATAGCCAGGAGGCAATCAGAACTTACAGTTTAATAAAATCATTGTTGTATTTCCTGCTGGAAACATTCTTCCCTCTGGAACTAAAACCTTTAGACCAGAAGAGAATAAGATCATGGGGATGGGAAGCAAAGGTTTTTGCTAGTAAATCACTATGGGTGATTGTTCCAGGGAATGGTGTCTTATTAGGGACTCAGTGTTGGTCTTTGCTCCTCAACAACCTGGCACAGTGACTATAGCCAAATTGTCCTTAGCGAATGGAAACCCATGTCACTGAGTCCTTGCCTAACTTCCATCCCTTCCTCTGTGGCCACTTTGTGGCTCTTGGGCAATGACAGGAGCGGCTGGGGAAAGAGGCTGACTGGCGTCCATGGAATGGGCCATCCTATCAATTTAATTATTAAAATCTTTCTCTGCCAGGGTCACACTTTGGTGTGCATCACATGGGACACAAATGTCTCCTCATTCTTTGACCATTCAGGGAAATCTGTAACATACTTCTTCCCCAGGTCTGCTTGTTGCCAATTTTCTGATCATGTTCCCTCCAGGTCCCTGACCAACCAAACAAACCATTGGCTGAAGGCCATAAATCGGTATGGACTGGGACCTCTGGCCATTTCTCCTTCCTGTGAACAATCAGGGGCACTGCTCAAAATTCTGCCTGTCTCTTCAGAGATGAGGGGTGTCCCACAAAAGAGCTGTAGTGCTGCAACTTTCCATTTTCAGGTAACGGAGAACCATTAACCAAGCAGAGTTTTCTTTTCCTAAGTCAACTATTGATAGGAATATCCCATGAGGCCATATATGCAATCTGGGATAGAGCAGATTGTAGGAATCATAGCCATGGATATTTGGGCCATTTCTTCTTGGAATTTACTTGTGCCTTTTGGTTCTGCTTGAGTCCAATCTCACATACACAACTTACGTTTGATAATAGGGTGTTCCTGTGCATGACCAAATTTAGGGTTTGGTGGGTCAGTTCATGATGGGCAGCTCAGCCCATAATTAAGTGTCCAGTTCCTATTAAATCCCAGTATCAAGCCAAACACTACTTCTCAAAAGAAGGGTGGTCATCCACAGAATATGGTGGCACTTTGCAGAAAAATCTTGAAAGTCGGCTGTGATTCACCTATAGGGAACTGCCAAAACCCCCAAACAGCCATTTTATTGGCCACTTCAAGTACCATAGGATCTGCTGGACCAAGTGGCAGAGAAACTTGCATGACAGCCTTGTTTTTTTCTGGATCCTACTCAAAATTACCAGCTTTTCAGGTCACTTGGTAAATGGGCTGGAGTATCACACCCAAATGAGGAAAGCATCACCTCCAAAACCCAAAGAGGTTCACCATGCATTGTACCTCTTTTCTGGTTGTAGGAGGGTCCAGATGTGACAATTTATCTTTCACCTTAGAAGGGGTATCTTGACATCCCTCGTACCACTGGACCCTTAGAAAAGTCAACCAGGTAGATTTTTGTTATATTTATTTCCCACCCTCTGACATGCAAATGCCTTAAAATATATTTAGAGTAATTGCTATTTTCTACTGAATGTGTTCTATTAGCATAACATTTTAATGTAATGGACTAATGTGGGGTCTGGTGAATGTGAATGGTATAAAGGTCTCCATCCACTAAATTATGCATAGGACTAGAGAGGTAAGACTGTGACAGTGTGTTGTTAGTCTTACCAGTTGAAAGCAAACTGCTCTGAGGGATCTTTGCTAACAGTCTTCAAGCCAAGATGGATACCAAGTACCGGGGGATGTGTTAATTTGTTTAAGCAGCACAACCTCATCTGGAACAGTAGCTGCAATTGGACTAACCATATGATGAAGTTTAGGAAAATCCACTGTCCTGTGCCCAGTTCTCTCTGTCTTCTGAACAGGCCAAACAGAAGAGGTGAATGGGCACCACCCCTGCATCCATCAAGTCACTGATGATGTCAGTAATCTCGGCAACCCCTCCAGAAACGCAGTATTGCTTTTGCTTACTATTTGTCTAGGTAGGGACAGTTTTAGTGGCTTCCACTTGACCTTCTTTACTATAATAACCCTCACTCCGTCGGTCAGGGAACCAATCTGAGATTCTGGGAGTTGGTTCGGGATGTCTGCATATATCTATTCCACTCAGGCATCCTAGAACTGGGGAAATAACCACAGGACGGGCTCAGGGACCTACTCGACCCACTCTGAGCTAAATCACTATTGATCACTTGACCTATATAAGGGTCTACTCTGATTGGTGACCCGCAGTGATAATTTGAGTCTCCGGAAATTAGTGTCAATTCCAGAGCCAGCGCCCAGGAGATCCTAGAAGGTCTGAATATTTCTCTTGCCCCCGTGCACATTCACCCTGATATAGGCCAGCGGTCCCTTTGGGGTAGACTGGGAGAAAAATGAACAGCATATATTTTTGCTAGTATATTGGAGGTTCTCCCTCAAGAGGACACCACTTTCCTTTCATTCAGTGGGTTCTGGGTCTGTAAACTGCTCCAGTCTGGAAATTGATTGAAGTGCTGTGGCCTTGTTTTGATGATTCGCACTGGAGTGCTGTTTATTTTATCTGGAGTTCTGCTTATACCGATCAAGTAAAAATTACATAGAGTGCCTATCAATTTCTTTCCTAAGGATATGAAGGTTAACTAGTCAATATCATAGGTCTCTGTAAATCGGACTAGTCTGATTACTAGTTTCACACTGCTGTCCGTTACAGTAACCACACCCACCTTGCCTTTGGTAATCAAGTGCTGTCACTTGTCCCCTGCTACCCAGGGATCTGATGATCTCCATTGCATTTAAGCACTGTAGTTCAGTGGTAGCAATTCTTGGGGTGCGTGAGTAGGTAAGTCTGCTGAGCCTCCAATTCCTGATTTCAGCTCAGGTCATGATCTCACGGGCATGAGATTGAGCCCCACATGGGGCTTCTCACTGAGTGTGGAGCCTGATTGGGGTTCTGTCTGTCCCTCTCTCTCTCTCTCTGTCCTGCCCCATGCTTGTGCTCTCTCAAAATAAATAAATAAGCAGTTAAAAACAACGGTAGCAATTCTCAGTGTAATTTCTGACTTATGAGAAGAGCAACCACAAAGTTCTTCAAGGATGTTGGAGATCCCCTTAGATATTTACTTCTCGTAGTTACAGTAAAGGTGTGTCCTCTGGGCCATTTCAGGGTGAATAAGTAGGTCTTGCATAATAAATCCACTCTACCATTTCACTCTCCCTAAACCTTTGGAGGCTTGCCTCTACAGGAGACCAAGACTGTTCTGGTACTCAAGTTCATTTAATGTAGATTACTTTCAGGTCTATGTTTCAGCCAACCAAAATATTTTTAGATCCCTTTCTAAACCCTCAAGCTAAAACATATGAGTACCAAGCACTCCTACCCTGAAAAGCCACCATAAGGATAATAACTAATAGTCAAATACAACTGTTTCAAGCCTCCATCCCTTTTATTATTAGGGCCAGTGTCCTCCCAAATCTATCATGAATTTTGAGGGGGTTAATTTTTTGTTTTCAGCTTTTGCTCTGCCTTCCTTTTACTCCTGAAATCTCAATCATCTTTCCTTCTGTGGCTCTTTTGTCCCCTCCATCCTGAGTCACCCTAAAGAAGGAATATAACTCCTCCGTTTTCCCCAAAATGTTTTCTGCATAAGGAAGTTGTATGAAACAGACTTAGGGGAATGGAGGGAGTTTACTTCTCAACTCAAAACGAACCTCCAGATATATTTTTTTTTAATTTTTTAATGTTTCTTTATCTTTGAGAAAGAGAGAGACACAGAGTGCAAGCAGGAGAGGGTCAGAGAGTGAGGGAGACACAGAATCTGAAGCAGGTTCCAGGTTCTGAGCTGTCAGCACAGAGCCTGACCAGGGGCTTGAACTCACAAACAGTGAGATCATGACCTGAGCTGAAATCGGACGCTTAGCCTACTGAGTCACCCAAGCGCCCTGATTTTTTTTTTTTGTTTATTTATTTTGAGAGGGGGGAAAGGGCAGAGAGAGAGGAAGAGAGAGAGAGAAAGAGAGAGAGAGAGAGAGAGAGAGAGAGAGAGAATCCCAAGCAGGCTTCCTTTCCTCCCTCCTCTGGGGCTGCCCGGGCACCTTCGAACCTTCTCATGTCATTGTGTACCACACTTTCATATGTCCTTTTTGCTTCCTTTCTCTGTTTCCTGACCAAATTTTCCCCACTGAGGAATTTTGCCAAATGCTTTTTAACAATCCCTATGGTTTTCCCAGCCCTATATAAGGTTTCGTTCTCTACAAATCTCTTTTCACATCTGGCCCTTCATTTTTTTTCTCACAACAACTTTTCAGACTGATAGAGCAGGTCACCAGTTTTGCTGATGAGAAGTTTGCTGATGAGAAGCCTGAGGCTGGGAGAGATGATGGGGCAGTCTCTGATCACCCAGCAAATGAACCACCAAAGAAACAGACCGAGAGCTAATAAAGAACCTTTGACATCACTGTATCCGGCCTTCTGTTGGGTGTGGGGATCTTGTTTTATGGTGTCCCTGAAAGTTTCAAGAACGTTTGCATGGTATTTGTTTAATAGAAGGAAAGTAAACACTGTATCACTTACTTGCCCACTGTCTCATGGCAGACCATAGGGAATCATTCATTGTTTGATGATCATCTTCAGTACAGAATGGCCTTGGAACCTGGGGCTTTGCTAAGGAGTGCCTTGTCACACTTAGGTGATGGGGACTGTTGTTCATGCCCCTGCTTTTATGGAGTAAGTATGAAGAAGGAGCCTCCTTCTGAGCTGTCTTGGAAGATATTCCTTGGTAGTTCAGAGGGCCGGGGGCAGAGGGCGAGTCTTGACTCCGGATGATGTCCAACCTGCTCTTCAATCTGCCCAGCTTCGGGTTTGACAGTACATTTACCTGCCTTTCAGTTACATTTGACCATTTGGTTATATTTGACCAATTGCCTCACCTCCCCCTCGACCCTCCCTCCGCCATAGCTACTTGATTCTCTACCAAAATGGATATTGGATATTGGACGGTCAGCATCTGGGTTTATCCTAGAGCTGGAGTTCGCTGTAGGGCCAGATGGCCTTGCCTTCTTCGGGGTCAACTTGAGAAACAGACAGCAGGTGTCTTCTGGAGGACACATTAATCTGGGACAAGGAGGCTGTGGAAGCTACGTCGAGAAACAAGGCCATGGTCTGGAGATCGTGACAGTCTCCAGGGAAGGTAGAAGGCTTGCAGGCCAATCGTGAAGAGCGAGAAGTTCAGAAAATCAGCTGCAGTTTGGCAGTCTGCTGAACGCATTGTGCCAGGCTGAGAGATCGTGCTTGCCCCCCTCCACAGATGGGGGCTGCAGTGAGCATCCTTTTAGTTTAGTGCCCAGACCGGTCAGGATAGGGGGATAGAGGAAGGTGAAAAAAACTAACTGGGCTGGACCCTTGGATTTGCCAGTGTCTCGCCTCCTCCCTGCTCTCCTAAGGCTCTAGTATTCCCCCAGGTCACAGCTTCTTTTCCTTGCCCTGTTTTTTGTGACAGTGGTCAGCCCAGTGCCCTTATCTCTTGGATCCTCCCTCACTAAGCCTGCCACTGCTGTGTCCCCCACCTTATTACAGAGAAAGATCAGACATTGTTCAGCCCAACCATAGTCAACTAGCGAGCCCTTGACTAACTGACTTTACTTATTTACTTGTCCCTTCGATTCTTAGGAAAAGAAGGTAGAAGGATAAATCTATGGTTTATTTTCTGTTTTGCCCTCATTCTGAGCCTCATGTTTTCTTAAAAGCAAAATCCTCAAGCTAGCTAGAGCATCTTTTAGTGACCCCAAGGCTATAGATCCTTTCCCAATCTCCTCTGTCCATTTCCCTGGCATGTACTTTCTGGTCTATAGTCTTACAGGGCTGCATTCTCTTAGGCAACACGCTAGGTGTTTCTTTTCTTTTTTTTCTTTGTTTCGTATTTCTTGACCTAAGCCGGGTCATTTAACTTCAAGGAGAGCAGCCAAGTGTCAAATTTGGCCTTTCCCAAGTCTTGCTTGCAGAAGGCCCAGCAATCCCCTGAAGTGATTGGCAACGCTGTCTTTGGGCCAAATGCAGACGGCAGCTGCAGATGGTGCTGTGGGGAGATAGTGTGCAGAAGGCTCGTCCTGCCAATCCCGGACACCCAGGCCCAGCCAGGCCACCAGATTCCTGGCTCCTAGTCAGCATCCCAGCCTTCCCCCTTGAAGGCCATGTGGGATTGCTTCCAGATACCTTAGGAGACTGTCTGGCAACCTGTTCCCCCAGCAGGAGGTACCTCTCTTCCCTGGCCTTGGAGCCAGCCAGAACTTGAGGGAAGAAAGCGTGACAGAATTTAGGTCTAAGGGCCCGTCTGCATCTTCACGGCCTTCAGTAAAAGCCCACTTTTCTTTAGCTTTTTAGGCGAAGCTTTTTGTTCTTATGTCCAGTTCCTGACACTCTGTGTATCTGTTGCCTTATTCTCTGAAACTCAGGCTCACAAAACAACCCTCTGTGGGACATGTTTGTGGTTTTAAGTGTTCAGCATCCTTTACCCCTTTCTTCGGTGAACAACACCTCAAGGTTCCTTTGGCCATTCCTAGCTCAGTCCATGTAAATCTGGTGAGGATCCTAATTCCACCTAAGGAGAGCATAACTCATGACTGGCCAGCTGGCACTCTGCATCCTCCACCCACAGGGATTGGTTCCGGGAAGAGCGCATGACCCAGGCCTAAACAATGAGTGTAATTACATTGTCTTGACCATGAACATTGTTTCAGGGGTGAACACGTGACTCAATAGTTTGTAATTAGAGTTAATTCTGCAACTTTTGATAGAGCAACTGGGGAAAAGTGCTCAGTTTTTAGCCAGATTTGAACCTGGAAAGAAGTGGAACTAGAGCAATTGCCACCATTTTACCACGACATGGTGCCTGAGAATAAAACCAGTATGATGACAGAACCAAGAGAGAGTAACTGGGTCCTAAATGACATCATTTAAGTTCCAAGATCACACATTATCTGAAATTATTCTGCCCTTGGATTTTCCTTCCTATTGTATAAAATAAAGACTTAAATTTTTTTCATACCTAAGCAGTTTGATTCTGACTTTAAAAGCCTTAATATACCCCCTATGATACTTTCAACTATAGGCTTGATGTATCAAATCTCATTTGAGGCTAGATAATAACATTTATCTTTGTGACCCAGGACAAGATTCTGGCAGCTGAGTTTAGCCAGAGAATGCAATTGTTAGGTAAAAGTGTAGGCAAAACTTCACTTCTAGTAGTTATTGCAAAAAAAGTGCCTATTCAAATGTCTTGCCCATTTTTTTTTATTGGATTGTCTATATTTTACAATTGATTCATAGGAGTTCTTTGTGTATTCTGGTTACGAGACCTTTGTCAGATATGTTATGCAAATTTCTTCTCTATAGCTTCCTTTTCACTGCTTGAATCATATGTTTTGATGAACATTAATTAGTTCCTAATTTTAACAAGTTCAATTTATCAGTGTTTTCCTTTATGATTTTTCTTTATATGTATTGTTTAGGATATCTTTATGTTATCTCAACCAAAGCTATAAAGCTTGGATATCAAAGCTATAAAGATTCTTTTATATTATTTTTTTAGAAACTTTATTGTTTTATTTTTCACATTTAGGTGGAATTGATTTCTGCACATGGTATGACCTAGAGGTGAAGTTCAATTTCTTCCGTAGGGATAACCAATTGATCAGGCATCAGTTATTGAAAAGGTTATTCTTCACTGCCTTTCAGTAGCACATATGATATTATATACAAAATTCTGATGTTGGATTTTCTATTCTGTTCCATTGGTCTGTCTGCTCTTGCGTCAGTTGCACATTGTTTTAACTGCTGTTCTTGTCTAAAAGTCTTCGTATCTGACAGTAGCAGTCCTCCAATTCTATTCTGTTTTCTTTCGAACTGCCTTGCTACTATTGACCCGTTGCCTTTCTTTATAAATTTTAAATTTGTCAATGTTCTGAAAATAACTTGCTGAAAATTTTATAATTATATAGAATAAAATTTTATACAGTGTTATAATTTTATAAGATAATTTTCTAGAATAATAGAGACATCAATGTGGAAAGAGTTGACATTTGGAAAATATTACCCTCCCAACCTATGAGCGTACTATATCTCTCCATTTGTCCGGGTCTTCTTTCTTTTCTGTCAGTGCGGTCGTGTGGTTCTTGCGTAGAGGTCTTGTACAACTTTGGCTAAATTTCTTCCTCTGTAGTTGATGGTTTTGATGTTATTGTAAATGGTTTCATTTTTAAATTTCATTTTCTAGTGATCTATTCCTGTACGAAACTATTTACTTTTTTACTTATGAATTTGAATAATTTAATTTTACATGCTTTGGGGTTTTCTATGCACAAAATATATTATCTGAAAATATGGTAAGTTTAATTTCTTCCTTTCTAATATTTATCTATTTATTTTTTAACTTCAAATCAGTAAGAACCTCCAGTACATCCTGAGTCTAAGTACTGATAAGTAGTGATAGTAGACATCCTTAACTTAAATTTATTGTTATAAAGCTGTGTGTAGTGTTCTCTTATAATTTTTAGGGCTTGCAGACTCTGTCTGCATATATATGCATATATATATATATGCAGACAGAGTCTGTATATATATATATATATATATATATATACATACTCATCTTGCTAAAGATTTATTAGTAAGTCATTTTAATTTGACTATGTCATTGCTCTCCATTACATGTTGGCTTTTGACTTCATTAATTTCTTCTCTTCTTTTATTTTCTTTGGTATAGTTTCTGTGGATTGAATTGCCTTATTTACTAACTTGTACTAAGAAAAAAAACACTTTCTTGAGATAGGTACTTAGATCATTGCTTTTCATTCTCTTTTGTTGATATATGCATTTCAGGCTACAAATTTCCCTCTAGGCACTGCTTCAGCTTCATCCCACAAAGTTGATAGATACTCTTTTGATTAAAACTCACTTCAAAATATTTTCTAATATTTATTGTGATTTTCCCTTTTATCCATTGATTATTTAGAAACATATTGCTTCATTTAAAAACATGGAGGATTTTTGAGTTACTCTAATTTTGAGTTGTCTCTAATTTCTTGTTTAGATCCATTGTCAGAGAATATATTCTTATGATTTCAATCCTCTGGTATTTGTTAATATTTTCTTTATGGTCCAGTGTATAGTCAATTTTAGTAGCTATTTCACATGTACTTGAAAGAATGTTTATTTTTCAGTTGTTACATGCAGTATTTTATACGTTATTGATGTTTATACTGTTTGGTGTTCTCTGAGATTCCTAGATCTGAGTTTCTGTGTCTGATATTAATTTGGGGAAAATTGAAGTCATTATTATTTCAAATATTTCTTCTGCTCACTTCTTTTTCTCTTCTCCTTCTGGTGTTCCCATGACTTGTATATCACAACTTTTGTAGTTGTCCCACAGTCTTTGGATATTCTGTTCTTCTTCTTTTTTTTTTTTTCCAGTTTTTTTTTTTTTTTTTTTTTTTTTTTTTTTTTTTTTTTTTTTTTTTCTTTTTTTTTTTTTTTTTTTTTTTTTTTTTTTTTTTTTTTTTGCCTTCTTTAATTGTGGTTTTGGGGAGGAAGACCACAGAGGTCAAGCGCCATTCTTATCACATCCTGTCAAGGGTACATGTTAACAGCATGCAATCATTGTTGATGACCTGGCCACGGTAATTCTCCACTGTAAAGTTGTTCCTTCTTTATTTTGTATTCTTTGGAAGAAAGTTACTATTGGCAGCCCATGCTTAAGGAGTGGAGAGTTATATTCCATGCCTTTGAGCTTGGAGCATCTACATAAATTATTTGCAATTCTTGTGCCTGGAAGATCTGTCTATTCTCCCCTATGCATGTATGTATGTATGTATGTATGAACTGTTAGATATTTTATACTCTGTGTTGTAATCCAACACTAAATTAGTTTTTGCTTGACCTACTCCAGGTTTGGTCGTTGGTTGCTCTTTAAGTTGGGTCCTGTGTTAATATGTGCCTTTGCCATCATTAATGTGAGCTTTTTTTTATAGCACTTCCTTACTTTCTCGCCTGCAAGATCCTCCAGGCCCATCTGATACATTCCCAGTCTCAGTCCATAGAATCAGCCATTTCTCCAAGGATATCTCATTCCTTTTATTAGAGAATTTTATCAGAAACCAAGATGTGGGTGCTAGTTGTGCTCGTTGTTAATGGCATTTTTGCTTCTCTCAGCTGACAGAGCAAGAAGATATCTGTGTGCATATATACACACATCTATAAATATTTCTATGTATACCCATCTACATATACCCATTTATAGGATATCATCATGCTCATATCTTCATCTGAATACCTTCAGATTTTTCTCTTTTGGTTTCCAACAGTTTGACTATGAAGTGCCTGACTATTTTAGATTCTTAAAATTACTTGAATGTGTGGTTGGATGTCTTTCAATGTTTTTGGAAAATGTTTGGTTAGTATCTCTTCAAATATTACTTTTGTCCTCCCCTCTTTTTTTTGGTGTGGGGAGGAAAAAATATGTGGTAGACTTCTGTATCATGTTCTGTAAGGAAAGGTCTGTTATAGTGGAAATGTCTGCATTTTCTGTTCTTTTATCTCTATGGACTTCTACGTGTATATTTCCTCTTGATCTATCTTCTAGTTTACTAATTCTGTCTTTTGCATGATCTAATATATTAACTTTGTCTATTTAATATTCTTTCTGTTATTTTATTTTTATTTGATTTTTTATGGATAGATTCCAATTCTGTGATGAAATTTACTAGATACTGTAAAATCCTGGTCTGGTATCTACATTATCCAAAGCACCTATGGGTCTGTGTCTGGGCTGACTTATATAAGATAAAGTGTAGAGGTTTTGACAAGTTATCTTCCCCCAATGAGCATTTAATTTGCTCCTGACAGACAGTTAGACTCCAATCATATTACCTTGATCCAGACAATGCTGGTATATTTCCATTTTCTCCTAATTCCTGATTATTCTTTAAAATTCTAGTTTGTTTAACAAGGCCTTTCCTCCTGAGTAGGTGCTAAGGTCAAGTTTTCACTACTGAGCACTATAACTCCATGGAAATCTCTGTTTACTTTTTAGTTTTTCACTTCCTTCTTGGCTTCTCAACATGTAACCTATATGTTGACAAGTGACTGGAGAGAAAAAGGTATACAAAATATCAAACTCAATGTATTAGTTTGCTGTAGTTGCTATAACAAAGTACCACAAGCTAAGTTGCTTAATCAACAGAAATTTATTGCCTTGTATCTTTGGAGACTAGAAGTCAGAGCTTAAGGTGCTGGCAGGGCCATGGTCCCTCTGAAGGTTCTAGGGAAAGATATATTCTAGGACTCTGTCTTAGCTTCTGGCAGTTCCTGGGCTTGGAGAAGCATATCTCCAATCTTACATAGTTTCCTGTTATCACTGTTTTTGTGTCCAAATTTCCCCTTTTTATAAGTATATAGTTTTATTGGATTAGGGGCCTATCACACTCCAGTATGACCTCATCTTAAAATTACATCTGCAAGATCCTATTTCCATGTTGTGAAAGACTGGGAGTTAGGACTTCAACATTTAAATTTGGGTAGAGATACAATTCATCCCATAACGCTCAACACAAAGCACTTCTGTTTTCTTCCATATCTTTGTCCCTTAAATCCTGGATTTCCTTGTTGTTTTTTAATGGCTTCCAGCATTTTTTTAATGGCTTCCAGCATTTTTCTTCCAAATTATATTCTGTTTTTATAATTGCTTTTAGCAAGAAAATTAATCTGATACTAGCTACTCCAGCATGACTGAAAGTATACATCTGACCAATTCAATTTTTAACGTATATTTTCCTTTATTTGAAAACTAAAGGAGAGTAATACGATGACCATATAAGGCATGAGATGCATAGATACTGGTACAGAGACAGCTGGGGGTTCCTGGTTAGAGGAAAATGCTATTGAGACAAGACAAGGGAATTCAGCAAATCAATTGACACGCAAATACTGAGGTAGCCCACACGTTTTGGGAGGCCATGTAGGAGGAAATCATTGCATGGTTTCATGGTCAAGCATCTTCCTAGGTGAACTGATAAGTTTCTCGTGATTAGCAGTTGGTTACCCATATTTACTATATTTTATATAATTCCTTTTTCCTTCCCCCTGCTGGAAGCCTGGGGGAATTTTTCTCTGATATTTACTATGAGAACATGTTCCAGCAACTGGAGATAAAATTCACAAGAGTGTGTGGGCACCCCTATGATTTGGTCCCCCTGGAATTTTTAACTCACCCCTGCCAACACTGAGCTTCCAACAATTGGTCTATTACAGTTTAGGTTTTCTTACCCTGGCACTGGTTCCCATGGTGGTTTCTGCATGTGAGTCTCTGCCCTGGTAACCCGCCTTGACTCCTTGGGCCACCAGTCTGTCTCTCCAATCCCCGGGGGTAATCTTGGTTTGCACTGTGTTAAAGGATTATGCTACTATCTCTAGTTATGATTGTGGATTTATCAAGTTCTCCTTTTAGTTATGCTCCCCCCTTTTTTTTTTTACTTCTATGTTTTGAAGCAACAGGCATATTCTTGTCCTATGGAGCTCATAGCCCAGGTGAAGAGGAAGACATTATTTAAATAATCCCCGAAATGTAAAAGTGTAACTTAGATAAGAGGGAGAGAGGAGAGGAGCGTAGGTTCTGTGCCATTAAAACCAGACCCTAAGGTTCTCTGTCAGTCTATCCAGGGCTTCTTAAACCTCACTGGTAGACAGAGCACCCACACAGGCTTGGTACAGCCTCAATCCCAGCAGTATATTAGAATCACACGGCTGCTTACAAAAGTAAAAAGCCAAAGCAAAGCCCTACTCCAGACTGACAAATTAGACTCTTTGGGAATGGGATCTAGCGTGTGGTATTTTTAAAAAAAAATTTTAAGTTTATTTATGTATTTATTTATTGTTGAGAGGAAGAGAGAAAGTAGGCAGGGGCAGAGAAAGAGGGAGAAAGAGAATCTCAAGCAGGCTCCATGCTCTCAGCACAGAGCCCAATGCGGGGTTCGAACTCACGAACTGTGTGATCATGACCTGAGCCGAAATCAAGGGTTGGACACTCAACTGACTGAGCCACGCAGGCTCCCCTAGCTTGTGGTATTTTTAAAAATAAATATCCCTGGGGATTGTAATGTACAGGCTGAATAAAGAACCCTGTTTTGGGGAAAAGAGGGTCCCGGGTGCCTTAGCTCCGTCGTTTGTCACCTCTTGGTTTAGCTGCCCTTCTGATTTTTGCCTGGTCTCCTGTTTTCAGAATAAGGCTCTTGCTTTGTTCCCTCACCTCAGTTCCAACACCTGGGTTCCTGGCTCATACGTCTGCACACTGGCAACATGAGGCTTTTGCAGCGGATCAGGACTCGTGGCCTCTGCAGGACATGCACCCGGCCAGCATCCATGTCCCTCAGCTGGGACCTGAGCTGCCGAGGCAACTTCTTTCTTTGCACCTAGAATGATCTAAAGGAAGAGGATGACAGTAGGGGTGCAGGATGTACAAAGTAGGGTGAAGGCATTCTCATCCTGAACCTCTGCTTCCAGTCTTCTCTGTGCGACCAGGTGGTTGGCTACTGTAGGACACAAGCCCAGGCTCCCAGTGGCCCTGAGCTTCTGGGAACCTTCCAAGACAGCACTCAGGGCTACAACGACCGTGTGACTGGCCAGAGGACTTGCCTTCAATTCTCTGGTGGGCATCCCCCACTTCTAGGACAAACATGGGCCCTCCCGCTGCCCCTCTCACAAGAATGTCACTTCGTGCTTGGCTAAGTCCATTTCCCTGCACGGTGGAGAACACTAATGAGTCCCGGAGCCCGGTCATTTCAATTATGTCACTGCTGCTGTGCCTGGGTTCCTGCCTCAGATTGCTCTGTGAGTTCAAAGATTGTTACCATCCCCACCAAAAACTGTAAGTATTTCCTTTTCCAGATTGAGGGACAATTCATATGCTTTGATAATTAACTGGACCAGGCAAGGCACCCACCTAAGAAAAATTCCGTTTCTCCTGCTTGGTTTACCCTCTAGGGGACTTGAGGGGTTCTGCCCATGAATTCCAGCATCAGCTGCCAAATCCTACAATGACCTGACTGCCTGCCTGAATTCGGGCTCTGGTCAGCTCTCAGGCTCCCCTTATTGGCCAGGACCCCTGCCCGGCCTGACTCGTGCCCCGTGCCCACTGCTGTGCCCTGTGTCTGCTCTCCTCTGTCTCTTCTGTGAGCTTGTGAGGGCCTCTCTGGGTCTGATGGGTGCTTTTGCCTTCTGAGCACCCTAGGGTGGATGCTCTAGGTCAGCAGAGGGAAAGATTCTTGATGCCTGATCTGGGTAGAGACTTGGAATACAGAGAAGAGCGAGTGGGGTCTCTGCGGGCTGGGGAGGGGCTCTCCTCCTACCACGTGCATAGTGTGGAAGGTCAGGAGACGTTGTAACTTTGCCACCGTGAAAAAAGTACAAGACTGCAGAAGTCTCACATTTTGTGAGAGGAATGAAAGGGCCTCTTGGAAGTGGATTCGACACCTCTGTGCTCCTGTAAAGGCTTGGTCAAGAGGCCTGAAGGCTAGGTATGAGAATCAGTGCCTGCAGCTTCTAAGAAAACCATCTGTTCACAACAATGGCTTGTCCAATTACTGAAATCCGAAAGCATTTTTTTTTTTTTTCTGTGAGTGTTTATAAAAAGGGGGCAGCTAGTGGGTCAGGAAGTGGACTCTAGATTCAAATGCTGTGTGACTTCAGGCTGTTTGCACGACTTCTCTGTGTCGCAGTTTCTTTATCTCCAAAGTGCAGATAATTGTAGGAGCTATCCTACAGGGCTTTTATAAAACTTAAATGAGTTAAGATGTGCAAAGCTCTTAGAAGAGTACCTGGAACATAGTATTGTACAATTTTTAAATTTTTTTAAGTGTCCTCTTTATTGGTAGCAGTGTCCTTAACAACATCCTGACATGTCCAATTACAATTAAGTTGCAACAACTTGAGTAAGAAACACTGTGTTTCATTTAGCTGGTCGGTGGGTGTGAATGAGCGTGCACAGTGTGTGCAAACATTTGGATAGTATCTCTTTATTTAGATTCATGGTTTATCCTCAAAGTTCAGGGAATAAAAACAATTGTTCATAGAACCAGCACTCTGGTGATTTTGAATGATTCTGAGTGATTTTGAATGACTCGGGGAAAAAATGAAAGACATCTAGAGTAATCAATTTCCTCCCACTCTCCGGGGAGTTGAGGTGGGGTGGGGAGAGAATTAAGGGTGTAGATGAGGTTCTTATTCCTTCACCCACTTCAATTAGAAGAGCTTTGGGGCCACCTGGGTGGCTCAGTCGGTTAAGTGTCTGACTCTTGATTTGGGCTCAGGTCACGATCTTGCAGTTCATGAGATCAAGCCCCATGTTGGGCTCTGAGCTGACAATGTGGAGCCTGCTTGGGATTCTCTCTCTCCCTGTCTCTCTGCCCCTCCCCAGCTTGCTCTCTCTCTCTCTCTCTCTCAAAATAAATAAGCTTAAGGAAAAAAAATATCTTTGTATCGACCTCTTTTATCTTTGAACAAACCTTTCCATGGTTAAGAAACACTTAAATACAACAACTGATCTAGAGAAATATATGTGTCCCTCAGACAGTTATCTACAGGCATTATCTCTCATCCCCAAGCTCTTGATGAGTTTGGGATGAAAGTGAGTTCAGGGTTGTTCTCATCAGCAAGAATCTGGGGTGAACATTTTCCAAATGCAGTGACTGGTCACATGCCTTGATAATCAACTAGGTAGATCAGGTTAGAGCTTCTTTATGAAAATTACAAAGCTTAACCAATAGCTGTGTTCAAAAGGAAAGACTTCTTCTCTCCTCATGGAGGCTGAAAGAAAACCTATGGGTTGGGCCGGCCATAGTCCACTGCTTGGAAATAACTATAACACACCGGACTCACACATGGGCGAAGCTGCCATATTGCTGCCTCAGAGACCCCCAGTGGGCCTAACCTAGAACATGCTCACTGTAGATATTACCCTACGCCCACCTTGGAAACCATAACACAACATTCATCATACCTCCAATCTTGAGCAATGCTGCCCCACTCTAAGACTCCAAAATAGTAACAGCCACATTAAGCATATACATCAACTATAAAATGTGCTCCAATGTTTCAAATATTTACAATTTTAAAACGGCATCTTAAAATCAAAGAAATAAGGGATCTACAAATTTGCACCCCCATGTGTTATATCAAATTATCAGTCATGACCAGTTTAATGTTGCACAACACTTGCTGAATACAGTGGTTTGAGTTTTGAAATAAGGAACCTATAACCAGTGGAAATAATGATTTGGTTGGTGTCGTACCCAGAGCAATAACATAAAGTCAAATAATCATTGTAGAGAATAGTATTTCTTTTTCCAGATTGGCTGGTAAATTCGTTCAGAAATCAATTATAACCACTGAGATCATTGTTAAAATAAAGCATGTCAAGGTTCTGCAAGATAACGATAGTATGTGTGTGTGTTTTTTTTAATTTCTAGTATCTCTTCCTTCGATTTTTAAAATTCTGTTTCATTGGGCAGTATTTACACGACAATCTTAAATAGTAGTGCCTAAATAGAGGTCACTTTCATCTTTCCTTAATTTTGATAGAAATGTCTCCAGTGATTAATTATTAGCTATAACTCTGGCTGTTGGCCTTAACAATATTTTATTTATCATTTTGTGGCAATATATAGCTCTAGCTTCCTAAAACATTTTAAAAGTAGAAATTGAAGCAGAATTTAATCCAATGGCTTTTTTGGTATCTATAGAGGGAATACAATTCTTTTTAAATTTAACATATTAGCACCGTGTGATATTAATAATTTGAATGTTACATCACACCAACAATTCAGCATTGCAAAAGGGGGGATTGAAACATAGCACCGTTCTGTAAAGTGAAATATTTGCTTTGTGAATTACCTATGACAAGTTTCTAAACCCAGAAAGCCAGTGTCTATAAGCCAGAATGTGGTTGGAGTCTTGGGGACCAGAGACTAATTATAATAGCTCCAGCCTAGGCAGGGGCACTATTATGGAGGTCAGACCTGCCAGAAGAAATCAATTATAGGAGATGAACCTTGTTTGGATGTGCTTTGTGCACTGCCCCCTCTGAGGTCCAAAGCCTTGCTTCCTGGTGCAAAGATCACGAATGCCAGAGCCCTGTCATTTGTACACCACTTGGCACTGATCTTCCCCGCCCCTCCACCCCAGTAGTCTTCGCCTTTCTGGTCAGCCTAGAATTAGCACAGACTTCGTGATGAGACAGGGGAGGGACGTGGAGATAAGGACTCCTCCTCATGAGACACTGACTGCTTCAGCCAGGAGGGCGGACTGCAGCAAATCTGATCATCCTCTGGAAGAAAATAGACATGTGGGACACACGCACATACTCGTACACTTATAACCCTCCCCTCACATTAGGGGTTTGTTGGGCATAGTGAAAGCTTAACGTGGGCATGTTTCATGAATGAGTTGAATGAGCAAGTGACCTCAGTCGTCCGAGGATGTCCTCAACTCCCCACATTCAGTGTCTACTCACAGATACACAGGCAAGTGGGACAGCACCCTCCCTCCCCACGGCTCTCTACACACGTGCCAACTGCTGTCACCGTCCCCTCCGAGCTGTGACACACACCCCCTGGAAGTCTCTGCAACATTTAGGATGCTTTCAACCTCAAGGATCAAAAATCTCATCCAAATAGCCTCAACCACAGATGGATTTAGTGCTGCACCTAGTAAATAGGAAGTTGAAAAATAGACAGTTCCGGGACTGATTGACCTGGAGCCTGACACCAACGACTGAACTTCATCCTGTCACTCCTACCATTTCTAGGAATACCCTGAACCTGGTTTCCCCTTGTGGGTACGGGATGGTTCCCAGGAGCAAACAGCAGTGTTTCCTAGTTCATATCCAGGAAGACAAAGCCAGAGGGTCCCCTAGACTTTTTTAAGAGCGAAGAAGAAAGTCAATGGTAAATTTCTTTCTGCATATCAAAGATTGTAATCAGGGCAGCACCCTTTCCTGAATCACGAAGTTGGGATTGTATTTAAATCAAGTCAGTCTACCTCCTGAGGCAGGAGTCCTAGTGATGAAACCGATTCTGGGAAGTCAAGAACCTGAATCACAGCAGTCTGACTTCTATCTGTGCCAAGTAAGGGAGTTCTTATGCCTTATGCCCGGAATAGGGTGCTGGGTGGAGATTTGTGGGCACAGTCCTTTCTGGCTCTGCCAAGCCACACCACTGAGGCAGCTGCTTCTCGATGACACAGGGAAGGCAGCATCAGCTGGTCCAGCCAGACTTCATTATTTCTTTCACTCCTGGGACCTGTGCTCGGAGGCTGCTGAAGTGAGATCAGAGTCCCACGCACGCAGTGAGTGAGAAGTTCAAGCAAGACGTTTCATTCTTCCCTTCTCCGCTCCCTCCCTCCGGCTCAAGGGAAAATAAATGAAAACAATTGTTTTGGGACTGATTCATAGGAGTCCCTAGCTCTGGCCCCAACCAAAAAGCCGGGGCACTTCTTGTGTCCAGGGGGCTGATTAGTGTGTAAATATGTGTTTGTGTTTGTGTGAGTCTGTCTGAGCATGTGCGCGTGCATGTGTGTGTTTGTGTATGAGTTTGTGACCGTTTATGTGCGTGAGTGTGTGTGTTCATATAACTTTGTGAGTGTGTCTGTGCATATGCATTGGGTAATTAAGCCCTTGGTGGGCTAGCATAAAGCACAGGATATGGAGTCTCTGAAGAAAGAAAATCCTCTGGATGAAAAACAATCTAAGCGGTGGGGCTGTAGCTTTTTAATTTGTTTTTGCCAGTTTTATTGAAATGTAACTCCTATGTCATATAATTCATCCATTTAAAGGGTAAAATTCAATGGTTTTTAGGGCATTCGCAGAACTGTGTATTCATCACATCACTAGAATATTTTCATTACCCCGACAAGAGACCCCACACCCCTTAGCTACTACTCCCCAACCCCTCTAACCCTCTCAGCTCTAGGCAACCATTAATCTACTTCATGTTATTGTAGGTTTGCTTTTTCAGGACATTTTATATCAATGGAATCATACAGTATGTCGTCCTTTGTGACTGGCTTCTTTCACGTAGCATATTTTGAAGGCTCATCCACGTTGTAGCTTGAATCAGGAACTTCGTTCCTTTGTATGGATTAATAATCATCTATTTATAGATACACTACAGTTTTATCCATCCATTAGTGAGCTGACAGACATCTGGGTTGTTTTCACTTTTTGGCTGCATTATGAATAATGTTGCTATGAACCTTCATGTACAAGTTTTGGCGTGGACATGTACTTTTCTTTCTCTTGGGTTTATGCATAGGTGTAGAATTGTTGAATCACATGGTAACTGTGTTTAACCATTTGAGGGACTGCCAAACGATTTTCCAAAGCAGCTACACCATGTAACATTCAGCAGTGTATGAGGGTTCCAGTTTCTCCATATCCTTGTCATACTTGCTATTATGTATCTTTGATGACAGCCATCTTAAATGGGTATCTCATTGTGGTTTTGAGTTGCAGTTCCCTGATGGCTAAGACACACATCTTTTCACATGCCATTTGTGTATCTTCCTTGGAGAAATATCTATTCAGATACTTTGTCCATTTTTTATTGGGATATTTGTCTTTTAATTATTGAATGGTCATAGTTCTTTATATATTCTATTTATAAGCCCTTTACCAGATATATGAATTGAAAAAAATTTCCTCCATTCTGCAAGTTGTCTTTTCTCTTTCCTTACAGTTTTATTTAAAGCACAGAAGTTTGTAATTTTTACACAGCCAGCTAATGTTTTTGTTGTTGTTGCTCGTGCTTTTGCCTAACCCAAGGTCACGAAGCTCATGAAGACTTAAGCCTATGCTCTTGTCAGAACTGTATGGTTTGGGGCACCAGGTGGCTCAGTTGGTTGAGTGTCAGACTTTGGCTCAGGTCATGATCTCGTGGTTCATGAGCCCGAACCCCACGTCGGGCTCTCTGCTGACAGCTCGGCACCTGCAGCCTGCTTCCGATTCTGTGTCTCATCTCTCTCTGCTCCTCCCCCGCTCACACTCTGTCTCTATCTCAAAAATAAATACACATTAAAAAAAGAAATAAGTGTATGGTTTTATTTCTTTCACTCGGACTTTGATTCATTTTGAGTAGGTTTTTATATATGGTCCAAGGTAGCACTCCAATTTCATTTCCTTGCTTCTGGATGTACTATTGCCCCACTATCGTTTGTTGAAAAAACTATTCTTTCCCAACTGAATTGTCTTGACACCATGCTGAGAATCACTTGTAATTGTAAAGGTTTATTTCTAGATTCTCAGTTCTATGCCACGAATCTATCTGCCCAATTTTAGGCCAGTACCACTCTGTCCTGAGTACTGTAGCTTTGTAGTATGTTTTAAATTTGGGAAGTATGAGCCCTTCAACTTTTTTTCTTCTTTTTCAGTATTGTTTTGGCTCTTCTGGGTCTCTTGAATTCCTATATGAATTTTAAGGTTAGCTTGTCAATTTATGTAAAGGAGTCAGCTGAAATTTTGATAGAGATTGCTTTGACTCCACAGATCAGCTGGGGGATTATTGTCATTTTAACCGTACTGAGCCTTCTGGTTCATGAACGTGGGATGCCTTTCCATGTATCTAGGTCTTCTTCAATCTCTTTCATCAGTGTTTTGTAGTTTTCAGACTATAAATTTTTTACTCCTTTTATTAAATGTATTCCTAAGTATTTTATTCTTCTTGGTGTTATTATGAATGATATTATTTTCTTAATTTTATTTTTGTTTGCTCATAGTTCTTGTATGGAAAAACAATTTAATTTTGAATGCTGATCTTATATCCTGAAACTTGCTGAACTTGTTCATTAGTTCTTTTTTAAATATAATTTAGTGTCAAATTGGCTTACATACAACACCCAGTGCTTATCCAACAAGTACCCTCCTCAATGGCCATCACCCACTTTCCCCTCTCCCCCAACCCCCATCAGCCCTCAGTTTGTTCTCAGTATTTAAGAGTCTCTTATGGTTTGCTTCCCTCCCTCTCTGTTTGTTACTAATTTTTCCCCTTCCCTTCCCCCATGGCCTACTGTTAAGTTTCTCAAGATACACATATAAGTGAAAACATAGGATATCTGTCTTTCTCTGACTGAATAATACCCTTAGCATAATACCCTCCAGTTCTACCCATGTTGCTGCAAATGGTATGATTTTATTCTTTCTCATTACCAAATAATATTCCATTGTGTATATAAACCACATCTTCTTTAACATATTTTTAGGTGTCATGGCTTTTTTGTTTTTATTCTTTACAGTAGTTCTCCCCCTGCAAGGAATGGAGCAAATTTAATTTTTAAGACCCACAACAATTCTTATTCATGGTACAACTATTCTATTTCTTGATGTTCTTCAAATTTGCTAAGTAAGTAAATATTCTTTTAATTTGAAGATGGGGAAATTAATCTTTAGAGAAGCTAAATAATTTCCATAAGGTCACAAAGTAAAGCAAATATTCTTCTTTAACTGCAGGACATGTGAGAGGTGAAGATTCACTACCTTTCTTTATACTACTTCAGTTCGCACGCACGCACGCGCGCACACACACACACACACACACGCCCGCACACCTGGGGTTCATTGTTTTGTCAGACCTGTACTACGGGAGCTTTTTTTTTTTTTATATGAAGGTTTTCTCTCGTTAACTTTCTAGAAGTCAGTACTGGGGCACCTGGGTGGCTCCGTCAGTTAAGAATCTGACTTTGGCCATGATCTCTGTGAGTTCGAGTCCTGCATCCGGCTCTGTGCTGGCAGCTCAGAGCCTGGAGCTTGCTTTGGATTCTGTGTCTTCCTCTCTCTCTGCCCCTCTCCCACTTGCACTCTGTCTCTCTCTCCCTCTCAAAAATAGATTTAAAAAAAAAAAAAACATAGGGGTGCCTGGGTGGCTCAGTTGGTCGAATGTCCAATTTCGGCTCAGGTCATGATCTCACGTTCGTAGATTTAAGCCTCGCATCAGGCTCTGTGCAGACAGCTCAGAGCCTGGAGCCTGCTTCAGATTCTGCTTCTCCCTCCCTCTGCCCTTCCCCAGCTGGCACTCTGTCTTGCTCTGTCTCTCCAAAAGTAAAAAATAAATAACCATTAAAAAAAATAAAGTTCAAAACATTTTAAAAAAATTACTGTTAGAAGTCAGTACTAATGCAGTTGTTAACTATGTGGTCAAATGATGTATATGACTTTAGGGCAAATCTCATTCCTCTTTACCACCATTTACAGATGAAGAAAATAAAAAAAGAGGAGGTGATTTGCCCAAGGTTACACAGAAAATAATGTCAGAAGAATTGTTTTAAGTCACGTCAACCTTCTTTTGGCTTGTACTAAAATCCATAGTCCTTTTTTCTTTCTCTGGTCTATAAATTGTGCCTCACATGCTTTAGAGATAAAATTGTATAGTCAAGCAGTTGAGTCCCACAGACAAGGCTGAGAAGGACTAACAGCCATCTGTTTAGCAGAATAAGACTTCATTCATATATTCAATCATTCAACAAATAATCACTGAATTCCTATTATGCTGTTACGCACCAGGTCACGTGCTAGGTGTGCAGCTATAGAAAAATAACCTTTGCTTTCTACAACCTTACAGCTAGTGGCGGGTGTAGACAAGCCAACAATTCCTATAATGTCTGACAAGCTCTGAGAACTATGGGAAAATGTCAGTCGTTGATCCAGCCTAGGGGGCCAGAGAATGATTCTCAGAGGAGAAAGTATCTAAGCCAGGGAAAGGTATAAGAAAAAAACAAAAAGAAGTATAAGTAAGAGTGAGAAAGGAGAAATAAGGTCAGACTAGCAGCAGATAGGCAGAGTTTGAGAAAGCATGGCATCTTGGGGAATTTTAAGCCATTCTATCTGGCAAGAGCAGAAGTGTGAAGAGAAATGTATGGCCAAGTGTGTGCAGGTGCATTCAGTGCCTAGATTTCCTGGCACACATTCCACTCTCCATCCATCTGTATTCAGTGAATAAATGCGTAACTGAAGCGCGGCTGGAGAAGGCATGGGTCAGATCAGGAAGGATCTTGTATAATTGGACAGCAAACCTGAATTTTATTCTGAAGATAATTAAGCCATACAAGACTTTCATCTGGAAAGTGCTATAGTCAGATGCACGCGCTGGAGGTTTTGAAAGTGGATTGGAGGACAGGCTTGGAGAGGTGATGAGGTGGTTATAGAAACACAGGGGAGAAGTAAGGAATGTGGATGAAGGAGTGGAGTGGAAACGAGGTGGCAGTCGAGGAGAGTAAGGAGGTATTTGGCAGCTGGCATCTGGGTTGAGAAGGTGGGCAGAGGGGGTGGAATAAATGCAAGGCCCCAGGTTTCGGAGCCTATTTTGATTTTCGTCGTGAGAGGAGAGATGGAGTGAGGAAATGAGGCAGCAGTGAGGGCGAAAGCAGAAGTACCCATGGGGATAAAACATGGTGGCCATCCTCCCATCCATCTTTCTTTCTTTCTTTCTTTCTTTCTTTCTTTCTTTTTTCTTTCTTCTTTCTTTCTTTCTTTCTTCCTTTCTTTTCTTTCTTTCTTTCTTTCTTCCTTCTTTTCTTTCTTTCTTCCTTTCTTTTCTTTCTTTCTTTCTTTCTTTTTTCTTTCTTTCTTCCTTCCTTCCTTTCTTTTCTTTCTTTCTTTCTTTCTTTCTTTCTTCTTTCTTTCTTCCTTCTTTTCTTTCTTTCTTTCTTTCTTTCTTCCTTTCTTTTCTCTCTTTCTTCTTTCTTTCTTTCTTTCTTCTTTCTTTCTTTCTTTCTTCCTTCTTTTCTTTCTTCCTTTCTTTTCTTTCTTTCTTTCTCTTTCTTTCTTCTTTTCTGTTTCTTCTTTCTTTCTTTCTTTCTTTCTTTCTTCTTTCTTTCTTTCTTTCCTTCCTTCTTTCTTTCTCTTTCTTTCTTTCTTTCTTTCTTTTCTCTTTCTTCTTTCTTTCTTTCTTCCTTTCTTTTCTTCTTTCTTTTTTCTTTCTTTTCTGTTTCTTCTTTCTTTCTTTTCTTTCTTTCTTTCTTTCTTTCTCTTTCTTTCTTTCTCTTTCTTTCTTTCTTTCTTTCTTCTTTTCTGTTTCTTCTTTCTTTCTTTTCTTTCTTTCTTTCTTCTTTCTTTCCTTCTTTCTTTCTTTCTTTCTTTCTTTCTTTCTTTTCTCTTTCTTCTTTCTTTCTTTCTTCCTTTCTTTTCTTTCTTTCTTTTTTTCTTTCTTTCTTTTCTGTTTCTTCTTTCTTTCTTTTCTTTCTTTCTTTCTTTCTTTCTAATCACTTCTCCAGGGAGAAATCTGGAAAAGAGGTGATGGTGGACAACTCATGAATCCTTTATAGCCCTCCATCCCACCCCCCGTTGCTAAATGAAGGGGCTGCATGATCTCTGATGTTTTTTCCAGCTTGGAAATTCTCTGCTCCATGATGTATCTTTTTCAAGACCCATCCAGTTGGTGTGTACTTCCTGAGCAGAGGGAGTTATTAGGAGATTTTTGGTAAGAGAAGATGAGTTGAGAGTTGAGAACTGGCTGGAATTCTGGAAACTTGGCTCAGCCCAACTACATGGGGTAGCTTTGGTAGTCAACCCACGCCTCCGAGCTCTGAACTCACCCAAAATACAGATGAAGGATGGTGGATAGAGAGATGGCAAAGGAGTCTCTCCATAGCTATGTCTCACTCCCTGGAGTGGCTTAGAGAATGGCTCTCCCTTTGCCCAACCCACCCCTTCTTTCTTGCTCCATTCCTAATCTATATGTTACTGATTCTTCTCTTTGACTTGAGTAATTTCCTCGTGTTCACTCTACTTCCTGAGGAGGGCTCATCTTTGACATTCAACTTAAGCCATTCAGGAAATTCAAGTGTCATTCACTTTGGATTAGAGAGAGAATTTGCGAATCTTGGTGCATCTGTTTCCTCTGTGGGTACCAAGGTCAGTGTCTGATATCCCAGTTGTTTGAAATCTGCTCCTGGATTGCCATCGGGCACACAATGTATAATATTTATATCAGCAATCGATGGACTCTTCCTATTGGATTAATACATATGAATAGTGCTTCCCAAATATAAAGAGAACAATAATCCTTTTCATGATAATGAATGCTACTGACTCAGAAATCTTCAATAGCCCATCCATATAACTTGAGATTTTCCTTAAAGATGAAAATCAAATACAGACAACAAAACAACTGAATACCAAACAAACAAAAAGTAGAATCAGATCTATAAATACAGAGAACAAACTGATGGTTCCCAGAGGGGAGGGGCTGGGGAATGGGCAAAATGGGTGAAGGAAAGTAGGAGATGCAGGCTTCCAGTTATGGAATGAATGAGTCACAGGAATAAAATGCACAGCGTAGGGAATATAGTCAATGGTATTATGATAGCATTGCATAACGACGGACAGTAGCCACACTTGTGGTGAGCATAGAGTAAGGTATGGAGATGTTGAATCACCATGTGGTACGCCCAAAACTAATGTAACATTGTAGACATTTGATGGGATACGCATAACTGAGATCTGAGGTAAAACTACTGTGCATCTTGATCAAGAAGAGAGCCATGCTTTTTAATTTGTTGTGGGCTGTGCCGCTATCCTTGGTTTTGCAAAACATAAATCTTTTATCTAGGAATACTTGTTCACATTTGGAACAAATTGTAAATCCTTAGTGGTGTTAACATTTTGTTCAGTATTCGCTTTTCACCTTTTCTCAGCTTAGGAGTACTTCCGGGCGGGCACTTGCGCGGAAAAATGGGGAAAGTCCGAAGGAGAGAGACACCAAACCACTTTTTCAAATCCCCTAACCCCAATGCTGAGGAAGTGGCTTGAAATAAACAGGCAAAGACTTTGCTAACCTGGGCCTCTACTTAAAAAAGTTAACAGAAGATAAACTTGGGTAGCTGGGACTATTTAATTGCTGCAGGAAGACTTCTAAATGCTTTTCTTTATTATTATTATTTTTTAATGTTTTATTTTTGAGACAGAGAGAGAGACAGAGCATGAGCAGGGGAGGGGCAGAGAGAGAGGGAGACACAGAATCGGAAGCAGGCTCCAGGCTCTGAGCTGTCAGCACAGAGCCCAACGCGGGGGCTCAAACTCACAGACTGTGAGATCATGACCTGAGCCGAAGTCGGATGCTCAACCGGCTGAGCCACTCAGGCGCCCCTAAATGCTTTTCTTTAAAAAACAAGAATGTGATTTAGAGACTGGGTTTTTTGTTTTTTTTTTAACTTTCACTTTTAGATACACAAGCAGATAATTTTAACGAAAGAAAAGGTTGTTTCCAGTGCGGTCTTGCTTAGGAACAAAGACTCATTACCTTCTCTTATGAGTCCCAGGACAGTAGAGCTTTCCTCCGAGCTCTGCCTACTGTGCGTCTTTGAGCCTCTCATGAACCTTCTGAGCTTTGCTTTCCTTTTCTGTGCCTCCAGTGCTCTAGGGGCTTTACAAACATGATCTCATTAAGCCACTGATGGGAAACAAAATGTTAAGTCCTTTACACCTCTTTTCCCATTCCCCCCCCCCCACCTCCCCCGCAAGTAGTGAAATAGGTTGGGACATACAATCCAGTATGTAGGTTTGAATCTCAGGTTACCACCTTTTATCCTTGTGCAAGTTACATAGTATGTATCTGAGCCTCCGTTTCACCAGGAGTATATAGGTAGCAGCGTTCCTAGCTTGAGTCTAATCCATTCTCACTAGGAGTCAAAATGATTAGGACATGTCTAGAAGGGTTCACTATTTGAAGGGGATCCCCTAGACAGAACTCTGGATAGTAGCTTGGCAGATAGCACAGAAGGTACATTTTTGTCTCTACCTTATTTATATGCTTACTTTATCTGAAAAAGTGCTAGTTATGCCAATCAAATGTTGGGCAGAGAAATAAGCACTCCAAATGGGCTGCAGAAACCTAATGAACCAGCACATTTTTTTTTCCAGTTAGCTATAGAAAACATTATTGGCTGCTTATCCAACATCCATTCCTTCCAAATGGTACCCCATATTATTCCGGTTTCCATGTTTATCTATGTGTCCATGTGGTTCCGGGGAGATAGACTCCTCCCTACGGGTTTGAATACTGATTGGCTTAAAACAGTCTTCATAGCATAACATCCTTTGCCACCAATTGGTTCGAGCATGAACAAGAGAGACAATTCAGGCCAATGTGTCATTGGGAGATGATACCTCCTGGAGGCTTTTTCTCCTTATAATAAGAAGTCAAAGAATGGAGCGAAATTGTCAAGATGATAGAGAGATGGAAAAACTTAGGTCCATGAAGTGACTACTGTGCTGCTGACGCAACTAATCTTATGGGAGAATACATGTTCATCATTGTTTATGCCAGCTGATTGAGAATTGTCAGTTGTATGCAGCTGAAAGTACACTAGCTGACACAGTGAGCTTCTGCCTAGTCACCTCCTGCGGCCCCCTCCTGGGGAATGGAGAAAGAATGTAAGTTCCTAAGCAATCGCCACTCCTGGAAGTAGCTGCCGAGGACTCAAGGAAGTCGGTGATGTTAAAGGTAAAGTAAGCGGTCCAGGTGTTACCACCCAGGGGTCTATTATATGTTTCTTTAGATGAAATTAGAATACAACTCATGAGAGGACAAGCCACCACGTTGCTGCCATGGGGTTGGTTGTAGTTTGAGATAATGCCTTACCTCCTCATGGGATTCAGAATCAGATACTCTTGGTTTGAGTCACTACTCCACCATTTCCTTAGGCAAGTGGCTTAAGTTTTCTTATTAGTAAAATAACAATAACCATAACAATAATAATATCTCCTAGGGTTGCTTTGCAGATTGAGATAAAGCATATAAAGGTAATAGCATGGTGCTCAGCACATAAAAATGCCCAATATTTGTTAGTGATCATCACCATCATTGTCATCATCACCATTGTCACCATCATTATCATCGTCACCATCATCATCACCATCACCCTCATCATCACCGCCACCATCATCACCACCACCACCATTACCATCACTGTTGTCACCATCA